>NC_136263.1:148281664-148691664 GCF_964187855.1 Myxine glutinosa
AAACCTCCTCCCAAACATAGGTCTTTGGTAATGTGTTGGAGGAATTTATCAGAAATGCATTTCGTGGGAACACTACAATTCATACGAAGTCAGTTTCCCAATCAGAATGAAAGAAGTAAGTTATGCCAAATGTCACACTTTACAGAAGTTGTACTATTGGTATCAGTTCCTTGTGCTGGCAAGATGGCCCAGAGCAGGCGTTCCGAAACCCAGGGCTATGACCCAAATTTGAACTCTCCCCCTCACCCCGCTGCATCCCCCCTCCCAAAAATCCCTGTTTTTCAGGGGGGGTTTTTTCCACATCAAAAACATTTTGTCTGACAATTTTTTTGTGGGTACCTGTACCAAGTAGGTACCTGCCATTTGGGTCGCAAGGCAAATGTGATTTTTAAATTTGGGTCATGGTCAAAAGACTTTGGGAACTACTGGCCTCGATAGTTCTCGGCCCAGCTATAAACTGTCATCCTATTGTTTCACAGGCAGTGTGATTCAACAATGTGTTTGCCATCCCTCTGATGGGTTAGTTAGGGTTAGTTACAACACCTGGTTACAACAAAAAGAGACTCCTGTATAATATGGAATATATTGTTGCGGTTTTGAGAACCCACACTTGTTGTAAATATCACATCATTAAAGGTTAAAGGTAGCACCCCATAGATAGGCCACAAGGAACACGTAGGTCACCATAGGACATCAGTTATTTCTTATTATGTGTTAGATAAGGACATTCTTCCAATAGTTGAATCTGCGTTGTGTTACGGATTCCGGGTTTAGGTGAATTACTATTCATGTCATTGCTTATTAATATTTATTCTATTAAAGGTTGTTGTGGTTAAATGGTTAGAGAGGCTCCGGATAACAGGAGACCGGTAACGGGATGGTGACCCGGGAGAAGAAAAAGACACGAGGTCGGAGAGAAAGCGGCCATCTTCTGCTCCTCGCCCAGCTCCGACGCGAGCGGTGTCGATATTGAGCAGCGTGGGGAACGCTGCGTTTGAAAGCCCGTCTGGCGAGAGGAGTTACCTGCACGGGGTAATTACCGGTTACGCGTCAAGTTGCCGTGGGTTCGTGCACGGAACCAAGCATCCGGCACCGTTCGCCTCAACATCTACAAGGACGCGTACGGGTCGCACCTTGGGCCTCGCGCGCTTTGCTTTGCCCGCTTTGCTTTGCAAGGAGGTGTGCGCTGCAGCAGCTGTTCCCGGTACGCGACGTGCACGTTTGGAGCACGTCAGCCAGGGGTTCGTTCAACCGCCCGTGTGCGGAGAAGTCGACCTTCACCTTGGTCTGGAGGGGCCCTGAGACATTGTGAGGGACAGTGACCATTGAGGGGTCGTGAGTGGGGAAAGGGGGGACATATATGAGATGGCCATCTTAGTAATATTGTGATTGATTGTTGATTGTTGTTGATGGATTGAGAATATATTATTAATTAATCCGGATCCTTGGTGTGGGGTTGCTTATTGACCTGAATTGTTTGTGTCTTTCATATTGATTGCATTACGAAAGCGTATAAATCATATATCTTTCTGGCGGGGTCCTCCCACGGTCCAGGGGTCACCAAGACCAGGTAGTTACCGGGAGGACCACGTAACAGAATTGGGGGCTCGTCCAATTGAATTCCAGGATATAAAATTGTATAAAATAATAAAATAATATTTTTATTAATTAAAATTTATTAATTGGTAAATTTTGGGGAAATTGTGGTAAAGTCTTGGGTGAAGGTTAACAGGTGTTAACGATAGGCACCATGGCGTTTGTGGCACAGAACTTTGCGGTAACCCCGAGTGAGGCACAGTTCCGAGCGTTACTAAAGTCGGACCTCTTGAAATTGGCCAAACATTTTAACTTGGAGGTCCGAACTAATTTGAGGAAGGCAGAGTTGCAGGCCGCGGTGATACAATCTATGGTGGGATTAGGAACATGGGACGAGTTAGCCTGGGAGTGGCTACCCGAAGAACCAGAAGACGTTGAGCTCCGGAAAATGGAGTTGCAATTACGGAGCCAGGAACGGATCAAAGAAGAAGAAAGGAAAGCAGAAAAGGAAAGAGCAGAAGAAGAAAGGAAAGCAGAAAAGGAAAGAGCAGAAGAAGAAAGGAAAGCAGAAAAGGAAAGAGCAGAAGAAGAAAGGAAAGCAGAAAAGGAAAGAGCAGAAGAACAAAGGAAAGCAGAAAAGGAAAGAGCAGAAGAAGAAAGGAAAGCAGAAGAGAGGAGAGAAGAGAAACAAGCAGAAGAAAGGAGAGTGGAACGAGACCTCCAGGAAAGGTTAAAAACCACCTTTAGAGGCCATTTTTTCCCCACAAGCGGGGGTTGGCCTTTTTCGGGAACTGTGGTTGTTGTTGTTTTTCGGTCCCCTTTTTGAAGCAATGTTTTACGGCCGGATGCCCTTCCTGACGCCAACCCTTTTTGCCGCCTTTAACGACAAGCAGGGAATTACCAGTGAACTGGTACTCAATTAGCCGACCTCGGAAGGATGACAGGCTGAGTCAACCCCCCTGGCGTTACTTCAGCAATTGACCGGGATTCGAACCCAGGATCCTAGGATCCTAAGCCGGCACCCTAGCCGCTAGCCCAACACCAGGGCCAGAAGGAAAGGAAAGGTTAGAAAGGATGAAAACAGAAGAAAGGAAAGCAGAAAAGGAAAGATCAGAAGAGGAAAGGAAAGCAGAAGAGAGGAGAGAAGAGAAACAAGCAGAGGAAAGGAGAGTGGAACGAGAACTCCAGGAAAGGTTAGAAGGGAGAAAAGCAGAGGAGAGGAGAGCTGCAAGGGAACTCGAAGCAGAGGAGAGAAAAGCCAAAAGGGAATTAAAGGAACGTGACATGGAGCTTCAGCAAGAAATTAAATTCAAGGAGCTGGAGTTAAAAAGAGAACGGGGAGAGGTACCACCCTTGCGGACTGGGCCGACACCTAGCCAGAACACCTGGAATGTGGGCAGACATGTGAGGCTGGTTCCACCCTTCAGTGAAAAGGAAGTCACTCAATTTTTTTCCACACTTTGAGAAAGTGGCTCGACAGTTAAACTGGCCGGAGGAGGCCTGGACCATACTAGTGCAAAGTGTGCTGGTGGGTAAAGCTCAAGAGATTTATTCGGCGCTACCAATGGACCAATGTGCAGATTATGAGGTATTGAAGAAGCACATCCTCAAAGCCTATGAGTTGGTTCCTGAAGCTTACCGGCAAAAATTCAGGAATGCCAGGAAGAGGGAGAGTGAGACCCATGTGGAATTTGCCAGAGTGAAAGAAAACATGTTTGATCGGTGGTGTGAGTCAAAAGGAGTCGGCAACGACTTCGAAGCATTGCGTGACTTGATCCTGGTGGAGGAATTTCAACAGTGTGTCCACGAGGACATCAAAGTGTACCTGCAGGAAAAGAAAGTACTGAAGATGTGGGACGCAGCCACCATGGCAGATGATTATGCCTTAACACACCGGATAGGGGTCCACGAACCTAACTCCTCGCCTACATTTCCGCAGGGGAGTTGTGGAACAGCAGGTGCGGAGAACGACAATACATGGCGGCGGTCTCGAAATGATTATGGGGACAACGCTGATACCCGAACTGTTCGAAATCAGAGGGCGACGGGCCCAAGACAAACTTATTTTCCGGGGGGCCCGAGGCAGACCACGAGTTTTTCCTCAGGGTCTACTTGCGCCTTTTGCAAAAAACCTGGACACTTGATGTCCAGTTGTTACCTCATGAAAAGGGACAACCCAGAGCGGAGTCCGACTATTACAACTCCGAATGCGATGGCAAGCGTAAGAAATGGCCCACAGAAGAGTTACCAACCATTTATTTATGAGGGGTTGGTCTCACTCGAGGGAGACTTGACTAACCCAAGACCTGTTAGGGTATTGAGGGACACAGGAGCCCATCAATCCTTAATGCTTGAAGGCATTTTGCCATTGTCAAAGAGTACCGCAACTGGTGATAGGGTTCGGTTACAAGGGATCGGTGGCTGTGTTAGTGCCCCACTTCATGTTATCCATTTGGAATCTGATTTGGTGTCAGGACCGGTCACCGTCGGTTTACAAGCCACGCTTCCTGTAGAGGGAGTATCTGTGATTATCGGAAATGATTTGGCCGGGGGGCAAATTTATGGTAACCCGAGGGTGGGTAAAGAGCACCACAGGGGAAATAACCCCACCCCAACTCGGGATGGCGACAAAAGTGCCAAGTTATTTGTAGGGGGACTGAACTTCAACACAGAGGAAGAAGTTCTGACCTCTGTCTTCAACAGATATGGGCGGCTGGTGGAAGTGCGGGTGGTAAAAGACAGGGAAACGCAACGGTCAAGAGGGTTCGGCTTTGTCACGTTTGCAAGCACAAAAGACGCCAGGGAGGCAGAGAAGAATTGGAATGGTAAGGATTTGGAGGGTCGGACCATAACAGTAGGGAAGGCATTTCGTAGGCGTCGAGAGGTCTACAGAAGAGGACCACTTGGCGGTAGTTTTGGTGTTGGCAGCAGCCGATATTACTATGGAGGCCCCCAGAGTTACGGCATCTCCCGAAAGAATGATTGGCAGAGGACTGGCCGAGAAGGAGACCGCCAGTCAGGTGACTGCTGGGACAAGGGGTCCCACCGTAACTGTTAGGAGTCCGGAGAAGTTGAAGCACTCGATATACGGCGGAGCCGCCGAGCCTGGGCTCCTACACGGGCTAACCGTGAACGCCACGTTCTTAAAAGGCGTCCCGGTAGGGAACGTTCCTGCACGGACTAACCGTGAACTCCACGTTCTTAAAGGCGTCCATGTAATGAACTTTCCTCCCCGGACTAACCGTGAACCCCACATTCCTTCAGGCGTCCATGTAGTGAGTACTCAGCTGGGCCTCCATCCAAGAGCAACTAGAAGTTGTTGACGCTTGGTCTAGAGGGAATTACCTTGGAATCTCTGGGGGGTTTTGGTGAAAGTTTGTTGCTTTATTTTTGAGATGCGATAATCGTGCCCGGGGGGAACTGATGATTTGGGGTATCGGGTTTGTTTATCAAAGTTGGCCGGCCCAGAAAGTTTTCGCGGGGTTCAAACTTTCTTTCTTGAAGGGGGGGAGTGTTACGGATTCCGGGTTCAGGTGAATTACTATTCATGTCATTGCTTATTAATGTTTATTCTATTAAAGGTTGTTGTGGTTAAATGGTTAGAGAGGCTCCGGATAACAGGAGACCGGAAACGGGATGGTGACCCGGGAGAAGAAAAAGACACGAGGTCGGAGAGAAAGCGGCCATCTTCTGCTCCTCGCCCAGCTCCGACGCGAGCGGTGTCGATATTGAGCAGCGTGGGGAACGCTGCGTTTGAAAGCCCGTCTGGCGAGAGGAGTTACCTGCGCGGGGTAATTACCGGTTACGCGTCAAGTTGCCGTGGGTTCGTGCACGGAACCAAGCATCCGGCACCGTTCGCCTCAACATCTACAAGGACACGTACCTTGGGCCTTGCGCGCTTTGCGAGCCGCGCTTTGCTTTGCCCGCTTTGCTTTGCAAGGAGGTGTGCGCTGCAGCAGCTGTTCCCGGTACGCGACGTGCACGTTTGGAGCACGTCAGCCAGGGGTTCGTTCAACCGCCCGTGTGCGAAGTCGACCTTCACCTTGGTCTGGAGGGGCCCAGAGACATTGTGAGGGACAGTGACCATTGAGGGGTCATGAGTGGGTAAAGGGGGGAAATATATGAGATGGCCATCTTAGTAATATTGCGATTGATTGTTGATTGTTGTTGATGGATTGAGAATATATTATTAATTAATCCGGATCCTTGGTGTGGGGTTGCTTATTGACCTGAATTGTTTGTGTCTTTCATATTGATTGCATTACGAAAGCGTATAAATCATATATCTTTCTGGCGGGGTCCTCCCACGGTCCGGGGGTCACCAAGACCAGGTAGTTACCGGGAGGACCACGTAACAGTTGCGTCAATCAAATAAGAGTAGGCCCTTTCGTACATTTTGCAGCCTCCCTCCAAGCGACACCATTAAGCATGCTCCCCAGTCTGTGCCCCATGGCCCCTCCCAATTTGGTACGCTCTTTGGCCGCAGCCTTCGCTGCCCTTGAGCTCGCTCAACGCCGCCATAAGCCACGAGGTGAAGCCTGGAAAAAGAGGCGGAGCACCAGGGAGGAGGTGTGGCTAAGTCACTCAGCCGTCAGGGCGGGCCGGTAAGCCATAACCAGCCAACCAAGACTGGAGTGACATCGCCTGACAGGGCGTGGTTGGGGCTCGCGGAGCGTTCGCTGGCTTATGTTATAAAAGCGCGCATGCAAAGCCCTTTGAGAGGACTTCTGGGGAAGGTTGGCATTCAAGAGGACTTACAGCGGAAGCTTGTGCTAAGAGGACTTATCGTTGTGGAAGGACTGCTGCGATTTGAAGGGCTTGAGAGGACTGTGCAGGAAGAACTCGCTGGCGCTGATTACCGGAGGACTTGCACAATTTGCAGCGTGATAAAGGACTGATCATTGTGGAAAGCGCTGATGGTATTACAAAGGACTGTCGTGATTACAGAGGATTGCCACGAACTGCAGCGTGCAGGACATTGGGGAGGGGGCATTTGGCGCGAGTCGTGTGCATATTACGTACGCGAGTATACCAGCTTTCCCCCCGTCATTATAAGTGTCCGCTCGCGTTACGCTACACGAAGAGCTGCCTGCCGGGTTTCGTCTGCTGGACCGGAGCCGGACTGGAGCCTGGACCCCATCGCCGGACCTTTCACCCTACCATCTGCAATCCCCGTGTGTGTCTGTATGCGAGATGGGCCCGTTTGTCCAGGGAATAAGTTAAGACTGTAATTAAGACTGCCCTGTGTACTTTTCCTTCCTCTTTCTTTCTTGTACATTTCTTTCGTTTCCTCTTCTTCTTTGTACATGTGTTAATAAATTGCTCTGTTCTTCCTATTTTCCTCTCCACCCGATCGCATCAGTCTTTTCTCTAATTGGGTAAGCGTGGCACGATTCGGAACCGCTACAATCGGGTCTAGTCACCTGTTAACAGCTCGGGTCGCGGATTGCTATCCGCTCGGCAATATTCCATCCATGGCCGTGATTCGAGCGGGAGTTATTCCCTCGTTTCCGGTCGGCGTTAGTACTTAGGTAGTAGCGAATCCCTAGGCCTAACAAACCCTACCTAACGCCGCGCCGGGAAGGACGTTATAACTTCCAGGACTCGCGTCGGCCAGATAAAAGGACAAGGGGATTAAACCCCCTTGATAAGGGGAGAGCCGACGTCGGAGATCCGCCACAATATATATATACTAGCTGAGGTACCCGGCTTCGCCCGGGTTGAATAAGAATAATACAAATATATGATGAAAAGAACATGTATATTTTAGAGCAATATCACAGTACATTTCCTACATGACGTTTTGTCAATTTTCAATTTCTCAAAACTTCTTGGTATACAACATTTCTGGTTTTCTTACTTGGTGCCAAGACATAAAGATTGCTTGGTTTTCCAACCCTCGAGCAGCCCACGTACAGCTGGCCATGGGAAGTACCCGGCATTGCCGGGCGGGGGAAGGGAGGGGAGGAGGAAGGGGAGGGGAGGGGAACGGGGGGGAGGGGAGGAGAGGGTGGGGAGGGGAGAAGAGGGGGGGAGGGGAGAAGAGGGGGGGAGGGGAGAAGAGGGGGGGAGGGGAGAAGAGGAGGGAGGGGAGAAGAGGAGGGAGGGAGAGGAGGAGAGGGGAGAAGAGGAGGGAGGGGGAGGAGGAGAGGGGAGAAGAGGAGGGAGGGGGAGGGGAGAGGGGAGGGGGAGGTGAGACGGGAGGGGAGAGGGGAGGGCGAGGGGGAGGGGAGGGGGGAGTGGAGGGGAAGGGGGGAGGGGGAGGGAGGGGGGTGAGGGGGGAGGGGGGAGGGGAAGGGGAGGGGGAGTGGAGGGGGAGGGGGGAACGGCTAGCTTGGCAAGCGATAGCAGGCTTTTTGCTTTTATTTTTACCTCAATGAGGGCTATATATATATATAGTCCATGCTTGAAGCCTTCAAGTTCAACATAAAGTTTTTTATGAAAATAATGCAGATGTATAACAATCCACCAATGCAAGTTCAGAAATGAATGCAGATCCTTTACTTTGCGATACAGACGCAAATTCCCGCCATTTCCACTCACGATCGAGGCCTCCAGTGACCGCGCCTCTTCTTCATCCTACAACTTCGTCTCACTTCTTTCACTCAAAATGCATGAAATTCTGCGCATGAAATTATGTAGAGGCCTCGTCGGGGGGGATATAAGGTAGATAAGGAAGGCGTTGTAACAGAAGAATCAAAATAAAAGTGGAAGAACACAGGGAAATGGGAGCTATTCTGGACCCACAGGCAAACCCGACAAACCATTGCAATACACCCCGAACGTCTAGCGCCGCCACAAACTACACCATGGAATTGCAGCTGGCGCGGTTTTTTTTAAACCATTGATATTAAAATAAAACGTAGCCTAAAACCACTGGGATTTTATGCTGATTCCGAATCTGTGTCTAAACTTTTCTCCGATGTGTAGTTCTTGAGTTATAAGCGGACATCCAGACAGACACACACACACACAGACACTCCTCCTTTATATATATATATATATATATATATATATATATATATATATATATATATATATATATATATATATATATATATATATATATATATATTGTTACAGACGTGGCTTGGATGTTATTTACCGAGCGGTTTTATGGTATGACCACGTCTGCACAAGTTACCCGATTGTGCCCGAACGTTGACTAGTCGCGCGATGCTGGCTCAATAAGAAAAAGAAGACACCCGGCTGGATTACAATAACACAATACGACACCAATGTTTCAATTCTCAAGACCTCCGGAGGAGATTATATTCGTACGGAAAGGTCAGATTACAGGGGCTAGAGGTATAATCACAGAAAGACAGGCACTTAGACACACTCTTATATTAACCCCGGACAGACGACAGACAAACGGGACAACGGCTGACTCACACGGGGGTTGATGGCAGGAAAGCGGGTATCGATGGCTCCAGGTCCTCCTGGGCTCGGGGCAGGGTACAGTACGGTCCGGTCCGGTCCAAAGATGCGGGGAGGTATCGTCGCGCTGGGGGTGGCGGTGGCTTCTCTCTCCAAGCTGAGGCGCATCTCACGTCACATCCGGCGCGGGGCCGCGTATATCCGGCGGGGAGTGACACGCCCTCGGCTCGTTAGCTCCGCCCCAGATGGAATCGGCACGTTGCTTCTCATTGGGTGCGTGGGGGGGTTACTGGCTCCGCCCCTGACGAGGAGCTGACAGCCAGCCCCTTCGGGGTAACGCCGTGGAGCGCATGGTCATGGCGGGTAACCGAGCCGGTGTGAGGACGCACACTCCCCGCCCCTCTGTTGTTGTAGTCGTAGTTGTAGTTGTAATTGTTGTTGTAGTTGTTGTTTGGGGAAGAAGATGGGAGGAGGTATGGGAAAGGTCCTAAACTCACTACTGATGCCATATAATCACATTCTGGTGCAACGAAGAGTCATAATTAATGGAGACGAGGCCTTAACTGACATAGAATAAGAATAGCTAGGAAGATGTCCGAAAGTTGTCTACGTGTGGTGCGGTGGACCTGGGCACGACATTTAATGGGGGAATAAGGGGAAGGTCGGCTCTACTGATTGTTATTTACATGCAATGGGACTAGGGAATGTGGAGAAAATAGGGGAATATTTACAAGCGGATATGGAGGCCAAATTCCATATTCGCAACATTGCACCCTTCTCTACCCTCGGGGCGTCCCGACCCGATAAATTTTTACCTACTTTAGTGTGGCACGCAATGTAGTTCCCTCTACTATTAACTCTACCCTGAGTGCGACAGTTTTACAGATATTCACAAATGAGTAATTATGTCCCCCTGCGACGTTGCACCCTTCTCCTCACAGAAACACACCCACAGGATAACCGAATCCGGAAAGAATTCGCAAACTACACATACAGCCGGTAGGGAGCATTATTTACACGACTACGCTGCTATTTACACTACGATCCAGGACCTGTTTTTTTTTTGGAGGAACACATGCAGATGTTATGCATAGAGAGAGCGCGCTTGCCAGCATCGATACACCAACCCACGAGTGCTCTGTGGCCAACGGCCTTTAATAACGTGCAGAGCACCCCGTCCCAGCATCAAAAGCACCACCCCACCGCCAATCGGTGCAGTCACCATTGTTCATTGGAATAAAAATAAATTCGACAACCCCTAACCCTGCAGGTGTCTCTTGCTCTTCGTGTGGCCTTCAGTGGTGTTAATTAACAGTGGTTCACCTTTATGGCATAGGTGCCACGTTGACCCATAGGTCCATCCCCGGGTGGTGCTTGGCCGCAAACGAACTGCGGTCCATTGTGGGTGGCCACAAACATTGCGGTCCATATGGTGTATCGATCCCGGCAGCAAACAGCGAAAGTGCAGGCCCACAACTGCGCAGCCAGCACCTCTCTCTCCTCTCTCTCTACCCCAAAGCCAGATCCTCGGAGGTGGGAGACAAAAGAAGAAACAAGTGAGTAAGGTGGTAAGGGCGCAAAAGTGCACGCAATATAAGGTAATGCACACTGGGGGCACATGGGAACCAGGTGAGACAGGTACGTTCCTATCGTACGCCCCCCCCCCCCCCACCAGGTAACCTACATGGCCCCTCCCTTACCCCTTACTGTATCCACACAACACAACACTACCCATAAACATCTACTTTACAAATCAACAAACATCCCTACTGTCTTCCCCGTTCCTCCCATAAACCAAATTCGTCTTCTCTCCCTCCTAACCAATCAAATTTGCCATTTTCAACTCTCATCAAAATTTGCCATTTTCAACTCAACATCAAAATTTGCCATTACCAATTCATCATCAGTCCCTCCTAGGGAGGGAGAGATGGAATCACCCCAATGTCTCATCCACGTCGTGATGCGTCTCACAAATCCTCACAGCAATCTCATTTTCTGCAACAAAACAAAGAAAACACAGGTGTGGAGTCATCATCATCACCACAGGTAAGTGGCTGCGTATGGTGCGACAGGTTCATCAATCCTAACTATCTCCTAAATGACTTTAACAACTTTACACTACCCGGGGTCTTTCTCCGGCCAAACCATTGGCCCTCTTACACTATGGGTTCTAAAAACCAATTCCCATTGGCCAAACTGTGGTGCTCTTCAATTTGGGGTCTCACTCCCCCGATTCATCTCCCGGTGCCCTCGTACAATTTCTGGGCTGCGACGTGTACCTCTCCCAGTGGGTCTACCCACCTGCACACCTCCACCACTGCAGTTGCCTCCGAGCTTACCTGCTCCTTACCCTAACCTAACTACCAGGGGAAGGCCCTCTGGCTCTCTCCCCACTCCGTGCCCTCTCTGGCACTGGGCTGCCCGATCCACACCCGGGATCCTCAGGCACCCACTCACAACTACCGGCTCCCAGAGCCCACCTGCGGCCTCACCTGGCTGACATCCTCACAGTGGTGGAGTGCCCAACCAACTACACACACTAACAGGCTACACGCCCAGCCATTTCCACAACACTAATGCACCCATTCACAACACCATTCTGCAACCGCACCACAAATGCCAATATCCAACCACAATTTACCTGCACCCTCTACCTAACACTTACACTACCCGCCCCGGGTACTCGTGAAAGGGGTCCACTCTTCCCCCATCCACACCTTCGCACCATGCACACCACTCCGTACCACTCACTCCAACTCTCTCCACACACCTGTACCTGCACACCTGTGCTCTCACACCTGGTGCCACCTGCACCCTTCTCTCCCCAAGCGCATTCGCGCTGATCCACACACTCACTACTCATACACTGCTCCACACACCTGTCCAGTTGCACACCTGTGCAATCACACCTGTTCAATTCTCACAAACACGGCATCATCTCAGCTAACTACTCCCTTCTGAAACTTGCGCTTCCCAGTCGTCCCTTTAAACTATTGCGCTCCCTCGTCATTATCATCCATACTAATCTACCTGCGTCCCCACTACAGGTATCAGTCACTAACTAATCTTAACGTTACCTAATGTCCTCTTCGCTAGATCCCTACACACAATATAACCTAACCCACCCGGGCTAGTTTTCACTGCCATACACCCCATAAGCTATTGCTCCTTTGCCCCCCACATATGGGAAAGGTGGCAGGGATGCCACCCTTACCCACCGAGCCTATCGCTCCTCAATCCCCCAGTCCTCTGGCACTAATAAGCCCCCCTTATTCAGAGGTACTGGGTCCCGCCTCGGCATCTAAAGCCGAGGCAATCCACGGGGGCGCCTGCTCGCCGGTGTAAGGTCTTATCCGGTCGGCGTGGACGATCCGAGGGAGGGCTCGTGGCCCCATTTTGATCTTAAAGACCACGTCACAGATTTGCGACAGGACGACTCCTGGGCCTTGCCAGGGGGAGGTGAGTTTTGGGCACCTTCCCTTCCGCCTCCGGGGATTAAAGAACCAAATCTTCATCCCCGGAGCGTATTGACTCCCCTGGCTCCGGTCGTCGTACCTGCGCTTCATCTTTTCCCCCGCCAGATGGAGTTGGCGGCGGGCGAAGGCATGGACTAGCTCCATGCCTTCCTCTAGGTGACGTGCGTACCCCTCCCTCGGCGGGTTAACCACTGTGTCTGGCACGGGACCGCATAGCAAGTCGGCGGGAGCCCGTAACTCCCGCCCATACATAAGCAACGCTGGACTGCATGCGGTGGCCCCGTGCTGGCTGGTTCGGTAGGCCATAAGCAAATAAGGGAGATGTTCGTCCCAGTCATCCTGACGGGTGGTGGTGAACAGTGCCAGTTGTTGGATTAAAGTTCGGTTAAACCTTTCCACCATCCCGTCAGATTGAGGTCTTAAAGGCGTTGTCCTGGTTTTCCGAATTGACAGGAGACTGCACACATCTTTTAGCAATTTGCTCTCAAAATTTCGTCCCTGGTCGGTGTGCAACTCCTGTGGAATCCCATGCCGGCACACAAATCCTTCCACGAAGGCCTGCGCTACCACCCCTGCTTCTTGGTTGGGGAGGGCGTAGGCCTCCGGCCACTTGGTGAAATAGTCCATTACCACGAGGATATACTTATTACCTTGGCGGGTGCGGGGCAGCGGTCCTAGAATATCCATAGCCACCCGCTCAAGGGGGGCCCCCACCTGATGTAATTGAAGGGGGGCCCTCATCCTCCGTGCTGGTCCCTTTTTGGCAGAACAGGCGTCGCATCTCCGACACCAGTCCTGTATGTCGCGCCCCATATTCACCCAATAGAACCTCCGGCGGACCCGAGATATTGTCTTTGTCCTGCCCAAATGGCCGCCGGAGCGGGTACCATGCACCTGTTGCAATATGACGTTCTTGAATTTGTCAGGGACTATCATCAGCCAGGAAGTTCTATCAGAGGGAACCTCCACCCACTTGCGATACAAGATGTTGCCTTTCAATTCCAGGGTCTGCCACTGAGCCCAATATGCCTTTGTCTGCGCCCCGAGGGGGGTGACCTCTTCCCCCTTTGGTCTTTGCCCCAATTTGACCCAATTGAACACTGGCCCCAGGACAGGATCCTCCTGCTGGGCCGTGCTCCAGGCCAAAGTTCCGAATTCCTCATCTGCGGTTAGTGGCAAAATTGGCCCTCTCACCCGGGTTGCCCGGACGACGAGAATCGGGGCGGAATCGCCCAATTGCTCCCTCTCCTCGTGTCTCGCACAAAATTTACAGTTTTCCCCCAGACAAGGACGCCGAGAGAGTGCGTCCGCATTACCATGGGCCTTCCCGGCCCTATGGGCCACATCAAAATCGTACTGTTGCAACTTTTCCAACCACCTTGCAATTTGGCCCTCCGGTTCCTTGAACCGAAGGAGCCATTGCAAGGAGGAATGGTCAGTTCTAACCAAAAATTTCCGCCCGTACAAGTACGGGTGGAAATGGTTCATGGCAGCCAGCATCGCCAATAACTCTTTGCGAGTGACACAATAATTTCGCTCGGGCCTACTTAAGGCCCGACTATAGTAACCAATCACTCTCTCCACGCCCTCCTGTGTCTGAGACAAAACTGCGCCCAATCCTTCCTGGCTCGCATCCGTGTCCAGGGTAAATGCCCCGTCGCTAGTGGGGTAAGCTAGAAGGGGTGCGGATGTCAGACACCCCTTCAATTTTTGGAAGGCCTCGTGGCACTCCCGTGTCCAATTAAATCGCGTCCCCTTCTCCGTAAGCCGGTGGAGGGGACGGGCCATCTCCGCAAATTTCGCCACAAAGCGCCGGTAGTAGGAGCAGAGTCCCAAAAATCCCCGCACCTCTTTGATGGTACGTGGTGCGGGCCACTCCTCTACCGCTTTAATTTTGTCTGGGTCCGTTTTTACCCCCTCGCGGCCGATCACGTGACCTAGATAGGCCACCTCTCTTGCAAACAAAGTGCACTTACTCGGGTTCAGCTTCAACCCCGCCTGCCTGAGGCACCCGAACACCTGGTCCAAATTAGCTAGTGCCTGGGGGAACGTTTGGGCATGTACCAGGACGTCATCCAGGTACACCAGGCATGATTGCCATGGCATGCCGCCTAGTACATGCTCCATCAATCTCTCAAAGGTGGCGGGGGCGTTACACAAACCAAACGGCATCACAGTAAACTGATACAGCCCCTTACCTGTGGAAAATGCCGTTTTCTCCTTCCCTGCCCTATCCATCTCCACCTGCCAATACCCACTCTTGAGGTCCAAAGTTGTGAACCAATTTGAGCCTGCAACGGCATCGAGGGTGTCATCAATCCTTGGCAGGGGATATGAGTCCTTGAGTGTCACGTTGTTTAGCTGGCGATAGTCCACGCAGAACCGCGTGGTCCCATCCTTCTTTTTGACCAGCACAACAGGTGACATCCAAGGACTTCCCGAGGGCTCGATCACACCTGCGTCGAGCATTTTTGCAACCTGCTCGTCAGCTTCCGCCCTCTTGCTCCAAGGGAGCCGTCGGGCGGCCTGACGAATAGGCCGGGCCTCACCGGTGTGGATCTGATGTTTCACCAGGCCCGTACGTCCAATATCCTCGGTGGACAGGGAGAAGAGGTCCAAATGGGACCCAACCAGTTTGTGTAAGGCCTCCCTCTGGGTACCTCCCAACTCTACGCTACTACGATTTACCATCTCGCAAATGGGATCGGGCCAATTCCTACTTGTTATTGAAGGCTCCCCCCGGGGTCGGCTCGGCTGGACGTTCTCGCCCCTCACTGTCGCGACTTCCTCAACTGGGGTGCAGCCAGCTACCCTCGTGCCCCTTACTAT
Source organism: Myxine glutinosa (assembly GCF_964187855.1). Taxonomy (NCBI): domain Eukaryota; kingdom Metazoa; phylum Chordata; class Myxini; order Myxiniformes; family Myxinidae; genus Myxine; species Myxine glutinosa. The sequence goes on from NC_136263.1 coordinate 148,296,886, forward strand.
AGTGCGTGGTTCTGTACTCACATTTACTACTCGGACGGCCACTACCGGTCCGTCCGTTTTTACAAGGGTGCGGCCCACGATTAAACCCGGTATGGACTGCGCTGCCACCGGTTCGACCAGGCCGCAGGACTCCTGCCATGTTGGGCGAGCTGCCCACCGGGCCGGCACTATCGCCTCGGCCCTTGGGGGGATGGTCACGGCCTCGGAAGCCTCCAGCTCCGCTCTCTCGGCCGTGCTCACTCCCCCTAACGGCAGCTCTTCTACTCCCACCTGCAGGATCCCCCGGCACAAGTCGATTTTACAACCGCTGGCAGTCAACAGGTCCAACCCTATTAAACATGGGTCGCACACCTCCGCCACCCAAACATCTATCTCCCTCCTTACCGACCCTAACTTGAGGGTCACAGAACCACGCCCTATGATCGGGGCCGTTACCCCGGTAGCAAGCTGCAAACTATAATTTTGCAGGCGCTGGATCTTATCCCAGCCACCTGCGCTCGAATCAAGGACCACAGGGCTGATGATCGTGGCGCTAGCTCCTGTGTCCACTACGGCGTCTACCCCCACGCCGGCAATTTTGCATCTAATTGTCAGGCTACCGGTTCCAATTTGGCCACAATAAATGACCTGTCGCGTCAATGAGGGCTCTCCTCCATCCTCTGCTGCCGAACACCGCCCTACGTGCCCGACACCTTCTAGTTTCCCGGGGTCTGGCGGGGGGGTGTCTGGGGTCGGCTAACCCGCTCCCCCCTGGGCGGAGTTGAGGACCTCAACTGCCGGAGATCATCCCGGCGCGCGCTTCGACAGTGCCGCGCCAGGTGACCCAGGCGGTTGCAGGTATAGCACCTCACCTGATAAGGTGCTTGCCTCCGGAATTCCAAATTCCCCCCCCTGTAGGTCCGAATTGGATTACCCGCTCGTGGTCCACCGCGGGCCACCTCCGGGGCCGCCTGCCATGGTCCAGGTCCCGCCAGGCGCTGGTCCACCAGCCTCCGGACCATGCCCGCCAGGTCAGGACCCACGTCGGGGGCGGGTCCCCTAAGGGGTCCACCCTCCATCGGGGGTCCCACCTGGCGGACCGCCATTGCGAGACGCTCGCCCCCTCGGGCTAGGGGCCTCGCTGCTTCCCAACGGGCCGCAGCGTCAGCCGCCTGGCTCAGAGTCTGCGGGCGCCACATGGTGAGCTGTTGCCGGAGCTCAATATCCGGGAGGGCCTGGATAAAATGGTCCAGCGCCAGGCTTTCCCGGGAATCCGCTGCCATGCTAGCATGTGCGATCCCCACTGCGCGGCGAATGTCGTGGGCAAGTTCCCCGATGGCTTCCTGGGGCTTGCGTTTTCGCAGCGCGAGCTGAGCTTTAACAAGCTCGCTCTGCTGTTCTATGCCGAATCGATTAATTAGGGCGTCGCGGAGGGCTGGCAGGGTGAGAGCACCTGCTGGTAATGCCGTCAGCACCTCCGCCGCCGCGCCGCGCAATGCGGCCACCAGGTGTACTCCACCTTCGTCCTCACCCCAACCGTTGCCCTTACACACACAGTCGAACTGCGCCAGGTACGCGCGTAGATCACTCTTGCCGTCATACGGCGCGAGTGGGACCTTGTGGGACCACCTCGTATGTGAGTCGTTGCCCGCCTGCCGGACCCCGTGCGTCGCCCCTTGCGGGGTCAGCGCGGGGCCGAACCGGCCGGGCCCCCACAGTACACTACCCCCAAGGGGCTCTCGTGCCTCCCCGGTCCCTCCAACAACTACCCCTGTTGGTGTCGATGCATGGGTCACACCTCCGCAACCCGCTACCCATTCCATACCACCACCACCACAACCTTGCTCACCCACACCTCGCACCTCTCGTTCCATACCCTCCGGACCAGCCATACACCTCACTCTTGGCCTCTCACGAACATCCGGGTCTATCTCGACCCCCAAGCTTATTAAATCACCTGGCGCATCATACGCACGACCATATTGGTCACCACTTACACCGGGTCCTCTTTCTCTTCGCTTCTCCTCCATCACCTGCGAATCCCTCATCCGGTTAATGAGCACATCATCACGATCCGAACACAGACTCTGGACCAATTCTTTTACCTCCTCTTTTATCTCTTTCTTATCCTCTCTCCGTCGCTTTTTAATTTCGCTCACCCCTTCTTCCACTTCTTCTAATTCTTCTAATTTTTGCTTCATCTCCTTCATCTCTTCGTGCGCCCCTTTAAGTTCTTCCTCTAACTCCACTTTATTTTTTTCTATGTGCTCCCGCACCTCCCGCTCTTTAACCTCCATTACCTCTACCACCTTGTCCATTTTCCTCGTCAGGTCCTCATGTACCGTCTGACACTCTTTTTTAATTACCCCTACGTCCTTTTTCATCTCCTTCTGTGTCGATTTTAAACCCTCTATTACCGCTGTGTTCTTCTTTACCTGGTCCCCCAACTCCTTTTGTCCCACTGTCAGTTGTTCTACTCCCAGCGTCAACTCCTCTATACCACCTTGCAATTTTACAGTCCCCTTTCTCACCTCTTTCTCCATGCGCTCCTTACAGTGCCTCACCTCCTCGCGCACTCCTCCGACCTCCTCACTCACTCCTCTTCTGATCTCCTCTCCCATCACTTGCATCTCCTGCCCAGATGCCACCCTCATCTGCTCCATTTCCTCCCTGTGAGCATCCAGTTTGGTTTCTACCCCCATTCTGACCCCCTCTATCTGCTGCTCCATTTGTTTAACTTCCCTTTCCGCTTGGTCCCTCATGTCCCTCAATTTGCCTTCCATACTGTTTTCTAACCCCTCTAACCCATTTTTCACTCCCTCTATCTGATTCTCCTGGGCAGCCATTCTATTTTCTACCCCCGTTAACCCATGTTTCACCTCTTTTATCCCGTTGTCTAACCCCTCAAAATTATTGTCTAACTTCTCACCGGTACCCCTCGCTTCGTCCCTCATTACCCCCATTTGGTTTCCCAAGTCATTCCTCAGGTCTTCACTTGTCTGGACCATGAGCGCCTTTATTTGTTCCATAAATAGGCCCCAATCCATCGGCGGCGCTGCTACGGTCGCGGGCGCGGTGACCAGCGAGGCGCCATTTTGTGCGTTTGCTACCCCCGCTGTTTCGCTCTCCTCACGTGTCTCAATTTGGTCCTGGACCGACCCTGCTTCACTCTCCCCTACCGGACCCCAGCCGTCTTGATCCGCCATAGCGCGACTTTCAAAATTCGGGTTTTGTAAAACAAAACAAATTTCGGCCGCTCCAAATTTTGACCAAATTTTTTTTTTTTTTTTTTTTTTTCTATTCGTTTTTTTTTTCTTCAAAATTTGGTCGGGCCTCGAATCTCACTCCCGACACCAATTGTTACAGACGTGGCTTGGATGTTATTTACCGAGCGGTTTTATGGTATGACCACGTCTGCACAAGTTACCCGATTGTGCCCGAACGTTGACTAGTCGCGCGATGCTGGCTCAATAAGAAAAAGAAGACACCCGGCTGGATTACAATAACACAATACGACACCAATGTTTCAATTCTCAAGACCTCCGGAGGAGATTATATTCGTACGGAAAGGTCAGATTACAGGGGCTAGAGGTATAATCACAGAAAGACAGGCACTTAGACACACTCTTATATTAACCCCGGACAGACGACAGACAAACGGGACAACGGCTGACTCACACGGGGGTTGATGGCAGGAAAGCGGGTATCGATGGCTCCAGGTCCTCCTGGGCTCGGGGCAGGGTACAGTACGGTCCGGTCCGGTCCAAAGATGCGGGGAGGTATCGTCGCGCTGGGGGTGGCGGTGGCTTCTCTCTCCAAGCTGAGGCGCATCTCACGTCACATCCGGCGCGGGGCCGCGTATATCCGGCGGGGAGTGACACGCCCTCGGCTCGTTAGCTCCGCCCCAGATGGAATCGGCACGTTGCTTCTCATTGGGTGCGTGGGGGGGTTACTGGCTCCGCCCCTGACGAGGAGCTGACAGCCAGCCCCTTCGGGGTAACGCCGTGGAGCGCATGGTCATGGCGGGTAACCGAGCCGGTGTGAGGACGCACACTCCCCGCCCCTCTGTTGTTGTAGTCGTAGTTGTAGTTGTAATTGTTGTTGTAGTTGTTGTTTGGGGAAGAAGATGGGAGGAGGTATGGGAAAGGTCCTAAACTCACTACTGATGCCATATAATCACATTCTGGTGCAACGAAGAGTCATAATTAATGGAGACGAGGCCTTAACTGACATAGAATAAGAATAGCTAGGAAGATGTCCGAAAGTTGTCTACGTGTGGTGCGGTGGACCTGGGCACGACATTTAATGGGGGAATAAGGGGAAGGTCGGCTCTACTGATTGTTATTTACATGCAATGGGACTAGGGAATGGGGGATTGGGGAAAGTTGGGGAGTATTGGAGAAAATAGGGGAATATTTACAAGCGGATATGGAGGCCAAATTCCATATTCGCAACAATATATATATATACTGTATATATATATATATATATATATACATACACAGACTTGGCATTTAATATGGAATATTTTTTTTGTGGGGGTGAACTTACTTTTCAAGATGTCTTAGAACCAAAAGTTCATTGGAATTATGTTGAAATTATTCTAGATTTTGTTAATGTGACCTTTAAAAGAAACAAACACCATATTTGACATTTCGAAACAAATAAATTGATCCTTGAAAGTGATGGAAACTGATATCTAACTCAATTCATGGACAGTACTGTGTTAAACTTCTGTACGTTTTCCAGAAGTATCTCTATTTTGCACATTAGCCAAATTTTTTTTAAACAAAAACAAAAGTTAAATTGCGACTGGGATTACGGACAGTAAAATTACAGTTCAGTACTTCGTGTAACCCCCACGAGCATTCAGGAGAGCACGTACACGTTGAGGCATGCTGTTCACGAGATTTGCCAAGGTTTGGACAGGAATCGCTTGCCATGCAGTGACAATAGCCTGCTGCAATTCACGCACAGAGGTCGGCTGCTGGTCGAAGTGGTCGATTTGACACGTTAATTCTGCCCACAAGTTCTCTATCGGATTCATATCCGGGGACATGGCAGGCCACTCCATATGCTCTACACCACGGTCAGCAAGAAAGTGTTGGATCATGCGAGCACGATGAGGCCGTGCATTGTCATCTTGGAAGACAAAGTTTCCTCGAAAGGCTGCACGAGCAAATGGAAGCAATGTTTCTTCCAGAATGGCCCTGTACTTGAACTGGTTCAGGTTTCCATTCAGAACAACCGGGTCAGTTTTGCCCCCTGCATGAAAAGCAGCCCAAACGGTCACCCCACCACCTCCAGCTTGGACTCTTGGCACTATACAATCTTTGTTGTTGGCTTCATGCACTTGTCTGTGCACTCGGACGTGGCCATCTTGATGATAGACCAGAAATCTAGACTCGTCACTGAAGATCACGTGATTCCAGTGTCCTGGCTGCCATTGACGGTGCTCTCTGGCCCACTGCAATCGGCGCTGGTGATGTTGTCTGGTCAGGCGTGGCTTTCTCAGGGGACGCCTGGCACGATAGCCTGCTTGAACCAGTCGTTGGTTGACTAGCCTTCTGGATACAGGCACATTTGTCAGTTGCTGTCACTCAGCCCTAAGCCGATTAGCTGACTTGGTACGGCCATTGCGGACTAACCGGTGCAGCTGGCGATCATCCCTCCTTGTGGTTCTGCGGGGACGTCCTGGCCTCGGTATTGGAGTAGGGACACCCCTCTGAGCATTTTGTTTCAGGATCTTTGACACCTGACCTTGAGTGATGCCATACTGCCGAGCAATAGCACGCTGTTTCATGCCGTAATTTCGGAAAGCCACCACTCCTTGACAAACAGCATTGTCGAGTTGACGGACCATCTCCAGAGGAAGCGGCAATAACTTTTGGAAACGTGCAGCAGTTGTTTTCCACTAATACAGAATGCAACAACCCTTGTATACCCGACTGTGAAGCCAATCGTCAAATGCACCTGTCCGTACATTTTGCCATGCCACCTGTGATATAATCCTGCTGTTGACTTCTTGCTGCGACAGACAATCAGTGACATGGTTCTTTTAACAAATAAATCACCAAAGTGTAAAAGAAACTCACCAGATTGATATACCGAGTTAAGAAAGTAAACCCAAGTCAAAAAAAAAAAATCCATATTAAATGCCAAGTCTGTATATATACTTGTATACATAGTATATTTGTATACATAGTCAAAGCTCATGGAAGAGCTAGTGTAGTGAAGACCTTGGTTTCCACAGCATCAAGTTGAGCAAGGTGTGAGGCAGGGAACCAACATATAATGACGTAACTGACCAAAAAGAAGAGTAGAGAGAGAGGGGGAAACACCAACAGCAGTGTTGAAGGACAAAATAGAGAGAAATGTGGACAAATAATGGGTGTGGGGAGGAAACAGGAGTAGAGGAGGACGCATGGGGTGGACAAGATGGATAGAGAAGGAAACTCCCAGAAAGTAAAAATAGGACCACGAGTCCTGAGGCTCACCTGCAACTGGAATAAGTCAATGACATCATAAAATATCGAATTTTTGTTAATGCGCAGAATCTGGTCACGTGATTGGTTGAATGGAAGCCTTCTCAATGCTGATTACAGCGATACATGTTTACAGGTCATGTTTTTGGCTGACCACATGGTTGTGCTGCTGATGCAATGCCCCATGTAGGTTAGGGCAGGATTTTTTTTTTTTTAGCTTTTTAGGCCTGATTTCAACCCGTTAATGAGTACATATTTTGATGAAGTCAATACACCTTTCTTAGGAATCAGATATGAAGCTTGTGGCCAGGTTTTATCAAAATTATGTGTTTGCTTCAAGCGATATCGACTGAAGTGTATACAGACTGACTGACTGACTTACCTACAGACACTGTGCAATTGCAATTGCATAAACTCACTAGAACGGAGGGGGCAGAAGACAGACCGGTCTGGGATGGGAATGTAATAGGCCCATCGACACAGCTTCATTGTAGGAGATTCCAATAATCTTGAAAGCCTTGGTATCCATGGTTTTAAGCTGAGCAACGTAAGAAGCAAGAGAGCCAGGCCAGAGGGGAGAGCAGTACTACATCAATCTGCGGATGAAGGCCTTGCATGTGGATATGAGTTCAGGTGTACCAAGGAAGCACTTTGTAAAATGTAATATGCCTTGTCCGTGACTGGCTTTGGAGGCCAATTTGGAAATGTGGTTTGCCCAAAAAAGATCATGCTTGATTGTCACTTGATTGTCACATGACTGAGTGGCTGAACTTCCTCAGGACTATTGTTAAGAAAGCATATGTGGCGGTTTGTTTCACGGTCCTTTCAGGGAGGGAAAGAGAGTGAGAGGGAAAGAGGGTGAGAGGGAGAGAGGGCGAGAGGGAGAGAGGGAGAGAGGGCGAGAGGGAGAGAGGGAGAGAGGGCGAGAGGGCGAGAGGGAGAGAGGGCGAGAGGGCGAGAGGGCGAGAGGGCGAGAGGGAGAGAGGCAGAGAGGGAGAGAGGGCGAGAGGGAGAGAGGGAGAGAGGGAGAGAGGGAGAGAGGGCGAGAGGGCGAGAGGGCGAGAGGGCGAGAGGGCGAGAGGGCGAGAGGGCGAGAGGGAGAGAGGGCGAGAGGGAGAGAGGGCGAGAGGGAGAGAGGGCGAGAGGGAGAGAGGGCGAGAGGGAGAGAGGGAGAGAGGGCGAGAGAGCGAGAGAGAGCGAGAGAGAGAGCGAGAGAGAGAGCGAGAGAGAGCGAGAGAGAGAGCGAGAGAGAGAGCGAGAGAGAGAGCGAGAGAGAGAGCGAGAGAGAGAGAGCGAGAGACAGAGCGAGAGAGAGAGCGAGAGAGAGAGCGAGAGCGAGAGCGAGAGCGAGAGAGCGAGAGAGAGAGAGAGAGCGAGAGCGAGAGAGAGAGCGAGAGAGAGAGCGAGAGAGAGAGCGAGAGAGAGAGAGCGAGAGAGAGCGAGAGAGAGCGAGAGCGAGAGAGAGAGAGAGCAAGGAGAGAGCGAGAGAGAGAGCGAGAGAGAGCGAGAGCGAGAGCGAGAGCGAGACTTTGACTTTTAAACTTTTTATTATAAAAGTATAAAACAAGAGTACCACCAAAAGCAATTCATCCAGGAAAATCAGTAAAATCATAGCAATCCCAGAAGGAAAAAACAATCGGTGCACTGCAAACCAAGCGACAGAAAAGGTGCAAATACCAAAAAAAACACGAGGAGAAAATCTAGGCATAATTTCTAAACTAGGCATAATTTTATATGTACAAATTTACAAGCGCATCTGCAACCCTGAGGAGAGACTTAAGAAAGAAAGAGTAGGTCAAGACCAGGGGGAGAAAAACGCCGGCAAGGAGAAGCATGGAACAGTGTATAAGAAACACCCGCAGTCCCGCACTGTATTATACAGAAATTAACAATTTGTTATCTTGGACCTCACAAATCCCTCCAACACACCAGGTCGCAACAAAATTTGCAAGGTCGTTTGCAGTTTGGACACAGCCAAATTCAAGCTTGAGCCTTGTTGACACCAACGAACTAAAAAACACCATAATACTGCATTCCTGCATGGGTCTGCCGCCCAGCTTCGCCTTCCGCGACAGGTATACGGCCAGTTTAGCGGTAGCGGTTAGGAACCCGAATACAATAGATGTGGTTCCCTTTTTGGGAGGAAAGCCAAAGATGTAAGCTTTCAAAGAAAAGGTAACCTGCAATCTATGGGAAATAAAATTTAACCAATGAAACAAAGGAGAAAGTCTTTCACAATTAATGAAAGCATGAAACAAATCTTCCCTCACCGGACAAAAGGGGCAACAGCCAGAAATGGGGGGAAAAAAACGAATGACAGCATTGGAAGGAACAATCCAGTGGGCCAAACGCCACTGAAGGTCACCTGTTCTTTTAGAAATAAGTCCAGCATACATTGTATCCCATAAAGGCTCAGAGGGGGGACTGGGAGGCAAGAGTCCTTTCCACCGGGTAACCCCAGCTAGAGGTCGGTCCCCAAGAAGAAGTTTCACACAAGACCTATAAATACTCTTGCTGCTCATAGCATGGAAGGGGGGTGACCCTGCGCTCATGGGGGGCAGCTCGTTTGGGGTAAAAGCGACACCTAATTTTGGGACTGTGGGCTCAACCTCTGCGTCCTGCGTCCAATGTAGGCCTAGCTGGTGGCCCCTTAGGATCACCGCTCTTAGTATGTTCCCGATTTGCCTCCTGGACCGAACACCTGTTAGGTCCGCCAGCTCGATCGCAGGCTTACATCCCTGTCCAGAGTCGTGCCGGAGATGACACACTTAGGTCCGCCAGCTCGTTCGCAGGCTTCCATCCCTGTCCAGAGTCGTGCCGGAGATGACACACTTTCAGGATGTTGGCCACTATAAAATGCTGGCAGAAGTCGCGACTCCTCGGGATATCGGGGAAAAGTGGGTTGAAAAATAAAGGCTCATGTGCATACATGTTAGTGCCATACGAGTCTGTTTGGCGACTTATCGAAACGCCCTGCCAGGCATTCAAGAGGCTCTGATAAAAGACTGGGAGCAGAGATGTATCGACGTGTTGAAGGTTGGTCAGGAAAAGTTCCTGTCCGTATCCGAGCCTCCCAGCTCGTTGAAGAATGGAGCAGGCCAAGGGCTTTCCTGGTAGGTGTTCTGCATAAAGCAAGCGTTGGATGGAGCGGAGCCGGAAGGCCAACACGCGGCATTTCACATCGACTAGGCCATGACCACTCTCGGCCGAGGGACAACATATGGCGCTGGGTCGAAGCCAGTGGTAGCCTCCGAAAAAAAATCCACCAGTTTCCTCTGGATAGCTTGGAGCAAAACCTCCGGTGGTTGCAGGCAGATGAACCGGTGCTGCAAAAGGGTAGTGACGAGGTTGTTGACAACTAGCGCGCGACCCTTGTAGGAAAGGTGGGGTAGAGCTCTTTTCCATCGGCTCAAACGCCCATCTACCTGGTCAATGATCCTGTCCCAATTGTTCTGGGCATACTGAGGAGGACCGAGGAAGACGCCCAAATACTTGATGCCATCGTTTGCCCACACTAGCTCTGCAGGAAGGGGAGGTGGTGGTAATAACGGTGGTATAGGTAAGTCATTTTTTGGAAAGGGGATCCACAGAGCCTTGCTTTTCCCCCAATTACACCTTAATGATGAGGCAAGGTTGAAGTCCGACAAACACTTTGCCATGGCGTCACTGTCGCATTTTCTTTTTATAATGACACAAAGGTCGTCGGCATAAGCTGACAGGGTCAAAGGTGGGTGTCCTGGAGAAAGGACAAGTCCAGGGATATCCTTTCTGAGGGCGATTAAGAGGGGCTCCAAGGCGAGGGCAAATAATAGACCTGAAAGTGGACAACCTTGCCTTACCCCTCTCTGAACCTTTATGGGTGGGCAAAATTCGTTGTTAACTTTGATCAAGCTGGAGATGTTTGCATATAACAAAGCTTATGTAGGCTCTAAAATTAGTGCCGAGCCCACAAGCTTGTAACACATGACACAAAAACTCATGATCAATGCTATCAAAGGCCTTTGCAAGGCCAAGAAACACCAATCCAAAATCCTCTTTGACACATTTACCAGTTAACAAATCTCTGACTAGGAATATGTTGTCATAGATGGATCTGCCAGGGATGCCGCAACTTTGATCAGGTGACACCAGGTCCCCAATAACTGTCTTCAACCGGTTCGCAAGGACCTTGGAAAACAGTTTGTAATCCGTGCACAACAAAGAGATCGGACGCCAGTTTGACAGGTGTCGGAGATCGCCAGTCTTGGGTAGCAGGCAGAGTACTGCTCTTCTAAAACTGAGCGGTAATTCTCTGGATAAAAGAGATGCATCCAGAACATTGAGCAGCTCTGGGCCCAAAATGTCCCAGAATGCCGAAAGAAATTCGACCGGTAGGCCATCGATGCCAGGGGCTTTTCCCGACTCCATCTCAGCAAGTGCACCGGTTAGCTCTGGAAGGGTAATTGGAGCATCCAGTTCCAGACGTTGGGCCTCAGCCACAGAAGGAAGATGAGAGGTCAAAACATTCATCATTTCGTGAGAAACTGTTTTGGCCTTGAAAGTTCAGAAAAGAAATCGATTACATTTAATCTTATATCACTCGGATTTGTTAGGATGTCCAAAGATATAAGTCGTGCTGGTTTCTCTACAGTTTCTAGGTGAAAGAAAGCCTTAGTTGGGGTATCTGAAACCTTTATATTCTGTAATCTTAGCCTAACTAGTGTGCCCGCTGCTTTTTCATGGATCAAATCCCTTAATTGGGCCTTCTTCTCGAGTAGCAACCGATAGTTCACTGGGTTGCTCTCATTGGCCAACTTGCTCTCTAACCTTAAGATGTCTGCTTCCAAGCAAGCCATCGTGATATGTTTTACATTGGTACAGTGCGAATTAAATTGTTGACAAAATACTCGAATTTGGGCCTTTAGGTTATCCCACCAGAGACTAATTGAGGAGAAAGATTTTTTAGTACTCATTTCAGCCCAGAAATCACGAAAGGAGTCTGTAAATAAACTATCTTCTAAAAGTTTAACGTTAAACTTCCAGTAACTATTTCTGCATGTGGGTCGAGGAAAAGAAAGATCTAAGGTTACCATATGGTGGTCTGAAAACAATGACGGAAAACAACCTGAAGAGGCCGCGACGTTCCTAAAGGGTACATTAATGTACCAGCGGTCGAGTCTTGCCGAAGACACCCGGCCATTGGCACATCGACACCAGGTAAACTGGACTATGTTGGGGTGATGCAATCGCCAAACATCCAGTAGACCGGCCGTCTTGAAGAAACGGGATAGGTCCGCATGGGACTCGGGGTGGGGTTCTGCAGAGTTTCTATCCTTCGAAGGGTCAAAGGTGCAATTAAAGTCACCACCAATGCACACACATTGGTCGAGATCAACTGATTTCAGGTGGTTTACCATGGAGGTGGAGAAGGCCTTTCGGTCCCTGCTCTCACTAGGTGCGTACACATTGAAAATGGTACAGCGGAAGTTTTGATGTGCAAGCTGAAGGGAAATAAGCCGGCCTTTTATGACTTCCTGAAAATGACAAGACTCAAAAGCTAGACCTGGCTTTAGAAAAAACCCAACCCCAGCAGATGAGGCTGACAGATTGCTAAAATAGCATTGCCCTTTGAAAGTTTGGCACCAGTCATGTTCCACATTAGGTGTGATGTGGGTCTCTTGTAGTAAAATAACATTTGCCTTTTTACGGTCAAACAAGTTTTTGACTTGGGCCTGACGGAGGTGACTTGCACCCCCACCATTCATGTTTAAGGTCGCAAAGGAAATGTTTTTCATTCCGTGGTAATGAAATCGCCCTGTGCTTGGGAACACTCCGTACCTGCTCGGGTAACACACTTTCTTAACCTGTGGAATTGAGATTTCGTCAGGTCAAAATCCTCACGCGCTTTGGTTATTGACTTTGCGGTGCAAATGAATGCAGCCAAGTCAGGGAAATAGTCTTTAATGACAATGTTGCGGTGACGATACGTTTCGTTAAGGAAGGTAAGAATGAGTTGAGGGGATACCTGCGAGTGACCTGTCATCGCTTGTGACAGCGCGGTTGCCTCAATGTCATCTTCGGACTCAGACACGTCAGATAACATGTCGTCAGGATCTGGGGTATTACCCGCTGCCCCCACGGTCTTGTCTGGAGGCACCTTCACAAGTTTCCCAAGGTGTTCCCGAGAGCACTCGTTAACACTTTGGTGGATATTTGTATCTGGGGTCGGAGCTTGGGTTTGAGATCCCAGCAAACTCAGATTTACCGGCCCCATTTGTACAGTGGGAACATTTATTGAATCCTTAGTCTGCTCGGTATTTAAAGGGGGGACAAGCGGAAAAACATTTCCCAGCTTGGAAATGGTAATACTTTCACTGGAGGTTTCGCACTCGGAAACTTCCAGGTGAGAGGTACAAATTTTATTTTTCGGCTCATTTACATAATGAGACTCGCTGGTGTCATTGACAACGGTATTCATGTACTCAGTTAGTGAGGGAATGTCAGAGGGACACTCGGACACATGTGCACCGGAAATGGTGCCGCCCATGACCGCCTTCTTTGCAGCACCAGCGAAAATGCTTGGCGCTGGTGCTCTTCGCTTTTTAGCATACACTATGGATTCTTCGTTCATGGGTTCGGGAAAGGGGGCAATGCTAGTTGTGTCAGTCACATCGGTGGGTGTCATCACATTGGAATCGGAAAGCACCGGTGTGACAGACGACTCAGTCGGGGTGTCAGAAGGTACGGTCGGGGTGTCAGAAGGTACGGTCGGGGTGTCAGAAGGTACGGTCGGGGTGTCAGAAGGTACGGTCGGGGTGTCAGAAGGTACGGTCGGGGTGTCAGAAGGTACGGTCGGGGTGTCAGAAGGTACGGTCGGGGTGTCAGAAGGTACGGTCGGGGTGTCAGAAGGTACGGTCGGGGTGTCAGAAGGTACGGTCGGGGTGTCAGAAGGTACGGTCGGGGTGTCAGAAGGTACGGTCGGGGTGTCAGAAGGTACGGTCGGGGTGTCAGAAGGTACGGTCGGGGTGTCAGAAGGTACGGTCGGGGTGTCAGAAGGTACGGTCGGGGTGTCAGAAGGTACGGTCGGGGTGTCAGAAGGTACGGTCGGGGTGTCAGAAGGTACGGTCGGGGTGTCAGAAGGTACGGTCGGGGTGTCAGAAGGTACGGTCGGGGTGTCAGAAGGTACGGTCGGGGTGTCAGAAGGTACGGTCGGGGTGTCAGAAGGTACGGTCGGGGTGTCAGAAGGTACGGTCGGGGTGTCAGAAGGTACGGTCGGGGTGTCAGAAGGTACGGTCGGGGGGTCAAAGGGTACGGTCGGGGTGTCAGAAAGTACGGTCGGGGTGTCAGAAGGTATGGTCGGGGTGTCAGAAGGTACGGTCGGGGTGTCAGAAGGTACGGTCGGGGCGTCAGAAGGTACGGTCGGGGCGTCAGAAGGTACGGTCGGGGCGTCCGAAGGTGCGGTCGGGGTGTCAGAGGGTACGGTCCGGGTGACGGAAGGTACGGTAGGGTTGACAGGAGATACGGTCCGGGTGACGGAAGGTACGTTAGGGGTAACAGGAGATACGGTCCGGGTGTCAGCGGGTGTCAGTCTGGTCCAGTTGCAGAATCAGTCAAGGGTTGAAAGAAACTTCTCCACCTTCTCAGGTGGAAAAGACAGAGTCCAGCAGCATTTGGGTGGGTACCGAGAGTGAGGGGTTGGGGACACTTTAGAAGCAAACACAGAATTGAGGCATTCAGCCTTCTCATGAGCGGAGTTGTCTGTGGTGCCATTGGAAGAGAGGGAAGGGATGTCGGGTAGCATACTCCAGAGACAGAGAGATGACAAGTTGTTTCGGAGCAATTACCACACCACAGGATTCAGTGTACAATGGGAGGAAAGAAGGGCAGGATAATTGAACATGAGATGTGATGAATCTGTGAATGAGAGAGAATGTTTCTGTGGAAGAATTCCCAGACTGAGTAAGGACCAGGGGCAGTAGATATGGGAGACCAGTCCTGAAGAGAGACAGCTGCTTGCAGTCCAGACTAGAGAAAAGTTTTAAGAATTTGCTTGAGTGATATGCCAGATTATCCAGCATTGAGGAAGCTCTCTGGGAATAGTCAGAGAGATGTTGACTCTCATAAGCAAATGATTAGATGAACCAATTGGAGCAGAGGAAGAGCAGGAGACATTTGCAGGGAAGTTTGTCATCATCAGGTCCAGAAGGGAGGATTTGCCATTGGGAGAAATCCAGGTTGGAAAGTTCACAGATTGCATCAGTCCTATATATGGAGTCACAGAAGTTATATGCTGAAGTGACATGGCTGATGAGAGAGGTATCAACACCCAGCCAATTTGCATGATGACCATTGAAATCGCCACATACGAGGAAGAGAGAGTTGGGATTAGTGGTTAAAACTTAGTCCGTGTTGTCTGAGAGAGATATATAGATGAAGTCGTCACTGTATTGGAGGATGGTACGACACAAACAAGAGGTGGGAGAAGAGGGAAGTCGTAGCCAAAGGTACTCTTGGGGTTGAGAGGTTTAAGATCAGTACAAGAGAATTGAGGAATTGAGATGTGATGTCAAGTACAACTCCGCCGGCAGGGTTTAGGTCTATTGTATCAAAGGAGACAATATCCATCGGCAATAGTTGGTGGACATGAAAGAACCCACGGTGTCCTTCGTGAAGAAAAGGTGAGCTATCACCGGTACCATGACCGAATTACAAATTCCAACTCTAATGTTAGTCAAACTTCAGGCCTGGTCAGCCAGTTTGTGAAATACTAAGGCCAAGCATCCCCAGACCTACCTACCCCACAAGAACGTGGGAATTAATGAGGCCGTTAAAGAAGGGAAAGAGAGCATAGCATAAAATTCCCCTTGAAGCTAAAAGCAAATATATACGGTCAAGACGATTAATAAACACAAGGTTGGTGTCAATGAACTTCAGAAGAAACGTGCAAGGCTAATGCATGTCCGTAGTAGGAAAAATATGGCTTTTGCATTCCAGAAAGTTGCTGTCCATGTCCAAAGTACAAGGTTGCTTGGACGCTGCATGGAAAAATTACGTCTGGTGACATTTAAAGATTTGAACGGAGTAAGTCTTCCCAACAATCAAACTGTCAATGTGCAAAGAGCCTGAGACTCAAAAATAAAATTCAGTGGACATTTTTCAGGCCGAATGGAGGAAAGCGCCGATATTCTAAGCCCAACTGGAGGAAAGCGCCGATATTCTAAGCCCAACTGGAGAAAAGGGCCGATATTTGAAGCCCAACTGGAGAAAAGTGCCGATATTCGAGGCCCAACTGGAGAAAAGGGCCAATATTCGAAGCCCGACTGGAGAAAAGGGCCGATATTCGAAGCCCGACTGGAGAAAAGGGCCGATATTCGAAGCCCGAATGGAGAAAAAGGCCGATATTCGAAGCCCAACTGGAGAAAAGCGCCGATATTCGAAGCCCGACTGGAGAAAAGAGCCGATATTCGAGGCCCGACTGGAGAAAAGAGCCGATATTCGAGGCCCGACTGGAGAAAAGAGCCGATATTCGAGGCCCGACTGGAGAAAAGAGCCGATATTCGAGGCCCGACTGGAGAAAAGAGCCGATATTCGAGGCCCGACTGGAGAAAAGAGCCGATATTCGAGGCCCGACTGGAGAAAAGAGCCGATATTCGAGGCCCGACTGGAGAAAAGAGCCGATATTCGAGGCCCGACTGGAGAAAAGAGCCGATATTCGAGGCCCGACTGGAGAAAAGAGCCGATATTCGAGGCCCGACTGGAGAAAAGAGCCGATATTCGAGGCCCGACTGGAGAAAAGAGCCGATATTCGAGGCCCGACTGGAGAAAAGAGCCGATATTCGAGGCCCGACTGGAGAAAAGAGCCGATATTCGAAGCCCGACTGGAGAAAAGAGCCGATATTCGAGGCCCGACTGGAGAAAATGGCCAATATTCGAAGCCCGACTGGAGAAAAGAGCCGATATTCGAGGCCCGACTGGAGAAAAGAGCCGATATTCGAGGCCCGACTGGAGAAAAGAGCCAATATTCGAGGCCCAACTGGAGAAAAGGGCCGATATTCGAGGCCCGGCTGGAGAAAATGGCCGATATTCGAGGCCCGACTGGAGAAAAGGGCCGATATTCGAGGCCCGGCTGGAGAAAAGGGCCGATATTCGAGGCCCGGCTGGAGAAAAGGGCCAATATTCGAAGCCCGACTGGAGAAAAGGGCCAATATTCGAAGCCCGACTGAATTCAAGGCCGACCAATATTCAAGGCCGACTGGAGAAAAGGGCCGATATTCAAGGCCCGACTGGTCCCCTTTTTGAAGCAATGTTTTATGGCTGGATGCTCTTCCTGCCACCAACCCTGGTAGTCACCTCTTGTGACACACAGGGAATTACCAGTGAACTGGTACTCAGTTTGCCGACCTCGGAAGGATGACAGGCTGAGTCAACCCCCCGGCGTTAATTCAGCGATTGACCGGGATTCAAACCCAGGATCCTAGGATCCCAAGCCAGCACACGAACCGCTAAGCCAACACCAGGCTTAATCCAAAACAAGGAAGTTTATAATAAATCTTATTCCACGTATTTTAGGGGTGAATAAAAATAACATCCAACAGCAATAACAGGAAACCGTGAGAATTTGAGGCTTGAAATATCCTTCTCTACAATAAGGATGCCTGGCCTGTCTGAAGCGCACGCGTTTCCCCACTGTGGTAGCAGCAGGTGCAGGCCTGCTTTTCCCCTTCACTTCCCATTAATTTCATAAGTAACGTCATTATTAGCATTTCAAAATGATCACAATAATGTACACGAGGTCCGTCGAAGGCTGCCACATTGGTATATATTTATAATATACCTTCTCGCCACATACACCATCTCTTTAAACAACACCTTCAATCGACAGGTTACTACTCGTATATGCAAAAGCTGAAGGTAGGCGACAGACTCACCCAGACAAGACCAGCAACAAACGTCCTTCGGAAGGTCGCAAACGAGCCTGGATAATGACCAAACGCGTGAACGAGCGTAAGAACACGTGGCGATTCGTCAACAAAGATCAAATTCACCTCCACGAGGGGGGAGATGACGCGCGCGTTGCCACGTGCACGTCCAGCTAGGTATCCTCGTCCATGGCTGGTGGACAACGAGACCGACTTAATTCAGGAGCCGTTGGCTCCGGACTGAGCGTGTGCGCAACCCTTACCGCAACTTCTCTCCGCCGAGCAGCGTCTCTGCCAGGGTCTGCACGTGCAGCAACGCCCGGCTGTGTCGTCGCCGACTCACCGCCTCGTCCATGGTCCAGCGGTGCGATCGCGCCTAGCACCTCGGTGAGGCCGCCGGCTCCTGTCGCTCGGTCATCCTGGTCGTGAGGGAAACGCACGACGTAGTGAGACGTGCGTGTGAATACGACGCTTCGATGATCGACTCATTGTGGGAATGTTATGACAGCGTTTGCAGCTCAGAACAAATGTCCACGTGTGTGACGTAAATCGCAGGCGAAACCCTCGCTGACCCGGCCCCCACCACCTCCATTCTCCACACAATAAACGGTAAATGAATTCCCACCAACACCACAATCTCCAATGCCATAGATGCTCCCTCCCAATCACAACCACCTCCAAACGACATATATTCCCTCCCTCCAACCCACCACCCCCAAACACATTCCCTCCCTCCCACCCACCACCCACAAACACATTCCCTCCCTCCCACCCACCACCCACAAACACATTCCCTCCCTCCCACCCACCACCCCCAAACACATTCCCTCCCAACCCCATTAACCGACATGTCCATCCAAGCCCATTCCCTCCCACAACCCTATAACATTCCCTCCCACCCCCACAACCTTAAATACATTCCCTCCGTCTCACCCCACAACCCTTCAACATTCCCTCACCCCACACCATTCCCTCCCACCCCCACAACCTTAAATACATTCCCTCTCACCCCACAACCCTTCAACATTCCCTCACCCCACAACCCCACACCATTCCCTCCCAGCCCCACAACCTTAAATACATTCCCTCTGTCTCACCCACAACCCTTCAACATTCCCTCACCCCACAACCCTACACCATTCTCTCCCACCCCCACAACCATAAATACATTCCCTCCCAACGCCACAACATTCCGTCCTACCCTCATAACCCTAAATACATTCCCTCCCTCCCACCCACCACCCCCAAACACATTCCCTCCCTCCCACCCACCACCCCCAAACACATTCCTTCCATCCCACCACCCCCAAACACATTCCCTCCCTCCCACCCACCACCCCCAAGCACATTCCCTCCCTCCCACCCACCACCCCCAAACACATTCCCTCCCTCCCACCCACCACCCCCAAACACATTCCCTCCCTCCCACCACCCCCAAACACATTCCCTCCCTCCCACCCACCACCCCCAAACACATTCCCTCCCTCCCACCACCCCCAAACACATTCCCTCCCTCCCACCCACCACCCCCAAACACATTCCCTCCCTCCCACCACCCCCAAACACATTCCCTCCCACCCACCCACCACCACCAAACACATTCCCTCCCAACCGCCCACCCACCACCACCACCCAACACATTCCCTCCCACCCACCCGCACACCCACCACCAAACACATTCCCTCCCACCCACCCACCACCACCAAACACATTCCCTCCCACCCACCCACCACCCCCAAACACATTCCCTCCCACCCACCCACCACCCCCAAACACATTCCCTCCCAACCCCATTAACCGACATGTCCATCCAAGCCCATTCCCTCCCACAACCCTATAACATTCCCTCCCACCCCCACAACCTTAAATACATTCCGTCTCACCCCACAACCCTTCAACATTCCCTCACCCCACACCATTCCCTCCCACCCCCACAACCTTAAATACATTCCCTCTCACCCCACAACCCTTCAACATTCCCTCACCCCACAACCCCACACCATTCCCTCCCAGCCCCACAACCTTAAATACATTCCCTCTGTCTCACCCACAACCCTTCAACATTCCCTCACCCCACAACCCTACACAATTCTTTCCCACCCCCACAACCATAAATACATTCCCTCCCAACGCCACAACATTCCGTCCTACCCTCATAACCCTAAATACATTCCCTCCCTCCCACCCACCACCCCCCAAACACATTCCCTCCCTCCCACCCACCCACCACCCCCAAACACATTCCCTCCCTCCCTCCCACCCACCACCCCCAAACACATTCCCTCCCTCCCACCCACCACCCCCAAACACATTCCCTCCCTCCCACCCACCACCCCCAAACACATTCCCTCCCTCCCACCCACCACCCCCAAACACATTCCCTCCCACCCACCACCACCAAACACATTCCCTCACAACCGCCCACCCACCACCACCACCAAACACATTCCCTCCCACCCACCCGCCACCACCAAACACATTCCCTCCCACCCACCACCAAACACATTCCCTCCCACCCGCCCACCCACCACCACCACCAAACACATTCCCTCCCACCCACCCACCACCCCACCACCACCAAACACATTCCCTCCCACCCACCAACCACCCCGAAGCCCATTCCCTCCCACAACCCTATAACATTCCATTCCACCCCACAACTGTACACCATTCCCTCCCACCACCACAACCCTACAACATTCCCTCCCACCCCCACAACCTTAAATACATTCCGTCTCACCCCACACCATTCCCTCCCACCCCCACAACCTTAAATACATTCCCTCTCACCCCACAACCCTTCAACATTCCCTCACCCCACACCATTCCCTCCCACCCCCACAAAATTAAATACATTCCCTCTGTCTCACCCAACACCCTTCAACATTCCCTCACCCCACAACCCTACACCATTCTCTCCCACCCCCACAACCATAAATACATTCCCTCCCAACGCCACAACATTCCGTCCCACCCTCATAACCCTAAATACATTCCCTCCCACACTCACAACCCCACAACAATTCCCTACAACCCTCATAACCCAAAATACATTCCCTCCCACCACCACAACCACACAACATTCAATCCCACCCCCACAACCTTAAATACATTCCGTCTCACCCCACAACCCTTCAACATTCCCTCACCCCACAACCCCACACCATTCCCTCCCACCCCCACAACCTTAAATACATTCCTTCTCACCCCACAACCCTTCAACATTCCCTCACCCCACAACCCCACACCATTCCCTCCCACCCCCACAACCTTAAATACATTCCCTCTCACCCCACAACCCTTCAACATTCCCTCACCCCACAACCCCACACCATTCCCTCCCACCCCCACAACCTTAAATACATTCCCTCTCACCCCACAACCCTTCAACATTCCCTCACCCCCACAACCCAAAAACATCCCCTCTCACCCCACAACCTTAAATACATTCCCCCTCAACCCCACAGCATTCCCTCCCACCCTCATAACCCGAAATACATTCCCTCCCACAGTCACAACCCCAAACACATTCCCTCCCAACCCCATTAACCTACAACATTTCCATCCAAGCCAATTCCCTCCCACAACCCTATAACATTCCATTCCACCCCACAACTGTACACCATTCCCTCCCACCACCACAACCCCACAACATTCCCTCCCACCCCCAAAACCTTAAATACATTCCCTCTCACCCCACAACCCTTCAACATTCCCTCACACCACAACCCTACAACATTCCCTCCCACCCCCACAAACTAAAATACATTCCCTCACCCCACAACCCTACACCATTCCCTCCCACCCCCACAACCATAAATACATTCCCTCCAAACCCCACAACATTTCCTCCCACCCTCATAACCCGAAATACATTCCCTCCCAACCCCACAACCTTGAATACATTCCCTCTCAACCCACAACCCCACAGCATTCCCTCCCACACTCATAACCCGAAATACATTCCCTCCCACACTCACAACCCAACATTCCCTCCCAACCCCACAACATTCCCTCGCCACCACAACCCTAAATACATTCCCTCCCACACTCACAACCCTAAATACATTCCCTCCCACACTCACAACCCTAAATACATTCCCTCTCACCACCATAACCCGAAATGCATTCCCTCTGAGCACCACAACCCTAAATAAATTCCCTCCCACCACCACAACCCTAAATGCATTCACTCTGAGCACCACAACCCTAAATACATTCCCTCCCACACTCACAACCCTAAATACATTCCCTCTCACCACCATAACCCGAAATGCATTCCCTCTGACCACCACAACCCTAAATAAATTCCCTCCCACCACCACAACCCTAAATGCATTCGCTCTGAGCACCACAACCCTAAATGCATTCCCTCCCACCACCACAACCCTAAATACATTCCCTCCCACCACCACAACCCTAAATGCATTCCCTCTCACCACCACAACCCTAAATACATTCCCTCTGACCACCACAGCCCTAAATACATTCCCTCCCACCACCACAACCCTAAATGCATTCCCTCTGACCACCACAACCCTAAATACATTCCTTCTCACCACCACAACCCTAAATACATTCCCTCTCACCACCACAACCCGAAAGACATTCCCTCCCAAACTCACAACCCGAAATGCATTCCCTCACCACCACAACCCTAAATACATTCCCTCTCACCACCACAAACCCTAAATGCATTCCCTCTCACCACCACAACCCTAAATGCATTCCCTCTCACCACCACAACCCTAAATACATTCCCTCTCACCACCACAACCCTAAATGCATTCCCTCTCACCACCACAACCCTAAATGCATTCCCTCTCACCACCACAACCCTAAATGCATTCCCTCTCACCACCACAACCCTAAATGCATTCCCTCTCACCACCACAACCCTAAATGCATTCCCTCACCACCACAACCCTAAATAAATTCCCTCCCACCACCACAACCCTAAATGCATTCGCTCTGAGCACCACAACCCTAAATGCATTCCCTCCCACCACAACAACCCTAAATACATTCCCTCCCACCACCACAACCCTAAATGCATTCCCTCTCGCCACCACAACCCTAAATGCATTCCCTCTCACCACCACAACCCTAAATGCATTCCCTCACCACCACAACCCTAAATGCATTCCCTCACCACCACAACCCAAAATACATTCCCTCTCACCACCACAACCCTAAATGCATTCCCTCTCACCACCACAACCCTAAATACATTCCCTCTCACCACCACCACCCCCCCTCAACCCTAAATACATTATATATATATTTTATCCCATCCCTCACTAACCCTATATAGTACATCTGGACATACACCTCCAACAAGCATTCTCCACAACATATACATCCCCTCGCAGCCCCCACTACCCAAACACACTTTATAATATACATTGCCTGGCACCCCAACCACTTTCTTCCATTCCTCCCCAAACACCCCCGGAAAGAATGCCGGCATCACGCGCCTCCAAAAAGGCGGGAGAGCGTCCATGGTGTCGTGGCTCTTGTGCGGTTCATATCTGGGTTCATCGTATCGACCACCTACCGTGATCTGAGCCGCGGGGGACGTTCCGGAGGTTCTTCTTTAGCACGCACGACCCAGATCAGCACCCCGTGCTCCCCTTCCCTTCCTTCAGTGAAGCAGCGACATCAGCAGTGCCCCCTACAGGCCTCAACGTCAACGATCAGGGACGTCCTCCTCTTCGTTTCCGTTAAAGATTTAAAAACCCGTTAATGATTTACAAAATCGATTCCATCAAATCCCAAATTAGATTTCTATCTCCAAGTGCCATGTACAATGTACATATAAACCCTCGGTTGCTTCAACTTCAAGTCCGTTACCTTTTCGCGCCTTAATTTCGAATAATAAACCGATATATTAAAATTTTGAGGAAATTATTTACACATCCACGTGTAGGTGTGTAAATCATTTATCGCACTGGAAAGTTTATCCACACGAAGGATAATTCATTTTTTATTCATTCTCGTAATTTCAATTCAAAATTACTTTAACTTATTTTTCCCGAAAGGTTTATAAATACGACGGTCTTTACTCTTCAGAGGTCGCACACAAAATGTGGTAACGAAGGTACAAGATAATTGCGAAATGTTTACAATGCATATAAATATTTATTCCGAATTAATGAGACATTTTTCGACGATAACAAGAAAATAGAGATGAAGTCCGTACGTTTTACACTCAGATATTACCCAGAATGCTCCTCGTTCTTTCCAGGTGTAAATGGCAGTTCTATATTGGACGGACGCGATAACGCGATTGCTTGATGGCATCACGTGACTGAGGATTCTCCCCCGTGACGTTCCGGGAAACATCCGCCCCACCTCCAAAGCGTGACGTATTTCGTGTGTGGCTCCATGATTGACGATTGTCTAAAAAAGAATGATTTAACCTCTTCAACTTTGACCCCCCACTGCAACTCATTCGTAATCTGTCATTCTTATAATACAAGTACCCTACTGCAAAGCCGCAATGAGCCGGCGAAGCCAAAGCCTCTTGCCACTATTTTACCCATCACGATGGCATCAGTAGGTTAGGTAGTTGATAGTAGGTCGGTGTAGGTACCGTACCTGGTAAGACTTGGTAAAAGAGAAGAGCAGACAGTCCTCCCCAATACCGACATACAATAAATGTCACAAGAAGCTTGAGGAAGTAACTATACGATGTGCTAGCTTAAGGCCTATTTTAAGAAATTTTAACTGGGCTTAACATACGTTTTCACAGTATGTGTGTAGTCTTCTAACTTCAGTCGCTGTCAGGGCTGGTTCTCTCCGGGCACTGCGGCTTCCCCCACCAGAAGAAGTTAGCTTGCAGTAAGATCAGTGCCGACAGGTCAGACGATAGCGCCGTTTCAACGGCAATGTGTGACTGTCGTTAATCAAACCGTGTCGATGGCGCTGATTGGCTGACCTAAGCTGATCGCTGATTGGTCAGCTCACAAAATTTCCCAAATTCAGACCTAAAAGGACACCAGTTGCATTCTGGATGAGATTAAAATTGATAAAATTTACTTCTTGATTAATTCGGTGAATTCCGTCTCAACTTCGGATATTTCCGGCCGTGAAAAACTATCCCATACGGCCGCGAGATTTCTAAAAAATAATTCTTCGTCAATTTTAGAATATTTGACGCCGTTTTCACCCTCCGAAACGCGTAATAAGCTTTTTAAAAATACTTTTTCAAATGCTCGAATCTCATTGGTTCTGGTGTTTGGGGATGATTTTCGTCGAAGATAACGAGGTTGGTCTTAAAGTATTTTGATAACAAATTAGAGGTGCATAAGATTGTGAATCAAACAAAGATGGGTGAAACAAACTCCTATTGAACTTTTTCGAAATTTTGTTATGCATACTTCCGCATCCAGAAGATGGCGGCCTCCATTGAGTGATTTGGTTTTTGGAATATTTTTTCAAATGCTCGAATCTCATTGGTTCCGGTGTTTGGTGATGATTTTCATTTAAGATAACCAGGCCCGGGCGGGCCGAGGTTGGTCTTAAAGTATTTTAATTACAAATTAGAGGTGCATTAGATTGTGAATCAAACAAAGACGGGTGAAACAAACTCCTATGGAACCTTTTCAAATTTGTTATGCATACTTCCGCATCTGCAAGATGGCGGCCTCCATTGAGCGATTTGGTGCGTCAAAGCTTCGAAATTCTCAAGCCAAGGGATCCAGCATAATCTGTTTTTTCAACGTAATACGTACGCGTTCATTGACAACACCGGCTTCGCCGGCTACGAGTACCCGACTGCAAAGCTGCAATGAGCCGGCGAAGCCAAAGCCTCTTGCCACTATTTTACCCATCACTATGGTATCAGTAGGTTAGGTAGTTGGTAGTAGGTAGGTGTAGTAGGTACCGTACCTAGTTCAAAATGACACCATTTGCATTCTGGATGAGATTAAAATTGATAAAATTTACTTCTTGATTAATTCGGTGAATTCCGTCTCAACTTAGGATATTTCCGGGCATGAAAAACTATCCCCTACGGCCGCGAGATTTCTAAAAAATAATTCTTCGTCAATTTTAGAATATTTGACGCCGTTTTCACCCTCAAACGCGTAATAAGCTTTTTTGAAATAATTTTTGAAATGCTCGAATCTCATTGGTTCCGGTGTTTGGTGACGATTTTTGTTGAAGATAACGAGGTTGGTCTTAAAGTATTTTAATTACACATTAGAGGTGCATCAGAATGTGAATCAAACAAAGACGGGTGAAACAAACTCCTATTGAACGTTTTCTCAATTTTTTAATGCAAACTTCCACATACGGATGATGGTGGCCTCCACTGATTGATTTGGTTTTAGAAATATTTTTTTCAAATGCTCGAATCTCATTGGTTCCGGTGTTTGGTGACGATTTTCGTTGAAGATAACCAGGCCCGTGCGGGCCGAGGTTGGTCTTAAAGTATTTTAATTACAAATTATAGGTGCATAAGATTGTGAATCAAACAAAGACGGGTGAAACAAACTCCTATTGAACCTTTTTCAAGTTGTTATGCATCCTTCCGCATCCGCAAGAAGGCGGCCTCCATTGAGCGATTTGGTGTGTCACAGCTTCGGAATTCTCAAGCCAAGGGATCCAGCATAATCTGGTTTTCAACATAATACGTACGCGTTTATTGACAACACCGGCTTCGCCGGCTACTAGTACCGACTGCAAAGCCACAATGAGCCGGCGAAGCCAAAGCCTCTTGCCACTATTTTACCCATCACTATGGTATCAGTAGGTTAGGTAGTTGGTAGTAGGTAGGTGTAGTAGGTACCGTACCTGGTAAGTCTTGGTAAAAGAGAAGAGCAGACAGTCCTCCCCAATACCTGCATACCTCTTGCCACTATTTTACCCATCACCATGGCATCAGTAGGTTAGGTAGTTGGTAGTAGGTAGGTAGGTAGTTGGTAGTAGGTAGGTGTAGTAGGTAACGTACCTGGTAAGACTTGGTAAAAGGGAAGAGCAGACAGTCCTCCCCAATACCTGCATACAATAAATGTCACAAGAAGCTTAAGGAAGTAATGATACGATGTGCTAACTTAAGGCCTATTTTAAGAAATTTTAACTGGGCTTAACATACGTTTTCACAGTATGTGTGTAGTCTTCTAACTTCAGTCGCTGGCAGGACTGGTTCTCTCCGGGCACGGCAGCTTCCTCCACCAGAAGACGTTAGCTTGCAGTGATTAATTCGGTGAATTCCGTCTCAACTTCGGATATTTCCGGCCGTGAAAAACTATCCGTATTTCTAAACTAAATATGTAAACCGCTTATACCATATTTCTGGCCTTGAAAAACTATCCCGTACGGCCGCGAGATTTCTAAAAAATAATTCTTCGTCAATGTTAGAATATTTGACTATCCCGTATAGAGAAGAGCAGACAGTCCTCCCCAATACCTGCATACCATTTCATTTCACCCTCCAAAACGCGTAATAATATTTTTTCAAATGCTCGAATCTCATTGGTTCTGGTGTTTGATGACGATTTTCGTTGAAGATAACGAGGTTGGTCTTAACGTATTTTAATTACTAATTAGAGGTTTCATTAGATTGTGAATCAAAGAACGACGGGTGAAACAAACTCCTATTGAACTTTTTCGCAATTGTTTTATGCAAACTTCCGCATCCGGTCGATGGCGGCCACCATTGAGTGATTTCATTTTAGAAATATTTTTGCAAATGCTCGACTCTCATTGGGTCCGGTGTTTGGTGACGCGTTTTGTTGAAGATAACCAGGCCCGTGCGGGCCGATGTTGGTCTTAAATTATTTTATTAATACATTGGAGGTGCATAAGATTGTGAATCAAACGATGACGGGTGAAAGAAACTCCTAATGAACGTTTTAAATTTGTCATGCATACTTCCGCATCCGCAAGATGGCTGCCTCCACTGTGCTTCGGATTCTCGAGCCAAGGCATAATCAGGTTTTCAATATAATACGTACTCGTTTATTGACAACACCGGCTTCGCCGGCTAAAATTATTTTATTCATACATTGGAGGTGCATAAGATTGTGAATCAAACGATGACGGGTGAAAGAAACTCCGAATGAACGTTTTAAATTTGTTATGCATACTTCCGCATCCGTAAGATGGCTGCCTCCACTGCGCTTCGGATTCTCGAGCCAAGGCATAATCAGGTTTTCAACATAATACGTACTCGTTTATTGACAACACCGGCTTCGCCGGCTACTAGTACCGACTGCAAAGCCGCAATGAGCCGGCGAAGCCAAAACCTCTTGCCACTATTTTACCCATCACCATGGCATCAGTAGGTTAGGTAGTTGGTAGTAGGTAGGTAGGTAGTTGGTAGTAGGTAGGTAGGTAGTTGGTAGTAGGTAGGTGTAGTAGGTACCGTACCTGGTAAGACTTGGTAAAAGAGAACAGCAGACAGTCCTCCACAATACCTGCATACCTCTTGCCACTATTTTACCCATCACCATGGCATCAGTAGGTTAGGTAGTTGGTAGTAGGTAGGTAGGTAGTTGGTAGTAGGTAGGTGTAGTAGGTACCGTACATGGTAAGACTTGGTAAAAGAGAAGAGCAGACAGTCCTCCCCAATACCTGCATACCTCTTGCCACTATTTTACCCATCACCATGGCATCAGTAGGTTAGGTAGTTGGTAGTAGGTAGGTAGGTAGTTGGTAGTAGGTAGGTGTAGTAGGTACCGTACCTGGTAAGACTTGGTAAAAGAGAAGAGCAGACAGTCCTCCCCGATGGCAATACCTGCATACAATACAATAAATGTCACAAGAAGCTTAAGGAAGTAATTATACGATGTGCTAGCTTAAGGCCTATTTTTAACTGGGCTTAACATACGTTTTCTCAGTAAGTGTGTAGTCTTCTAACTTCAGTCGCTGTCAGGCGCCAGGGCTGGTTCTCTGACTCTCCGGGCACGGCAGCTTCGTCCATCAGAAGACGTTAGCTTGCAGTGATTAATTCGGTGAATTCCATCTCAACTTCGGATATTTCCGGCCGTGAAAAACTATCCGTATTTCGAAACTAAATATGTAAACCGCTTATACCATATTTCTGGCCGTGAAAAACTATCTCGTACGGCCGCGAGATTTCTAAAAAATAATTCTTCGTCAATTTTAGAATATTTGACGCCGTTTTCACCCTCCGAAACGCGTAATAATAATTGGTTCTGGTGTTTGATGACGATTTTCGTTGAAGATAACGAGGTTGGTCTTAACGTATTTTAATTACTAATGAGATGTTTCATTAGATTATGAATCAAAGAACGACGGGTGAAACAAGCTCCGATTGAACTTTTTCGCAATTGTTTTATGCAAACTTCCGCATCCGGTCGATGGCTGTCTCCAGCACTCCATCCAGTGAGTGATTTCATTTTAGACATATTTTTGCAAATGCTCGACTCTCATTGGGTCCGGTGTTTGGTGACGCGTTTTGTTGAAGATAACCAGGCCCGTGCGGGCCGATGTCGGTCTTAAATTATTTTATTAATACATCGGAGGTGCATAAGATTGTGAATCAAACGACGACGGGTGAAAGAAACTCCTAATGAACGTTTTAAATTTGTTATGCATACTTCCGCATCCGCAAGATGGCTGCGCCCACTGCGCTTCGGATTCTCGAGCCGAGGCATAATCAGGTTTTCAACATAATACGTACTCGTTTATTGACAACAACGGCTTCGCCGGCTACTAGTACCGACTGCAAAGCCGCAATGAGCCGGCGAAGCCAAAGCCTCTTGCCACTATTTTTACCCATCACTATGGCATCAGTAGGTTAGGTAGTTGGTAGTAGGTAGGTGTAGTAGGTACCGTACCTGGTAAGACTTGGTAAAAGAGAAGAGCAGACAGTCCTCAAAAAAACATGACCCATCACCAGGGACATCTACTGCAGCATAATCATATTCCCAAAAAGAAGACAATGGTGTCACATCCGATGGCTTTACTTGGTGCAACGTAAAAACCTCTCTCAAGTTACCACGGACTGTTGTCGAATCATGTTTCAGTGATGATAGCACTGGTGGAGGTTGTACCATTTTTCCTTTCATTTCGGTGCTTGTTCTTTCTCCGTAACAGACAACAGTGCCCAAAGCAATGACGATTTAGCTTAGGAAATTTGAGGATATGATGAGAACTATTTCGAGCAGTATATGCTTACACGTGATTCGGTTGTTTTGCACCAACCTCGTTCCCGGCGTCGCAGACGTGTCGAGGGCGCTGATTGGCTGATTCGGTTCTCCGACGGCCACGAGATTTCTAAAAAATAATTTTTCGTCAATGTGAGAATATTTGATGCCGTTTTCACCGTCCGAAACGTGTAATAAGCTTGTAAAAAATATTTTTTCAAATGCTCGAATCTCATTGGTTCTGGTCTTTGATGACGATTTTCGTTGAAGATAACGAGGTTGGTCTTAACGTATTTTAATTACTAATGAGAGGTTTCATTAGATTATGAATCAAAGAACGACGGGTGAAACAAACTCCTATTGAACTTTTTCGCAATTGTTTTATGCAAACTTCCGCATCCGGTCGATGGCTGTCTCCAGCACTCCATCCAGTGAGCACTTTCATTTTAGAAATATTTTTGCAAATGCTCGACTCTCATTGGGTCCGGTGTTTGGTGACGCGTTTTGTTGAAGATAACCAGGCCCGTGCGGGCCGATGTTGGTCTTAAATTATTTTATTAATACATCGGAGGTGCATAAGATTGTGAATCAAACGACGATGGGTGAAAGAAACTCCTAATGAACGTTTTAAATTGGTTATGCATACTTCCGCCTCCGCAAGATGGCTGCGCCCACTGCGCTTCGGATTCTCGAGCCAAGGCATAATCAGGTTTTCAACATAATACGTACTCGTTTATTGACAACACCGGCTTCGCCGGCTATTAATTATATTGCTTCAAATTTTTACCTCTTCTACCATTTTATTTATTTATTAGAAATTCCATATATTTACACATTTATTTTACAAAGATTTGAGGATCATTCGGGTCCATCTATTTAATAATAATAATATTAATATGTACACATGCTGGGAGAGGAGGTGAGGGTGATCGAAACGGTGCATACAACGGGGAAGGAAGGGGGGTCGTCTGGTCGAAATTTCTCCCACATTTTGCGGACGTAATAAATAGATGTCAGCTGAAAACCTCCAAAACCACAGCACAACCAACAATGCCAGAATCAAATAAACACTTCAGTCATACACGTCTCAAAAGTTAATGGATGTTATTGATAATTAGATTATTCAGTATTAATGTGCCATCTGGGTTTCTGTCCATCAGGTGCGTATAATAACTCTCAAACAATATTGGGAACAAAATAGAAAAAGAATGCCATATTAATCATCCTGCGAGTTTTCCACTGGACGTACACGTGTGTGCGTACAAACACATACACACACCCAGGCACGTACACATAACAGTGATAACACACATACACAGACACCCATACACGTACACATAACACACATACACACACAAACACACACACACTCACACACACACACACACATAAACAGATAATACAAAACATACACATAAACACACAAACATATCAACACACAAACACATAACATACACAAACACATACACACACAAACAGTTAATACAAAACAGACACATAAACACACAAATACAGACACACACCCATACACACACAAACACATAAACATACACACACATACATACACAATCACATAATACAAACACATACACACACCCATACACGTACACAGAACACACATACCCACACAAACACATAGTACAAAACATACACATAAACACACAAACACATACACATACAAACACATACACACAAACACACAAACACATACAAACACAAACATACCAACTCACAAACACATAACATACACACACAAACATATCAATACACAAAAACATAACATACACACACAAACACATAATACAAACACATACACATAAACAAACAAACATACACATACACATACACACACAATACATACACATACACACACACACACACACACACACACACACACACAGACACACACACACACATACATACACACACATACATACACACACACACACACACACACTTCCATAAGGTCTCAATGCTGCCCGCAAGAGTATGTAGTGAAAGCAGAAGGAGGCCTGACCTTCTAGATTATTCTAGCACTCTAATGTTTGCATGGGATTTCCAGTTTTCATTGTGTTCATTTAGTCAAATGTGATCTCCAAGCTAAAATGGAACCGACGTGGCAATGTTACTACAATAATGATGGTGAAAGTCCAAACAGTAATGGAGGTGCACTTTATGGCCAATATTGCTGTGGTTTATTGCCCTAAAGACAGGGTAATTTTCCATAATTGATGTTGTTATACAAAATCGTACTTTGACTCACAACATTTGTTGCCAGACACTGCCCAACGAAACAAGCTTGGAAGTTAAAACATATTATTCAAATTATTCTTACACAGATTCCATATAAATGGAATGTAAGTATTCCATATACAGTCACGTGAAAATGTAAGTACACCCCATGTAAAGTTTTGACTTTTTCAACATATTTCAACATACAGCTATTTGATCTTCATTTCAACAATATTGATAGATAAAGGTGATATAATATAACAAATATCATGAAACATTTACATTTTGTAGTCCATTGTATAATTTAAACAAACATAAATGCAAATTTCGCATGTGGAAAAAGTAAGTACACCCTTGCCTCTAATAGGTGGTATTGCCCCCTTTGGCAGAAACAACCTCAAGTAGGCGTTTTTTATAACTGTCTACCAGTCTCTGACATCGACTGGGAGAAATTTTTGCCCACTCCTCCATGCAGAATTCTTTCAGCTGTGCGATGTTTGAGGGGTTTCTTGCATGCACAGCTCGTTTCAAATCCCCCCACAACATCTCGATGGGATTTAGATCCGGGCTTTGACTTGGCCATTCCAAAACCCTCCATGTCTTTCTTTTCAGCCATTCCTTGGTGGATTTACTGGTATGTTTAGGGTCATTGTCATGTTGCGAGGTCCACCTTCGGTTAGGCTTCAACTTTCCGACAGATGGCCTCACATTATCCTCAAGCACCCTCTGGTACATTGAAGAATTCATAATGGATTCTATGATGGTGAGCTGCCCAGGCCCTGATGCAGCAAAGCTGCCCCAAACCATAATATTTCCACCACCATGCTTTGCAGTTGATATCAAGTTCTTGTGGTCAAATGCCGTCTTTGGTTTTCGCCAAACATGTCTTCTGGTACTGTGGCCAAATAGCTCTACCTTTGACTCATCTGTCCAGAGCACATTGTTCCAGAAGTGCTGGTCTTTGCCTCGGTGTTCATTGGCAAACTTTAGTCTTGCCCTGATGTTCTTTCTGGACAGCAAAGGTTTCCTCCTGGCTCAC
Source organism: Myxine glutinosa (assembly GCF_964187855.1). NCBI lineage: Eukaryota > Metazoa > Chordata > Myxini > Myxiniformes > Myxinidae > Myxine > Myxine glutinosa. The sequence goes on from NC_136263.1 coordinate 148,329,638, forward strand.
CTCCCATGTAGATCAAATTTGTGCAGCCTCTTTCTAATGGTAGACTCGTGCACTTTGACATCAACAGTGGCAAGAGCTACCTGTCGGTCCCGTGATGACATTCTGGGGTTCTTAGAGACTTATTTCAGCATCTTGCGGTCTGCTCTCGGGCTGAACTTGCTGGGGCGGCCTGGCCTGAACAAGTTGGCAGTTGTTTGGAATCTTCTCCATTTGTAGATGATCTTCCGGACAGTCGAATGATTGATTTCAAATTGTTTGGAGATCTTTTAAAATCCCTTTCCAGACTCGTGGGCATCTATAACCTTCTTTCTGAAGGCCTCAGAGAGCTCTTTTGATCTAGGCATGGTGACGCCACACACTTCAACAACAAAGAGCAAACCAAACGAAATGTCTGAGGTTTAAATGAGACAGGTTCCTCCAAGATCCTCTCTAACGATGTTCCAATCATTTGCACCTGAGCTGGTACACCTGATTCTAATTTTAGGTATTTGAAGTAGTGATAAATGTAGGGGTGTACTTACTTTTTCCACATGCGAAATTTGCATTTATGTTTATTTATATTATACAATGGACTACAAAATGTAAATGTTTCATGATATTTGTTATATTATATCACCTTTATAACTCAATATTGTTGAAATGAAGATCAAATAGCTGTATGTTGAAATATGTTGAAAAAGTCAAAACTTTACATGGGGTGCACTTACTTTTTCACGTGACTGTAAATGGTAGTTTTGTCCTTAATTCTTAACGACCTTGTGTTGATCCATGTTCAGGGCATTGACAGCTTTTGCGTGTGTGTGTTTGGGATTTGTTTTTGTTTGTGTGTGTGTTTATGTGTGTGTGTGTGTGTGTGTGTGTGTGTGTGTGTGTGTGTGTGTGTGTTGTGTTTTATGTGTATGTGTGTTTTTGAGTGTATGTGTGTGTGTTTTCGTGTTATGTGTGCATGTGTGTGTTTTTGCGTGTGTGTGTGTGTGTGTGTGTGTGTTCGTGTTTTATGTGTTTTTTTTTTTGTTTGTGTGTGTGTGTGTGTGTGTGTGTTATGTGTTTTTGTTTGTGTGTGTGTTTGTGTGTGTGTGTGTGTGTGTTATGCGTATGTGTTTTGTGTGTGTGTGTGTGTGTGTGTGTTTGTGTTTTATGTGTTGGTGTGTGTGTGTGTGTGTGTTGTGTGTGTGTGTTGTGTGTGTGTGTTGTGTGTGTGTGTGTTGTGTGTGTGTGTGTGTTGTGTGTGTGTGTGTGTGTTGTGTGTGTGTGTGTGTGTGTGTGTATGTGTGTGTGTATGTGTGTGTGTGTGTGTGTGTGTGTGTGTGTGTGTGTGTGTTTGTACAGTTGGTTGTTATCTCCATTGTAGGTTTCAGGGGGTGGAACAGAGTCCTCCCAAGACCCAATGTATCCACCTCCTCTTCGGTAAGGGATCACGGTTCATGGACCGAGCTGATCAACGTTTTCATAGTTTTGTTCCAAGGGCTCCTTTCAGGATCGTCACCCAACCCCGGATTGCCTCCAGTTGTAGTTCATTTGTGGTAATATTCCCGGGGATGGTTTTTAAAATATCAGTGAGGTTCTTCTTCATCATTCCTGGTGCTCCAATTTATCACTGGTACAATTTCGATGCTCTTCAGCTTCCAAGATCTCTTGACCTCATTTTTGAGGTCTTGGTATTTTGTCATTTTCTTGATTCCTGCATTGTTTAGGCCAAAATCGCTGGGTACTGATATTTCAATCATCAATGCTGTCTTTTCCTTTTTGTTCCTGAGTACAATGTCCGGACGCAATGCTTTGTTTTCCATGTTCACGCTCGATGGAATCATCAGATCGTACATGAGCATGACGTCCTCATTTTCAATGATTGCCCTTGGTTCGTGTTTCCATGAGTTTTCTGGTACTGGGCTGTTTAAATTTTTGCAGATATTCCAAGGCATCACTTTGCATACTTTGTTGTGCCGTTGTGTGTAAAGTTGTTCTGCGAATAGTTTTTTTCCATCCCAAGAGCAGGTGTTTAGTACTTTCTGTTTCTGTCTTGCAGAATCTACACTTGTCCGTCTGGCTCAGTCCCTCCATCTTTTTTAATCTATGTAGTGCCCTTGATCTTGGGAATTTATTATCATTCATTCTCCTTCCCAGTTGAGCTGATCTCTTCTCAGCCATTCCTTTTTTGTCTATCCCCACTCTATCCAATTATTTTTTGTATTTTCCTGCTCTTTTGTCATTCTCCCAGTTGTTGGTGTACATTTCTTGATTTTTTAAATACATTTCTTTTGTCTTTTTTTGCAATGATTGAAGCTGTATTTGTTGCTGTTTCATTTTCCTGTGCGGCATCTTCTTTTCGCACCTGTTTTTGGAAATTCTTTGCAAGGTGAGTTAGGGATTCTTTTTCAGGTTTGTTGTGTTGATGTTTGTTTACAAATTGCATCCGATAGTCTGTTGAGCATTTCACATGCTCAGCTAGTCCTACACTCATCGCTCTATGCACCTGGTTTTTTTTTTTTTTTTTTTTTTTTTTTTTTTTGGTTTTTTTTTTTGTATACAAGATCGAGGCTCGTGAAAGAGCGAACATTAATCACACAGAAAGACAAACAGACACATAAAACAAATAACATCGGGAGCGGTAGACAAGATGGGGAGAGAGGGGGAAGGACACAAACACAACATTTGAGAGCAGGGACCGAGAGACATGGAGACATCGAGAGATCTGTGGGAGGGAGAGGGCTTTGGGGGGGAGGCATGTGAAGGGGGGGAGGCATGTGAAGGGGGGGAGGCATGTGAAGGGGGGGGGGTGGGAGAGGTATAAACATATGGACACTGCCAGGATTTCCAGGAAATAAGTTGGAATTTCAAACAAGGTGGATCTGGGGTGAATTAGTGGGGGTAGAAAAGATCAAGGTTATGGATGGGGGAAGATAAGAGATGGTGGTGAACAGCTGTTTTAAAGACCTGGAGGGAGGAGAGGGATTGAAGGGAGTGTGGGAGTTTGTTCCACAGGCGGGAGAAAAGAGGAATGAAAGAGTGAAGGTGAGCAGAGAGCCGAGATTTCGGCAGTTTAACCATCAGAGGGTTGCTGGCAGATCTTGTGCGACCTGTAGGAATATTTGGGGGACAGAGCACAGAGAGAGCTGGGGGAGCAAGGCCGGAGAGGAGTCGGTAGAAGACAGAAAGACCACCTACCTGCCTGCGGTGAGTGAGTGAAAGGCCCTCAGAGATAGCTTCATCGCGGGAGATTCCAATGATTTTGAAAGCTTTGAAACTTTTGAAAGAACTTTTGAAAGAAAGTTGAGTTCCATCAGGCCGCTACCTCCCTCTCGTCTTGGCAGGTATATTCTCAGGATGCACTGTTTTTGTAAAACATTTTGTGGATGGTCAGGAGTTTTCTTGTTTTGATGTCGAACTTGTTGATTTCTGATTGGTGCCAGTTTATTATTCCACAGCTATATTGGAACACTGGTACTGCGAGCTGGTTTATGGCTTTTATTTTGTTTCTTCGGGAGAGGTATGTTTTCAGGATCAGCTTCGTTCTACGTAGGTATTCTTTGGCGATTGTTTTACGCATTTGTTTGTGACATATTTGGTTTATGTGTGTCCTCCGTAACTCCAAACCCATGAAACCTAGCAGCCCCAACCTTTGCATGCATACTTGTCGACCTCCACAGGAGTGCATGAAGTAAAACTTGGTGTTTGTGTGTGTTAAAATACCCTTTTTAAGATGATTAACCGGATTATTTAATTAAAACACATTTAAAACAGGCTTTATCTTTGGTCAGCACGCTATCCCTTGCAGGGGTCTTTAGATTTTTCAGACAGCTCAAAACACCTTGCCTTGGAACGGATACTGCACGATTAAGTGCTCAACATTTATTTTTTCACTTTCCTCACTCATATAATCAAATGTGTTCTTCATACCTATGAATCACTGTATACATCACGTTTGTATAAATCACGTTTTATGACTGTGGAGAATTTCCTTTGGAGAAAATGTAGTTTTTCCCTCTTCCCCTCATCCTCTCTCCCCCGCCCTTAATGTGCTATTAATTAATAAATAACACACACATACATACAAGTTACCACACTAACACACACACACAATAAAATGTATGTGCTATTAATAAATAAATAACACACACACACACACACACACACACACATACAAACGCACACACACAAACAAAGCTACTACACTAACACAAACACACACATACGAAGCTACAATACCAACACACACACACAAACACACACACACACACACACACACACAAACACAAACACACACACACAAACAAAGCTACTACACCAACACAAACACACACATACGAAGCTACTACACCAACACACACACACACACACACACACACACACACACACACACACACACACACAATCAAATTCATGTGCTATTAATAAATAAGTACATTTTGTGTTATGAGTCTCTGCTAATATCACGTGTTCATTTTCTCAACAACACAATGCAATTGTTAAGTTTCACCACCATATCGTATGTGTTTTGAGCTAGGAGTCAATTCAGAGTTCTGCCCTCATATAGCAGCATTTGTCGGGGACATGGCTATGATTTCAATACCTCCTATTAGTTTTGGAAGGAATTTTTAATTTGGCATAAAGGTAAATATTCCAAGACTCCTTGTTAAAGACCAGTGGGATCTTAAATGTCAAACAGAGAGAACATTGAAAGGGGAGGGCAACAATGATCAGAGGTGAGGAGAGGACCACTAGGCCATCAATCTGTCTACCATGTGAAAAGTCCAGGTCCTTCTCTTCAGCGTCCTGCCAAAATTATCCTCATGGTATTGGATTCAACAGCACAAACAAAATGTAACGAGTGCAAGATGTGATGCAACAACACCAACTCAAAGTTTTGAGTCATATTCCATGATGCTGCATATACAGTGCCCTCTATAAGTATTGGAACAACAACAACAACAACTACAACATGCATTTTAAGGCCATCTTCCCTGCTAGAGCAGGGGTTAGCCTTGCGGTCCCCATGACAATCTTCTCCATTTTGCCCTATTTTCTGCATCTCTCCTTGTTAACCCCCTTGCCCGCATTTCTTCTTCCACCATCTTTAGCCAAGTCTTTCTCGGTCTTCCCCGTCCTCTGCTTCCTTCTACATTCATTTCCATCACTCTTCTCAACCAGTCACTTTCATCCTTCCTCAACACATGACCAAACCATCTCAACCTGTTCCTCTTCACAGCATCAATCATCAATCCATAAGTATTGGAACAGTGAAGTCAAATTTGTTATTATTGTTATATACTCCAGAAATTTGGATTTGAGATCAAAAGATGAATGAGGCAAGAGTACAGAAGGTCAACTTTTATTTCTTGTATTTCTATGTATATGTGTTTTACCATCATAGAACAAAAGCACTTTGTATGTTCAGTCCCCCATTTTAGGTAAGCATAAGTATTGGAATAAATGACTGACAGGAGTTTCTTGTTGCATTAGTTGTAGTCCGTGGGCTGAGTAGGGTTTACATGCACCCCCCCCACAACTTAACTTCCCGGGTATGTCCATGTACCCCCCACCCTAGGGGTTAGGAAAAACCATGTTAACAGAAAAAAAACTCATTCCCAAGGTACCTCCCACGCATATTTTGATGTTACCCCCCCTGTGTCAGTGATTTCCGAAAATTAGGGGTAGGCGAAATTCAAATGGCCATAACGTTTTACCTAGTCATCCTATGGTTGCATATGACCCCTCAAAATGTTTGTCCTGGGACACTCTTTACAATGATATGTGTTATATGCAAATGAGGTCACTAATGAGGTCACCAGAGGTCAAAGTATGAGGGAATGAGTTTTTTTTCTGTTAACATGGTTTTTCCTAACCCCTAGGGTGGGGGGTACATGGACATACCCGGGAAGTTAAGTTGTGGGGGGGGGGGGGTGCATGTAAACCCTACTCAGCCCACGGACTATTGTTCACACATAAAGAGCTGTAAATGTCTAGTCTTGGTTTTCGCCTTTGCTTTTGCCTTTGGAGTCAGTATGAACCAACATGAAGAACATAGAACTGTCTAATAGAGAAAACCAAACAATTTGGAAGCTGAAAGAACAGAATAATTCAATTAGAACCATAGCACAAAAATTGTGCAAAGCAAATAGAAAAATTTGGAATATCTTGAAAATGAAAGAAACCACTACTGTACTCAGCAATAGACAATGATCAGGTCAGCCAAGGAAAACAACTGCAGTTGATGACAGAAAAATCATCAGAGCTGCGTAGAAAAACCATAAAAGAACAGTCAGTGACATCACCAACAATCTCCAGATGTCAGGGGTGAAATTATCACAATCTACTGTTCACAGAAGACTTCAACAGTATAATACTAGAGGCTACACCACAAGATGCAAACCTCTCAGCACCAAAAATAGGAAGACCAGATTAGAATTTGCCAAGTATAACAAGAAGATTTGAATTTTGCCAGTGGGTTATGGAACAAAGTTTTATGGACAGATGAGATCAACATAAACATTTTCTAATGTGATGGAAAGGCAAAAGTGTGGAGAAAGGAAGGAAATGCATTTGATCCAAAGCACACTACCTCATCTGTGAAGCATTGTGGTGGAAGTATCATGGCTTGGTCTTCCATGGCTGCCTCTGAAACTGTAGTAAGGGAAACATATGAAAATCTGTTAACTAAATTGTTACCAAAAAATTTCTTCACCAATATGTTTGTAAAGGTGTGTAATAACATGTGTTAAAATGTTGAAGGTCAACTCCCGTGGGAAACCCAGAAAAAAAGCTGTTGAATTCGGGTACCGAAAAATTATTTTCGAGAATTTTTATTTTTTTTAATCGGCCCTTAAGTAACTTATGAGGGGTCAAATAAGGGTTTTTCATGATTCTGAGTTGATTGTTAACATTTATATTTCACCACAGACACTCCTTTGTGGAAAAATAATTTCTAAATATATCTCATTTTCTACTTTGCAGGACATGGAGTCTAGCAATATGGATGAAGACGTTACTCCACCTGTGCTCAATTGCTTCATCTGTGCACGCTCGGATACACCAGCTGAAAGGCTCATACAGGCAACTCCAAAGGGATACTCAACTTTATTGAAACAAGCAGAAACTGTCGAAAATGTTACTGTTGTGGAACGTATGAAGGAGGCTCAAAAGGAAGGAAAACTGAGGTACCACCAGAAGTGTAAAAATGATCTGTACAACAACTTTGTTGCAACCACCAAGAAGTCAGCTCAAGCATCAAAGGCAGAGAAAGAGTCATCAAAGTTGAAGAGAAGACGCACTACTTGTGAGTTCAGTTCATCAACTGGCTGCAGTTCTAGAAGATCACAGTCAGTTGACCTTCTGTATAAGGATGTATGCATTCTTTGCAACCAACCAGCCCAGCTCTACAAAAATAATCCAGCACAAGCTAGAAAGAAATACAGAGTGCCAGATAATTTGACTGCAGATACACTGAAGGCAAGCTTGCTGAAGACAGCACGGAGTCGCGGGGATGACTGGGGCACTGAAGTCACTGGACGCCTGGAAGGGATCAACGACTTGGTAGCAGAAGAAACACTGTACCATTTGCGATGCAAACTTATGTTTGCGAGAGGTGACAGTTTGTCCAAGACTGATGAGGAAGGAAAAAGGAAGAGAGGATAGAGGAGTATTGATGAGGAGCGAGAGGCAGTTTTTATTGAATTCTGCGAATGGTTAGACTCAGAATTAGAGCATGGGGTAATGAACATGGACCAAGTCCATGAAAAGCTGCAGGAGTTTGATCAGTCACCAGAGAAGAGCCTTTCTTATTCAAAGCATTGGCTAAAGATAAAACTTCTAGAGAAATACGAAGACACCTTGTATTTCACAACACAGGAAAGAAGGACAGATGTACTCTGTCTCAAAGATGGCACCGACAATATTCTGCGAGGGCATCATGCTAATCTTGACCATGGAGATGAGAAGACTCAGATCATAAAGACGGCATTCAAGTTCATATCCAATGATATTGCCTTGATTGATTTAGGTCCAAAGTCATACCCCACCACACACAGTATGACTGACATCGATAGTCAGCTGACACTTGTTCCTGCAAGCCTTCAGATGTTCTTGAGACCGATTGTCAAGACAGACGAAAGAGTTGCCGTTTGGGGGCAGAATTTTATTAAGGCCTGTCGACCTCGGTCTGGAGTATTGCCACACCAAATGGGGCTTGCCATACAACTTGATCATAGATTTGGGTCAAAATGGATGCTCAACAAGTTCCACCGGCTGGGATACACTGAGTCTTACACGGAGACACAAAACTACAAATACTGCTTCCTTAATAGTAGGAGTGGAGATGATGTTCCAGATACTTCTGGCACTCTTGACACCATTGTGGAGGAAACCGATGAACAGATCAATGATGAGGTTGTGGTTGATGCTGCACTTGAGGATCAATCAGTGATGACAGCCAAAGTGCCAGCCAGTGAAAGTGAATTGTCAAGTAATGATCAGGTGGTCTTTATGGAGGTTGGGGAAACAAACAATGCAGTCACTCAGTTTGTTGGAGACAATATAGATTTAAACATTGTCTCTATTCACGGAAACACTCCCTTTCACTCAATGGGTTGGATCGAAGTCACCTCTCCGGCACCACCTTTGCCAGATCCACAGACAACAGCAGCTTTCCCCCGGGTGAAGTTGAAGGCACTCGACAAAGCTAAGATCCTGAGAGGAACTGAAGTAAAGATTATTCCATTTACGAACAGGAAACAGATAGGAACGAACGCGATCATGTTTCTCCCCCTCGCTGAGCTTTCCTCCTCCCTGGCTCATGATCAGCCACTCCTCACTCCAGGTGACACAGTCTGGGCAGCGGGGTGGGTGATCAAAGCCAACGATCCTGAGTTCCCACACTCCAACTGGAATAGCTGGATGAAGAGAATCCATGCTAATGATGCAAAGCAGAGCACACAGATCGAGTTCCTCCCAGTTATTGAAGGAGACCCTAATGACCTCAACACTATCTTCACCACTCTGAAAGAGTGCATACGGCGCGCTGGGGTCGCTATAGTGACCTTTGATCTTCCGATTTGGCTGTAGGCTGTGAATATAATAAAGCAGGCAAATCTACCCGTCATTCCAAGGTTGGGTGGTTTTCACCTGCTGAAGTCTTATCTTGGATCAATGGGTAACATCATGGAAGATTCTGGACTACTAGATGTGATCCAGTTGATCTATCCTGGAAGTACGACAGCCAACCACATCATGGATGGAGGATGTTTTGACAAGGCAATCCGTGTTCACCTCCTCATCGATGCAGCCATCTATCAACACATCATGAAACTTGCCTTCACTGAGGAGGAGCGTGGTGACATGAAGACCTTCATGGAGAAGGTGGCTGATGGGAAGATGGGAGCCAGACACTCAGACCCAGTAGTGCCAGTGTTTGAGCAAAGGTTTGAAGAAACCTTCAAACGACTCGCAAAAGGAGGAAGAACACCTGCACTCTGGGTGGAGTACCACCACATGGTAGATGTGATCAAGGTCTTTATCAGAACCGAGCGACTTGCAGACCACAATGGGCATCTGTCCTGCATTGTTACCAAGATGCTTCACATCTTTGCCGCTGCAGGCCATCATCAGTATGCCAAGGGCGCACGGCTGTACTGTCAACTCATGAAGGAACTAGAAACTTTGCCTGCTTACAAAGACACCTTAGAACGTCTCACTGCCCACAGGAACCACGTTGTCCGTTACTCAAGTCATGAGTGGTCCGGCACATGGTGTGACATTTGCATTGAGCAGACATTAATGAAGGCAGCCAAGTCACAAGGTGGACTGAGCAGAGGAAGAATGAGAAACAGTTTTTCTGGCCACAAATGCTGGGTGCTCACCCTCAGTCACCTGTCTGATGTCAACCGGCGGATGGAGGAGGACGTCAGTAAACATGTTCCAGTCCACAGAGACCTTGCCAATGTTGTTGGACATAGACAATGTCTGTTGAAACTTCTGACATTGTGAATGAGAAATAACTCTTGAGTATTATATATTGTTACGGACCGCGGATTAGATGTTATTTTGACCGAGCGGTGGTGTAACCGCGGCCGAACAGTTATTCCCCGACTAAAACCCGATTCAACCCAAACGTTGGCCGTATCGCGCCACAGCTACTCAATTGGGAAAACTCTAAAGCGACCGAATGCAAAGAGGAAGAAGACGTACAGAAGAGTAACGGGATTTATTATTTACACACACAAGCAAAAAGGAGCAGTCACGATTATTTACAGGGACATGAGACGCAGGTGACACAGTGAAAATTACTAGCTTATACAGACTTAGTTACTACCCAGGACAGAACAAACGAAGACACTGACTCACGCGGGGAATTGCAGAGTGGATTTCTGGAAGGAGGTGTGTGGCTGGAGGGGGGGGGGGGGGGGGGACGGCACGGAGCTGGCTGGAGCTTGATCCCGTACGGGACGTCGGGCTGGACCTCGACGGCCGCTGATGCCACCGAGCCTGTCGTGTGCGCGGAGTCACGGTTCGGAGCTGCTTGTCTCAGTAAAAGCGCATCTGCTCTGGCGACCCAGCTCTTTCTTTGGACTCAGTAAAAGCGCAACTCCCTGATGATCCAGCTCTTTCTTTGGACTCAGTAAAAGCGCAATTCTCTGACGATCCAGCTCTTGTCTCCTCCCTCCTTGTCTCAACTCCTTCAAAGCTCATCTCTTGGACTCAACTGCTTCGGGAACGCCCCGCCGGCGGGTTATATAGGCCCCACCCCTCAACCTTTGCGAACCTCCCCCAAACGCTCTTCCTCCGCCCTCTCAAACCAAACCCCTCGTGCTCGGTTGGTTGTTCGGGGCTGGCTCACTCCTCCCCTCTATGACGAGGTGGAGACATGCCCTTCTTCTCCGACCCTGCCTCGTGGTCAATGGCGGCAATTGGAGGGGATGTAATTGGCAATGGCAATTGAGGCCTGGCAATGACCAAAGGGGAAATGGAGGTTTTGGGAATGGGAATGAAGGGAATCTATCTCTTTTACTCGGTGCAATGGAGTATTATTCTAATGGAAGACAAGGCCTTACTCTAAAACACATAATAAGAAATAAGCTATCGAACAGGGGCATTCTATGATTGGCTGACGTGTATGCTTATGGACTAATTACCGAGACGCCCTTTTTACCGTTATACAACTCTGGAGGCAAGAGGGGCCATATCCAACCAATGTTCATCACCATTTCCAATACAATACAATAAAAAAAATACAGTCCTCATATCCGCAACACTGCACCCTCCTCCTCTTAGGCACTCCCCGGGCCTACAACTTTTATTTAGTGTGACACGTAGGTGTAGTTCCCTCTACTTTTAACCTGACCCTGAGTGCGACAGTTTTAAAACATAAATAAATGTGTCCCGCTGCTCCATTGCACCCTGCCTAACAGACTTACGCCCACAGTTAACCGAATTGCGGAATTGTCTTTTTTTTTTTTTTTTTTTTTTTTTGTATACAAGATCGAGGCTCGTGAAAGAGCGAAGTCACCTCTTCAAACTATACATTGACGGTGGGGAGCATTATTTACAATTGACACTACTTTTATTTACAAGACTAACCCAGGACCTGTGATTGTTCTTTCTGGGGGGGAGACAGTCTGCTCTGCATCAATGCACCATGAAAGCACCTAAAAACGCACCAATACACCCTCAGGCACCAATCGGTGCCGTCACCATAGTTCATCAATGTTCATGAATAATCAAAATAAACCAACAACCCCTAACCCTGCAGGTGATCTCTTGCTTTTTGGCTCCCTCTGCTGGCTATTATTATTTCTTCCAGATGTTGTCTTTTTCCTTTTCTGGCGGCCTATTTGCAATAAAGTAAAGTGCACCCAACGTGTCCCTTTTATTTTCTTTATTTATGGCCCACAGGGCCGACTAGTGTGGTTCACCTGCGGGGCATCGGTGCCCTGTGGCCAAGGTCCGCCAGCAAGATTTCGGGCCCTCATGGCCGGTTCCAGCAGAGGGGCCACGCCCCAACCCAAGGGGTCCATAAGTGGTGCTCGGCCACAGACATGTGGTCCATAATGTGGTGCATCGATGCAGGCAGCTGGTTCTGGGGGTTCCGGGCGCACAATGGAGGACTCACGCACGCTCCCCTCGGCGCCCAATGGCGCACAGGTCATGTGGGAGAAAAAAGGGGGAAGACAAATGAGCGAGGGGTAAGGTCACAAGGGTACACATCAAACAAGGCAATGCAAGGCGAAATGCGTACGGAGGGCGAAGTGAGAAAGCTCGTCCCTACCGTACGTCACCCCCCCTGTCACCTACACTACCCTTGCCCTTACCCCATATTTACAAAAATCTACACATTTACCAATCCGTCGCTACTGTCACGTCTTCCCCATATTTCCCTTATACCAAATTCGTCTCCACAATCCCACTATCCAAAATTTGCCATCACCAATTCATCATCAATCCTCATAAGGAGGAAGAGATGGAACACAAAGCACAATGTTACACCCACGTCATGATGCGTCTCACATTCCAAACATCTGCATCATAAAAATAATCAAAACATGGCATGGTGTGGAGTACCTGTCACCTCAGGTGAGTGGATGCAGATGGTGCGAGGAGACTTCAATCCTAACTATCCTCTAACTGACATTAACACACTTTACACTACCCGGGGTCTTTCCCTGCCAATCCATTGGCCAACTTACACTATGGGTTCTAAAAACCAATTCCCATTGACCAAACTGTGGTGCTTCTCAAGTTGGGGTCTCACTCCCCCGATTCATCTCCCGGTGCCCTTGCACAATTTCTGGGCTGAGTCGTGTAGCTCTCCCAGCAGGTCTACCCACCTGCACACCTCCACCACTGCAGTTGCCACCCGAGCTTACCTAGCTCCTCACCCTAACCTATCTAACTGGGGAAGGCCCCTCCTGGCTCTGTCACCCCACTCGGTGCCCTCTGGCACTGGGCTACCCGGGTCCGTCCTCCGGATCCTCGGGCCCCATCCACAACAACTACTACCGGCTCCCAGAGCCCACCTGCGGCCTCACCTGGCCGACATCCTCACAGTGGTGGAGTGCCCAAACCAACTACACACACTAACAGGCTACACGCCCAGCCATTTCCACAACACTAATGCACCCATCCAAGCATCATTCTTCCACCCGCACCACAGATGCCAATATCCAACCACAATTTACCTATACCCTCTACCTAACACTTACACTACCCGCCCCGGGTATCCGTGACGGGGGTCCACTCTTCCCCCATTCACACCTTCGCACCATCCACTCCACTCCGTAGTTTCCACCATACTCACTCCACGACCATCCATTCCAATACCCCATATATTCCACACTACCATTTATTCCATACACCTGTTCCTCATACCTGTTGTTGCACACCTGTGCAATCATACCTGGTGCCACCTGCACCCTCCTCCTCTTCCTGGACCAGTTGGTCAATACAACACACATCACCATTACCATCACTCAAACACTGCTCCATACACCTGTTCAGTTGCACACCTGTGCAATCACACCTGTGCAATCACACCTGTTCAATCACACCTGTTCAATCCTCACACACTGCTCAATACACTTGAATACACCTCCAACACTCACACGGCATCATCTGAACTACCTGTTGCCCTGCTAACTTAGTGCTCCCCGTCTTCCCTTTAAACTAAGCACATACCACGTCTTTATCATCCACTCTAATCTACCTGCGTCCCCACTACAGGTGTCATTGTCATTAACTAATCTTAACGTTACCTAATGTCATCTTCGCTAGATCCCTACACACGATATATCCTAACCCTCCCGGGCTAGTTTTCACTGCCATCAACCCCATAAGACTAGTGCTCCTTTGCCCCCCTTTCTGTGAGGGATGACAGAGTTGCCATCCCACCACATCGGGGAGGTCCCACTATAAATTTTGCTCGTCCAAATCCAACAAATCAAAAATTTGCCAATCATCTGCCAATTCTATTCACTTTTCTAAATTTCGGATCAAAACCACTATCACTATTATCATCATCAGTCTTCTCACTAGTGCCTCTCGGTGCGCCAATTCACTTCCACAGCCCGGCTTCGTAAAGCCGAGCAATGAATGCGGGTTGTTTGGTGCCGGCGGCTGGATACGTCCGACACTCGGTGCAGGGAAGGACGCTTACCCGGGCCGAGATCCCACGCACCCCCTCGGCACGGAGCCATCCAATTGCCCGATCTCGACCTGCCGGAGCGCCTCAACAAAAAGGGGTCGCCATGACGACCCTTCCTATCGGGCTGCCCGTTCCGCCTAGCGGAGCACGGACGCGGCCGTTCCAAACGCGGCCCATCGTGGATCACGTACGGCGGTCCTTTCGAACCCGCCGTGGTTCGGATCCCCGCTGGTCCTCGCGGCACGCGAAGCTGCCCGACGCGCACTGAGGGCCCGATTCGGCTAAATGTCGTTCTAACCGCTACCCCGGTTACCGTCAATGCCTCACCTGCATGCTTACACGCATACGCTACCCCTTTCACCCTCACTGAGCTAGGTGTTCCAACGCCGCCCGTACACCCCGCATACTTCGTCATTGCATTCGTTCTTTCGCTCACAGACTTGGTCACACACCTGACCACCGAACACCTTGGCACACACTCGTCGCTCGCACACCTCACCAACACACCTCTTCGCGCCCCCTTCTCGGTCACCTCCTCTGTGACAATCACAGGTGTGCTCTCACTCGCACACCCAACCACGTGCCTCACTACTAATTCCAGCGTGCATTCCCATACACGCTCTACCATTCCAGGTGTGCTTCCTTCCATTCCAGGTGTACATCCTCGCTCACCTGTCACAACCAACTCACACTCCATGTCACTCTCACTACTCTCACCTCCACTCTTGACAGCGCACTCACCCTTACTCTCGACAGCGCACTCTTTCCTCATGCACCCGTCCGTTACACACCTTTCTCGCGCACACTCTCCCGTTACACCCTCTGTAACACTCACCACAGGCATGCATTCTCCCTCACTCTTGACAGCGCACTCTTTCCCCATGCACCCGTCCGTTACACACCTTTCCCGCGCATCCTCTTGCGCACACTCTTTCGTTACTTCCTCCATAACACTCACCACAGGCGTGCATGCTTCCGTTACATCCTCTGTAACACTTCTCACTACGCGCTTCCATGTGCTCCCTCGCACACGCGCTACGACCGACTCACTCTCGACAGCACACTCACTCCTCGGCGCGCACTTTTTCCTCACACACCCCATGGTCAGACATTCTCGCACATCTCTTTTTTCGCACACCGTACCTGTCGCACCCTTCACCAACGGCCTCTCACGAACACCCGGGTCCACATCAACCCCCAAGCCGACTGAAGCTCCCCTCACATCATGTACATTTCCACGTATATCGCCACTCACCTTGGCACCTCGTCTCCGCACCTCCTTCACCAGCTGCAAACTCTTTATTTGGTTCGTGAGCATATCATCACGATTCGAGCACAGACCTTGTACCAATTCCATTACCTCCTCCTGTATTTCTCTCTTAGTTTCTGTCCGTCTCTTCTTAATTTCACTCACCTCTTCTTCCACTTCCTCTAATTTTTGCTTCACCTCTTTTATTTCCCGGTGCGTCTCCTCAAGTTCGTCCTCTAAGGCTATCTTGACCGTCTCTATGTGCGTCCTCACCTGCCGGTCCTTCGTCTCCATTATCTTTGTCACCTCTTCCAACCTCGTTGTCAGTCCCTCACGTACCATCTGACATTGCCTCTGTGTCGCTATTAAGTCATTTTTAATTTCTTTTTGTGTCGCCTTTAACCCTCCTAGTACCGCAGTGTTCCTTTGAACCTGCTCCACTAACTCCGTTTGTCCCTCTGTCAGCTGTTCCACCTCCTCCATCAGATCTTCTATTCCCCCTTGTAACCTAGCCGTATTATTCCTCACCTCTTTCTCCATACGCTTTTCACCTCGCTTTACCTCCTCGCGTACCCCCGAGACCTCCTCACTTACACCTCGTCGTATCTCCTCTTTCATCTCCTCCATCTCTTTTGTAGATGCCACCCTCATCTGTCCCAATTCATCCCTCTGAGCATCCAATTTACTTTCTAACCCGATTTTCACCTCCTCTATCTGGTTCCCCATCTGTTCGATTTCCCGGGCGGATTGCTCCCCTATTTCCCGCAATTTGTCTTCCATCCTATTTTCTAACCCCATTAACCCATTTTTCACCCCCTCTAACTGATTCTCCTGGG
The DNA here is from genome assembly GCF_964187855.1 of Myxine glutinosa. Lineage (NCBI taxonomy): Eukaryota > Metazoa > Chordata > Myxini > Myxiniformes > Myxinidae > Myxine > Myxine glutinosa. The sequence continues at coordinate 148,345,851 of NC_136263.1, forward strand.
CAGCCATTCTATTTTCCACCCCCGTTAACCCATTCCTTACCTCTTTTATTCCGTTGTCTAACCCCTCAAATTTCTTGTCTAATCCCTTAAAATTATTGTCTAGCCCCTCAAATTTAGCTTCTAGCCGTTCCCCCATTTCTCCCATTTTGCCCCCCATTTCGCCCCCCATTACCCCTATATTGTGTTTCAAACCTCCAATTTGGTCTCCCATTCGGCCCTCCAATCGCTCACCCTGAGCATCCATTTTTGCCATCATTTGAATCATAAAGACTCGCATGTACTCTGGCATCTCTGGCTCGGCTGTCGCGACCACGTGCGCAGCGCAATTTGGTGCTGCTACGGTCACGGGCGCGGCAAAATTTGGTGCCGCTACACCCACGTGCGCGAGGACGCCATCTTGTGCGCCTGATACCCCCTCAACCACATCCTCCATATACATTTCCCCGAGGTCCTGGGTCGGTTCCACCCCGACTATCTCTCCCACCGGCATCCCGTCGCCTTGACCAGCCATGGCGCGATTTCAAAATTCGGGTTTTTTCTTTAAAACACAAATTTTCAGCAGCTCGTAATTTTGAGAGCGTTAAGCGCGCTTCGGGCCTCGTATCTCACTCCCCGACACCAATTTGTTACGGACCGCGGATTAGATGTTATTTTGACCGAGCGGTGGTGTAACCGCGGCCGAACAGTTATTCCCCGACTAAAACCCGATTCAACCCAAACGTTGGCCGTATCGCGCCACAGCTACTCAATCGGGAAAACTCTAAAGTGACCGAATGCAAAGAGGAAGAAGACGTACAGAAGAGTAACGGGATTTATTATTTACACACACAAGCAAAAAGGAGCAGTCACGATTATTTACAGGGACATGAGACGCAGGTGACACAGTGAAAATTACTAGCTTATACAGACTTAGTTACTACCCAGGACAGAACAAACGAAGACACTGACTCACGCGGGGAATTGCAGAGTGGATTGCTGGAAGGAGGTGTGTGGCTGGAGGGGGGGGGGGGGGGGGGACGGCACGGAGCTGGCTGGAGCTTGATCCCGCACGGGACGTCGGGCTGGACCTCGACGGCCGCTGATGCCACCGAGCCTGTCGTGTGCGCGGAGTCACGGGTCGGAGCTGCTTGTCTCAGTAAAAGCGCATCTGCTCTGGCGACCCAGCTCTTTCTTTGGACTCAGTAAAAGCGCAACTCTCTGACGATCCAGCTCTTTCTTTGGACTCAGTAAAAGCGCAATTCTCTGACGATCCAGCTCTTGTCTCCTCCCTCCTTGTCTCAACTCCTTCAAAGCTCATCTCTTGGACTCAACTGCTTCGGGAACGCCCCACCGGCGGGTTATATAGGCCCCGCCCCTCAACCTTTGCGAACCTCCCCCAAACGCTCTTCCTCCGCCCTCTCAAACCAAACCCCTTGTGCTCGGTTGGTTGTTCGGGGCTGGCTCACTCCTCCCCTCTATGACGAGGTGGAGACATGCCTTTCTTCTCCGACCCTGCCTCGTGGTCAATGGCGGCAATTGGAGGGGATGTAATTGGCAATGGCAATTGAGGCCTGGCAATGACGAAAGGGGAAATGGAGGTTTTGGGAATGGGAATGAAGGGAATCTATCTCTTTTACTCGGTGCAATGGAGTATTATTCTAATGGAAGACAAGGCCTTACTCTAAAACACATAATAAGATATAAGCTATCGAACAGGGGCATTCTATGATTGGCTGACGTGTATGCTTATGGACTAATTACCGAGACGCCCTTTTTACCGTTATACAACTCTGGAGGCAAGAGGGGCCATATCCAACCAATGTTCATCACCATTTCCAATACAATACAATAAAAAAAATACAGTCCTCATATCCGCAACAATATGTATGTGAAATAAAAGCTACTTTGTGTGTAAATGTAAAAGTGAAAATATAAATGTTAACAATCAACTCAGAATCATGAAAAACCCTTATTTGACCCCTCATAAGTTACTTAAGGGCGATTAAAAAAAATAAAAATTCTCGAAAATAATTTTTCGGTACCCGAATTCAACAGCTTTTTTTCTGGGTTTCCCACGGGAGTTGAACTTCAACATTTTAACACATGTTATTACACACCTTTACAAACATATTGGTGAAGAAATTTTTTGGTAACAATTTAATTAACAGATTTGTGAAATATCTCATAAAATGCCCTTACTACTGGCTCACTCATCTTTATTGATGATGTCACTAATGATGGCAGCAGTAGAATGGATTCGGAAGTGTACAGAAACATTTTGTCTGCCTATGTACAAGAAAATTCCTCCAAACTCTCTGAGCAGCGCTTCACCATGCAGCGAGACAATGATCATCGTATACTGCCAAAGCAACCAAGGAGTTAATCAGGGGCAAAAGTGAAAGGCTTTAGACTGGCCAAGTCAATCTCATGATTTACATTCAATGGAGGTGAGGTGGATGGTAGCATTTCACTTGCTGAAGAGGAGACGAAAGCCAGAAACCCCCCAAAACAAACAACTGAAAATGGCTGCAGTAAAGGCTTGGCAAAGCATCTCAAAGGAGGATACCAAGACTTTGGTGATGTCAATGGGTCACATGCTCGATGCAGTTATTGTATGCAAGGGATATGCAAACAAATATGAAACTATTATACTCCTTAAATTTACTTTAAGTTAATCTGTTTCAATACTTGCACTTATCTAAAATGAGGGGTGGGGGGGGGGAGGGAGGAGGAGGGGGGAGGACTGAACATAAAAAGTGCTATTGTTCGACAATAGTAAAACATATTTACATATAAATAGTAGGAAATGAAAGTTGACCTTCTGTACTCTTGCCTCATATTCATCTTTTGATCTCAAATCCAAATTTCTTGAGTATATGACAATAATAACAAATTTGACCTCACTGTTCCAATACTTATGGAGGGCATTGCATGTATGTAATACATTGTAGGAGCTATGCTCCAACGTAAATCGAAAGAATGGACGCGACAAAAAGCTGGAATTCGTCCGAGTTTCTTTATTGTGTCAAATCAATTCGGGTACTCTGAAAAGCCCGTTTATCGGGCAGCAATATATATACACATTATCCCGGAGCGTTTGCCCGGGAAAGGCGAGAGGGGGCGTGCCCGGGCGTCCTGGACGAGGCCTGGCAAGTCGAGAGCGGGCATGCCCGGGCGTCCCGGACGAGGCCTGGCAAGTCGAGAGCGGGCATGCCCGGGCGTCCCGGACGAGGCCTGGCAAGTCGAGAGCGGGCATGCCCGGGCATCCTGGGCGAGCCCGGCATGGTGATCGCTCCGCTTCCTCGGTAGGTGCAAGGCGATTGTGTATACCCAGCGGTAGCCGCTACACACTTCCCCCAGAATCGACTTGCACCGGCAGGGTCAATTTAAGGGGGGTCCTGATGAGCCGTCCAAAGCGACCCCTGGCGGGTCATGGGGGGGGGGGTCTGGTGTGGTGGTGGGTGGTCGAGTGGGGGGCACCGTGGATGGGGGGCGGCCTCGCCGCGGCGGAAGGGCCAACCATGGCGGTTGGTCGATGTCCACATGCGCCGGCTTGAGGCGGTCCACCGCAATCCGGTCCGACCTGCCGCCGATGTCGATGTCGATGACGAACGACTTGTCGTCCCGTCGCAGGACCCGGAAGGGCCCGTCGTACGGCGGCCAGAGTGGCCCCCGATTTGCGTCATGACGCACAAAAACGTACTCCGCTGTGCGAAGCGCTGGGGGGACGTAGGACTGGGGGTCACCGTGGTGGGACGTTGGCATGGGGGCAAACCGTCGGGCAGTCTCCTGGAGGTCCGAGCGCTGGTGATCTGCGGACCAGGGACTGGTAGCGTCGGGCACGAATTCGCCCGGGACACGTAGCGCCTGGCCGTAGACAAGCTCGGCGGTGGACGCCCGGAGGTCCTCATTGAGGGCCGTGCGGAGGCCCAAAAGGACCCACGGCAGCCGGTCGGCCCAAACGCCGTCCTGAAGGCCGGCCATGAGCGCGGCCTTCATGGAGCGGTGGAATCGCTCGCACAACCCGTTGGCTTGGGGGTGGTAGGCCATAGTACGGTGGAGCTTGACCCCCAGGTTGCGGGCGACCACGCCCCACAGCTCGGAGGTGAACTGCGGTCCGCGGTCCGACGAGATGTCCGCCTGTGCGCCGAAGCGGGCGACCCAGTTGGCGATGAAAGCCTGCGCCACGTCGGCGGTGGTGGTGGAGACGAGGGGAACGGCCTCCGGCCACCTGGTGGTCCTGTCCACCATGGTGAGCAGGTGTGTGAAACCCCGTGATGGGGGGAGGGGGCCCACCAGGTCCACGTTGACGTGGTCGAAACGTCGTTCGGGCATGGTGAAAGGTGCCAGTGGGGCCTGGGTGTGTCGGTGGACCTTGGCCTGTTGGCAGGCTGTGCAGGTGCTGGTCCAATCGCGGACGTCCCGTCGAAGGCCATGCCAGACGAATCGCGCTGACACCAGCTTCTGGGAAGCTTTCCGGCCCGGGTGGGAAAGGCCGTGGAGGGAGGCGAAGATGCAGCGTTGCCAGGTAACGGGCACGATGGGGCGAGGCTGGCCTTGGGAGACGTCGCAGAGCAGGACAGTGTCCGCGAAGGGGATGTCAGCCAGGCGGAGGCCCGTGTCCGCCGCCCGGAGGGCTTGCACTGTGGTGTCGGTGGTTTGGTCCGCCGCCATAAGCGCGAAGTCCACGTCGAGGTGGACCGCGTTCGCGCTGGCCCGAGAAAGACAGTCGGCCACGGCGTTGTCTTTGCCGGCGACGTGCCGGATGTCCGTGGTAAACTCCGACACGGCGGAGAGGTGGCACTGTTGTCGGGCCGACCACGGCTCCGTGACCTTGGCCATTGCGTAAACCAACGGCTTGTGGTCGACGAACGCCGTGAAGGGTCGGCCCTCCAGGAGGTGGCGGAAATGGCGAACGGCCAGGTGTAGACCGAGGAGCTCACGGTCAAACGTGCTATATTTGAGCTCATTCGGCCGGAGTTGCCGGCTGAAAAATGCGAGTGCCTGCCAAACCCCGTTCACCCATTGCTCATGTACGGCGCCCACTGCGTAGTCGGAGGCATCCGTGGTGAGGGCGATGGGAGCGTTGAGCACCGGGTGAGCGAGCAGTGTTGCGTCGGCGAGGGCCCGCTTTGAGCTTTTAAAGGCCGCGTCCATTGCTGCGGACCAGACGACGTCGTGCTTGGCCGGCTTGCCCCGGAGGGCTTCGTAGAGGGGCCGCATGAGTTGAGCAGCGCGGGGCACGAAGCGGTGATAGAAATTCACCATTCCCAGGAATTCCTGCAGGGCCTTTATGGAGCGGGGACGTGGAAACGTGGTGATGGCCTCGACCTTGGTTGGCAGCGGCACGGCCCCGTTCTTGGTGATGTTGCGTGGGCCGAAGGTGCGGATGGCCGATCCGTTGGCCGCAAACAAGGAGGGGCCGCAAACCGCGGACTGCCTGTCCTGATCGGAGGCGGGTATGAAGCTCAGTTGGGTGCCGGTGTCACACAGGAAGCGCCGTCCGGACGCTTTGTCCGTGATGAAAAGTAAGTTGCCCGTGTGGCCGGCGCTCATGGCTGGTAATGAACGCCGGCCCGGCCGTTTCCCGACTTGCCGAAGGTGCACGGGGGTCGGCATGTCCGGGCCTTCTGTCGAACCTGGCATGATAATAACACCATGCCTGGTCAGGTGGAGGCTCCGGTCATCGTGCTGGAGGTAGTCGGCGCGGCGTAGCGGCCGCCAATTGCGTCGGCAGTTCGGTCGTCGACCGTGCCGGGTGCTCGGGTGCCATGGGCGTTGCTTCGGACGGCGGTGGGCTCCAGGTCGCTGCTCCAATGCGTTGGCCTGCCGCGGAGATCTTGTCGGCTTCCCTGGCGAGGGCGCGGGGATCCGTGATCGTCATGCTTGCCAGGGCGAGGCGTACCGGGCTCGGCAGCTGACAGAGGAACAGCTCCCGGAACAGGAATGCTGGAGAGTGCTCGCCGAGCAGCGAAAGCATGTAGTCCATTCGCTCGGACGGGCGCGTGTCGCTGAGCTCGGGCAGGTCGAGCAGGTGTCGTGTGCGTTCCGCTGATGAGAGGGCGAAAGCGTCGATGAGGAGCTTTTTAATCGCGTCGTATTTGTCAGCGGCTGGCGGGCGCTCGAGGAGGCTCAGGGCGCGGCCCGCGGTGGCTGAGCCGAGTGCTGCTACCACATGGTGGAAGCGGGTGTCGTCGGTTGTGATGCCTCGCAGGGCGAACAGGGGAGTCCACCTGGGCAAACCAAACTGCCACGTGAGCCTCCCAGAAGGTAGGCAGTTTGAGGGCAACTGCCGTGTCCATGTCGGGTCACCAATGTAGGAGCTATGCTCCAACGTAAATCGAAAGAATGGACGCGACAAAAAGCTGGAATTCGTCCGAGTTTCTTTATTGTGTCAAATCAACTCGGTTACTCTGAAAAGCCCGTTTATCGGGCAGCAATATATATACACATTATCCCGGAGCGTTTGCCCGGGAAAGGCGAGAGGGGGCGTGCCCGGGCGTCCCGGACGAGGCCTGGCAAGTCAAGAGCGGGCATGCCCGGGTGTCCCGGACGAGGCCTGGCAAGTCGAGAGCGGGCATGCCCTGGCGTCCTGGGCGAGCCCGGCATGGTGATCGCTCCGCGTCCTCGGTAGGTGCAAGGCGATTGTGTATACCCAGTGGTAGCCGCTACAACATCCTGTTATTAGAAACTGAGAGTGCGTGAGAAATGACTCGACTCTATGAAGTTTTCAAAGGTCATGCCTAGCTCTGGCTGCAAGTTTTGTGATGGAATCTTCTGAAGTATAAAATCCAAATTAGGAGGCTCCAAAGGAAGAAAAGGAGAAAGTATTTCATTCAGGGCAACATGCTGCCTGCCTGATGTTGTCAACATGCAAAAAATGCGTTATTATTTGAGTTTAAAATTACCTAAAATCCATGATGAAAGGAGGCTTCTCCCTGAGAAAGATCTCCAGTACAGTAATGAAAGAGTTGTAGCTAGAACAGATGTCATGTATGAAGTGCAAATAATCACCGTTGTATCCCTACACCGTGACCGCATGGTATCCCTACACCGTGACGGCATTGTATCACTACGCGTGAGCTCGGATGGCGCTGAGGTGAATCGGGCCTGTATCGGCAGAGTGAATAAACGTGTACGACAATTGATCGTAGTTTGTCGAGATACTTTACAACAGATGAATGGGTTTTTAGGAATTAGATCACTGATATTGTTAGGACCAGTTACTGATTTATTTATTGACATTGACCAATACCTACTTCACCTTTGTAGGCGAGATGGTTACTTGTTCCAGGAATATGAGGAAGAAGAAAGGATGTCGGACTCAAGGTTTTCTAATTACTCCCGCCAGGGAGTAATGCATTCGATCGTGTGTGTGTGTGTGTGTGTGTGTGTGTGTGTGTGTGTGTGTGTGTGTGTGTGTGTGTGTGTGTGTGTTCGTGTGTGTGTGTGTGTTCGTGTGTTTGTGACCAAGATATCTGGAAAAGTTCTGAATGGATTTGGATGAAAGTTGGTGGGATGATTTCCCTTGGGATAAGGAAGAATTGATTAGTTTTTGGTGAAGCTCAGGATATTATTCTGGATCCAGGAATTTTTTGAAGAATAGTTTACCATTGGAGGATAGGGCTCATTTTTTATTAACATTATCTTCTATATATTCTATATTTAAGATTGTGATATGAAAATAGTTTTCATATTTGTTGTAAATTTAGTTTAAACTCGTGATTACGCGTTAGAGCGGTGTATTTTGTTAGCAGCGTCGTCTTCAAGGTTCTTTTTTTTCTAATAAAGACATATTCTGTCATTTTAAAACCACCAAAGTGTGTATTCGGTTTCCCCGTTTCATAAAATGTATCGTTTGATACGTATAAATATAATGCTTTAAAACTGGTTTTTTGTTTTTGTTTTTGTTTTTACCTCAGAAGAGATATCAACATTTACCTCAGCGAATGTCAATCGCGGTGTCAGTATTTGATGAACTTATAAAGACGTAGGTGAGTTATAAGTGTGACCAGCATGTGCACGGGATTCTTCCCAGAAGAATGAGTGGTCGCATTAGCTTGTACGACTTAAAATGAGAGAGTTTTTTCACGTTTGGGCCAGTTTTACATGTTGTATCCCTAAGGAAATGAAAAGACGTTTTTCCTGGCTTACAATTTTATTTGAAGTCACACATGCCTCAAAATGCACTCACTTATATAGAATTGAACGCTGAATCCGAAAATGTAAGTGAAATTTACTTGTTTTTTTAACATTATCTTCTATATATTCTAAATATATATCTGTGCAGTGTCTGTCTTGTGTTGTCTTGTCTTGTGTTGTCACTGAACTACTCCCTCAAACTTTTGTGAAATCGTACTATTCCAACTTGACCCACGGCGGGAGTATGCACTCTACTGAGTGGTGTTCTAATTAAATAATATTTCTGATATTCTACCATTGTCACAGGCTGTGTCCATCATGCTTACATTCTTCATAAATGAAGAAGAAATACAAGAAGAAAGTACTGAGGAAAGAAAGAGGTGAAAAAGAAGACATTACTGTGGAAGTCTTGAACATTTGTCACTGGGGTTTCATTTGTAAGATGGAGAAAGAAATGCATATACATGTATATGATTTTAGATGACCCGTGCACTGTACTGTATTGAGCTTCAGCTAATCTATGTACTTGCAATTCGTTGATCAACACTTAAGGAGTGACTCAAGGTTCTTGGTGGTTGGGTTGACCTTTGAAGGAGAAGATAAGATGCTTGTGAGAAATTGCGTAGCCACACAATTTTGTATACAGTTCCGCAGCAGGAAATTGGACCAGAAACAATGAAATTCAATTATGATCGATAATATACAGATATTACCTGAGTTTTGGAATGTCTGTAGCTGAAGAAATGTTTGACCGATCTTTAAGACTGTAGGCCAGACCAGCACACCTTTAGTTGTCAGATACAACAATGTCATGGAATGTCTTGGAAGATGACAAACAAGATGGAGCGCTTCACCAACACGTCATCTGAGAAGCATCAAAGGGCAAAACAACTGCCGTAAAATGGGGGGAATAGGGACAGCAAGGTGAATAGGGACACAAAATGAAAAAAAGTTTGGAAACTTTTTTTGCTGAAAATTGATAACCATACTGATTTGTTGATATTTGGGTTGAAAGTGTTCTCTTGTTTTTTTTAAAAGCAACTTATAGTCCCTATTAACCCTATATATGGGTTAAATAGGAATAAATAGGATTTTTATGGCTGTCCCAAATCACCCCGTTTTATGGGTGAATAGGGACAGTCACTAATACAAAAAAAAATTAATCAAGAAACAATCCTGAGTTTCCAACTTATTGCTAAATGTATAGCTCAGATGGATGCACATAATATGCACCCATAATATAAACCGCGGTGCCAATGAAAAAAATATGGGATAAAAAGTTTCTCCAAAATGTCCCTATTTCTTGATTTTTTTTTTTTTGTATTAGTGACTGTCCCTATTCACCCATAAAACGGGGTGAATAGGGACAGCCATAAAAATCCTACTTATTCCTATTTAACCCATATATGGGGTTAATATAGACTATAAGTTGCTTTTTAAAAAAACAAGAGAACAATTTCAACCCAAATATCAACAAATCAGTATGGTTATCAATTTTCAGCGAAAAAAGTTTCCGAACTTTTTTTCAGTTTGTGTCCCTATTCACCTTGCTGTCCCTATTCACCCCAATTTACGGTAATCGGGAAAGTCCATCCAACACAGAGTGTGTGAGCCATTTGGTGGTGATCTGGGTTGGAGTGTCGATCAACTGGGTGTAACTTGTTTCTTCACCAGAGGCTTAGTAGGTGCTATGAATGCCTAGATGTAAGAATACTGTACCTCTCCAGTAAACTGCAATCACCACAATGGAAGTCTGGAGACCTAGGTTTAGTGGATTGTAGCAAACGATTCAGTGGAGTGGGCACTGCAAATGGTGTTGTGTTGTTGTCATTTGGGGGACAATACAACACATGTTTAAAGCAGGTTTTTATGAAGGGGAACACACTGACAGAGAAACCTCGCATTGGAGTAGAGATAATCAAGTGAATGAGGTGCATGAACTGTTGGGAAGTGTGCTATAAACTTCAACACTACCGGTGTATGAAGCAGTCCATTCTAGGCAGTACAGAACATAGGCAGGAGACAGATAAGAGAGCCTGGAATATTGGTGGTGACGAATGGTTTTCATAGACACACTACAGCAGGTGATGATGCAGTGACTTGGCAAGAGAGGTAGAAGAGTTTAGTGTGCAAAGGTGAGAGGTTAAAGATGATGGGGATGTGGGAGAGGTCAGAGTGATTTTAAAGGCATGGAAGTTGGAAGTTCAGAAAGATAATTTAAAAGTAATATGAAAAAAACAGTACCGGTAGCGGGGTGAAATGGGTCAGGAGAGAGCGAGACGCAGGAGGTTGAAAATGGGATTGCACGAGGATGCTTGAGTGCCGAACAGGCCTTATTAGTCCCCTACCGGTGTACACCGGAGGGGACTATAGGTTTGTACTCCGTCCCTCCGTCTGTCCGCCTGTCAGTCCGTCAGTCCGTCAGTCCGTCACGCAAAGAACAGTTTTCCGGACTTTTTTCTAAACTCTTAACGCTAATGATTTCAAACTTGGTACATGGTTTCCTCATGATAAGTTACAGATCAAGTTCGAACTTCTCGACGTTTCGATCATTTTTGACAAAGTTATGGCACTTTGAACTTTGGGAATTTCCCCAACAGTTTTCCGGACGACAGACTGCCGGTAGGGGACATGTATTGCAGCGCAATACTCAGAATGCTTGTTTTTCATTGATTGGTTTACTCATCGAGATAAGATTAAAAAACAGGAAATGCATGGCATATACTTTGGCACTGGGAGTTAATCGACTTGTATCACATGATGTGCACCTGTGATCCACATATAGCGCTATTAATTAAATGATATAGGCATCAGCTCTGACACCATTTGCTCTTCACAGTCTTCCACATGTATTCTTTACTTACATATATGTAATGTTGAGATGTACAAGTTTGTTGGTATCTTACTATAATTCACCAAATGTCTGTCCGTCTGTCTGTTCCCAGGTACCGCAAAAACGGCTGAACCAATCGCAACGAAATTTTGGGTGGGTAATCCTGGGACCCCCTGGAGTAAATTAAGCTATATTGTTTTTACAATTTTTTTCCCCCAATTTTTCCAATTTTCCAGTTTTTCCAAACACGATGGAATAATATTTACCGATATGAACAGTGATGTGGCTTTTGTTGAAATTCTACAAATACTGTTTAGATTTTGATGATTTGCGTGTGATATGATTTAACGGATGTTTATATAAATCGTTTAAAATAAAATAAAAGCCTTCAATTTCTGATATTTTACCTTTTCATTTGGGCCTCACAATCGAAGCCCCGCCCATAGGGCGGGTACCGTTGCTACTCTATTTAATACTATGGCTACAGTGAGAATGACAACAAGGCAATAAAGACAGAACGCCAACTGATAATAAAGAGGAAATGCTGTTGATAAGGTGGGTAGAGCAGTACAAATTACAAAAGGAACGAGATAAACACATATGGCCAAAGATCAGTCACAGAGAAGGATGAAAAATGATAAAGAGAATGAAGTAGTGAGTGGTGTAAAGGTGTCATTGTAAATAAAAGAATTAACAATCTATTACTAAAATGAGCAGCGTCCATCCGTCCGTCATCCTTTATTCTAAACTCTAAAGGGTTCCTGCTGTTGTAGAATAATAAAAATTGTACTGTTGGAAAGCTAATAATCCATCTACTTTCTTGGAAAGCTAATAATCCATCTACTTTCTTGGAAAGCTAATAATCCATCTACTTTCTTGGAAAGCTAATAATCCATCTACTTTCTTGGAAAGCTAATATTCGGTTTACTCGGAACAAAAATTATTGTCTGTTTAATCATAGGAAAAGGCCTGTGTTCAAAGCCCCTCTTTCCAGGAAAGAAGAGGGAGAAGTGGGATTTGGAGCTTAATGTCGTATGGTATAGTGGTTCCAATGGTAGCCTTTTTGTTATTCCACAACATCATGAACGATTTAGAATAAAGCGTGATAAACATGGAAGCAGCACACAAAATCATATACAGTATAGTAATATTTATCAAAGCAATAGAAAAATCCATAATACTAAAAGAGAAAGTGAGTGTGTGTGTGTGTGTCAATGCGTGTGTGTGTGTGTGTGTGTGTGTGTGTGTGTATGTCAGTGTGTGTGTGAGTGTGTGTGTATGTGTGTGTGCATGTGTGTGTGTGTGTGCATGTGTGTGTGCGTGTGTGTGTGTGTGTGTGTGTGTGTCAGTGTATGTGTGTGTGTCTGTGTATGTGTGTGTGTCTGTGTGTCAGTGTGTGTGTCAGTGTGTGTGTGTGTGTGTGTGTGTGTGTGTGTGTGTGTGTGTGTGTGTGTCAGTCAGTGTGTACGTGTGTGTGTGCGTGTGTATTGTTGCGGATATGGGATTTGGCCTCCATATCCGCTTGTAAATATTCCCCTATTTCCCCAATACTCCCCAACTATCCCCAATCCCCCATTCCTAGTCCCATTGTCTGTAAACAACACTCTGTAGAACCGACCTTCCCCTTCTTCCCCCATTAAATGTCGTGCCCAGGTCCACCGCATCTCACGTAGACAACTTTCGGACCTCTTGCTAGTTATTCTTAGTCTATGTCAGTTAAGGACTCGTTTCCATTAATTCTGACTCTTCGTTGCACCAGAATGTGATTGTATGGCACCAGTAGTGAGTTTAGGACCTCCCCATACCTCCCCCCATCTTCCCCATGAAACAACAACAACAACAACAACTACAACAACAACTACAACAACAGAGGGGGGCGGCGCGGCGCGGCGCGGGGAGTGTGCGTCCTCACTCCGGCTTGGTTAGCCGCCATTGCCCATGCGCTCCACGGGGTTACCACGAAGGGGCTGGCTGTCAGCTCCTCGTCAGGGGCGGAGCCCGGTAACCCCCCGCAGCCAGTGAGAAGCGGCGGGCCGATTCCATCTGGGGCGGAGCTAACGAGCCGAGGGCGTGTCACTCCCCGCCGGATATGCGCAGCCACTTACCGGACGTGAGGTCAGATGCGCCCCCAGCTTGGAAAGACAAGTCGCGACCTCCGAGCGCTGAGCGACCTCCCCGCATCTTTGAACCGGACCGGGTCGATTCTGTCCCTGAGCCAAGAGTGCACCTTGAGCCATCGACTACCCGCCTTTCCTTGCCATCAATCCCCGTGTGAGTCAGTTTTGTCCTGTTTATCTGTCGTCTGTCGGGGCTACTATAAGACCGTAATTAAGTGCCCACCTTTCTATGCTGTCTCTCTTGTCTTTGTAATCTAACCTTCCGCAATATTATAACCTCCTCCGGAGGTCTTGAGAACCGTACCCCTGGTGTCGTGTCATTTTAAACCCAGCCGTTGTGTCCTTTCCTCAATTGATTTAGCGTAGCGCGACTCGGCCAAGGTTCGAGTATAATCGGGTAACTTGTGCGAACACGGCGGCCATTCCGCTCGGCCCACCATAACATCAAAGTCGTGTCCGTAACAATTGGTGTCAGGAGTGTCGGATTCGGACCTGGGACTAAATTTATTAGGCCCAAATTTTGGAACACCAATTGTACCATTAGGGTAACATTTTGGTGTTGGGAAGTATAATTCGATTCGCGTTTCCCGCGCTCGAAATTATAACGGCGAAATTTGATTTTGTTTTACGAAAATAAAAACCCGAATTTTGAAAGTCGCGCTATGGCAGACCAAGTCGGCTGGGTTCCGGTAGAGGAGAGTGAGGCAGGGTCGGTCCAGGACCAAATTGAGGGACGTGAGGAGAGCGAAGCAGCGAGGGTAGCAGACGCACAAAACGGCGCCTCGCACATGGCCACGGCGACCGCGCCCGCGACCGTGGTAGCGCCGCTGGTGGATTCGAACCTTTTCCTCCTGCAAATGAAGGCCCTTATGGAACAAATGGGAGACCAAATGGTGGGAATGAGGGCTGATAGTGAGCGGTTGGGAAACCAAATGGGGGTAATGGGAAACCAAATGGGGGTAATGGGGAACCGGATGGATGCTCAGGGTGAGCGATTGGAGGGCCAAATGGGGGTAATGAGGGACGAAGCGAGGGGTACCAGTGAGGGGTTAGACAATAATTTTAAGGAGTTAGACAAGAAATTTGGGAAGTTAGACAATAATTTTGAGGGGTTAGACAACGGGATAAAAGAGGTGAGAAATGGGTTAATGGGGGTAGAAAACAGAATGGCCGCTCAAGAGAATCAAATGGAAGGGATGCAAAAGGGGTTAGAGGGGTTAGAAAACAGGATGGAAGGCAAATTGAGGGACATGAGGGACCAAGCGGAAAGGGAAGTTAAACAAATGGGGCAGCAGATAGAGGGGGTCAGAATGGGGGTAGAAACCAAACTGGATGCTCACAGGGAGGAAATGGAGCAGATGAGGGTGGCATCTGGGCAGGAGATGCAAGTGATGGGAGAGGAGATCAGAAGAGGAGTGAGTGAGGAGGTCGGAGGAGTGCGCGAGGAGGTGAGGCACTGTAAGGAGCGCATGGAGAAGGAGGTGAGAAAGGGGACTGTAAAACTGCAAGGGGGTATAGAGGAGTTGACGCTGGGAGTAGAACAACTGACAGTGGGACAAAAGGAGTTGGGGGACCAGGTAAAGAAGAACACAGCGGTAATAGAGGGTTTAAAATCGACACAGAAGGAGATGAAAAAGGACGTAGGGGTAATTAAAAAAGAGTGTCAGACGGTACATGAGGACCTGACGAGGAAAATGGACAAGGTGGTAGAGGTGATGGAGGTTAAAGAGCGGGAGGTGCGGGAGCACATAGAAAAAAATAAAGTGGAGTTAGAGGAAGAACTTAAAGGGGCGCACGAAGAGATGAAGGAGGTGAAGCAGAAATTAGAAGAAGTGGAAGAAGGGGTGAGCGAAATTAAGAAGCGACGGAGAGAGGATAAGAAAGAGATAAAGGAGGAAGTAAAAGAATTGGTCCAAAGTCTGTGTTCGGATCGTGATGATGTGCTCATTAACCGGATGAGGGATTCGCAGGTGATGGAGGAGAAGCGAAGAGAAAGAGGACCCGGTGTAAGTGGTGACCAATATGGTCGTGCGTATGATGCGCCAGGTGATTTAATAAGCTTGGGGGTCGAGATAGACCCGGATGTTCGTGAGAGGCCACGAGTGAGGTGTATGGCTGGTCCGGAGGGTATGGAACGAGAGGTGCGAGGTGTGGGTGAGCAAGGTTGTGGTGGTATGGAATGGGTAGCGGGTTGCGGAGGTGTGACCCATGCATCGACACCAACAGGGGTAGTTGTTGGAGGGACCGGGGAGGCACGAGAGCCCCTTGGGGGTAATGTACTGTGGGGGCCCGGCCGGTTCGGCCCCGCGCTGACCCCGCAAGGGGCGACGCACGGGGTCCGGCAGGCGGGCAACGACTCGCATACGAGGTGGTCCCACAAGGTCCCACTCGCGCCGTATGACGGCAAGAGTGATCTACGCGCGTACCTGGCGCAGTTCGACTGTGTGTGTAAGGGCAACGGTTGGGGTGAGGACGAAGGTGGAGTACACCTGGTGGCCGCATTGCGCGGCGCGGCGGCGGAGGTGCTGACGGCATTACCAGCGGGTGCTCTCACCCTGCCAGCCCTCCGCGACGCCCTAATTAATCGATTCGGCATTGAACAGCAGAGCGAGCTTGTTAAAGCTCAGCTCGCGCTGCGAAAACGCAAGCCCCAGGAAGCCATCGGGGAACTTGCCCACGACATTCGCCGCGCAGTGGGGATCGCACATGCTAGCATGGCAGCGGATTCCCGGGAAAGCCTGGCGCTGGACCATTTTATCCAGGCCCTCCCGGACATTGAGCTCCGGCAACAGCTCGCCATGTGGCGCCCGCAGACTCTGAGCCAGGCGGCTGACGCTGCGGCCCGTTGGGAAGCAGCGAGGCCCCTGGCCCGGGGGGGCGAGCGTCTCGCAATGGCGGTCCGCCAGGTGGGACCCCCGATGGAGGGCGGACCCCTTAGGGGGCCCGCCCCTGACGTGGGTCCTGACCTGGCGGGCATGGTCCGGAGGCTGGTGGACCAGCGCCTGGCGGGACCTGGACCATGGCAGGCGGCCCCGGAGGTGGCCCGCGGTGGACCACGAGCGGGTAATCCAATTCGGACCTACAGGGGGGGAAATTTGGAATTCCGGAGACAAGCACCTTACCAGGTGAGGTGCTATACTTGCAACCGTCTGGGTCACCTGGCGCGGCACTGTCGAGCCACGCGCCGGGATGATCCCCGGCGGTTGAGGTCCTCAACTCCGCCCAGGGGGGAGCGGGTTAGCCGACCCCAGACACCCCCCCGCCAGACCCCGGGAAACTAGAAGGTGTCGGGCACGTAGGGCGGTGTTCGGCAGCAGAGGATGGAGGAGAGCCCTCATTGACGCGACAGGTCATTTATTGTGGCCAAATTGGAACCGGTAGCCTGACAATTAGATGCAAAATTGCCGGCGTGGGGGTAGACGCCGTAGTGGACACAGGAGCTAGCGCCACGATCATCAGCCCTGTGGTCCTTGATTCGAGCGCAGGTGGCTGGGATAAGATCCAGCGCCTGCAAAATTATAGTTTGCAGTTTGCTACCGGGGTAACGGCCCCGATCATAGGGCGTGGTTCTGTGACCCTCAAGTTAGGGTCGGTAAGGAGGGAGATAGATGTTTGGGTGGCGGAGGTGTGCGACCCATGTTTAATAGGGTTGGACCTGTTGACTGCCAGCGGCTGTAAAATCGACTTGTGCCGGGGGATCCTGCAGGTGGGAGTAGAAGAGCTGCCGTTAGGGGGAGTGAGCACGGCCGAGAGAGCGGAGCTGGAGGCTTCCGAGGCCGTGACCATCCCCCCAAGGGCCGAGGCGATAGTGCCGGCCCGGTGGGCAGCTCGCCCAACGTGGCAGGAGTCCTGCGGCCTGGTCGAACCGGTGGCAGCGCAGTCCATACCGGGTTTAATCGTGGGCCGCACCCTTGTAAAAACGGACGGACCGGTAGTGGCCGTCCGAGTAATAAATATGAGTACAGAACCACGCACTATAGTAAGGGGCACGAGGGTAGCTGGCTGCACCCCAGTTGAGGAAGTCGCGACAGTGAGGGACGAGAACGTCCAGCCGAGCCGACCCCGGGGGGAGCCTTCAATAAGAAGTAGGAATTGGCCCGATCCCATTTGCGAGATGGTAAATCGTAGTAGCGTAGAGTTGGGAGGTACCCAGAGGGAGGCCTTACACAAACTGGTTGGGTCCCATTTGGACCTCTTCTCCCTGTCCACCGAGGATATTGGACGTACGGGCCTGGTGAAACATCAGATCCACACCGGTGAGGCCCGGCCTATTCGTCAGGCCGCCCGACGGCTCCCTTGGAGCAAGAGGGCGGAAGCTGACGAGCAGGTTGAAAAAATGCTCGACGCAGGTGTGATCGAGCCCTCGGGAAGTCCTTGGATGTCACCTGTTGTGCTGGTCAAAAAGAAGGATGGGACCACGCGGTTCTGCGTGGACTATCGCCAGCTAAACAACGTGACACTCAAGGACTCATATCCCCTGCCAAGGATTGATGACACCCTCGATGCCGTTGCGGGCTCAAATTGGTTCACAACTTTGGACCTCAAGAGTGGGTATTGGCAGGTGGAGATGGATAGGGCAGGGAAGGAGAAAACGGCATTTTCCACAGGTAAGGGACTGTATCAGTTTACTATGATGCCGTTTGGTTTGTGTAACGCCCCCGCCACCTTTGAAAGATTGATGGAGCATGTACTAGGCGGCATGCCATGGCAATCATGCCTGGTGTACCTGGATGACGTCCTGGTACATGCCCAAACGTTCCCCCAGGCAGTAGCTAATTTGGACCAGGTGTTCGGGTGCCTCAGACAGGCAGGGTTGAAGCTGAACCCGAGTAAGTGCACTTTGTTTGCAAGAGAGGTGGCCTATCTAGGTCACGTGATCGGCCGCGAGGGGGTAAAAACGGACCCAGACAAAATTAAAGCGGTAGAGGAGTGGCCCGCACCACGTACCATCAAAGAGGTGCGGGGATTTTTGGGACTCTGCTCCTACTACCGGCGCTTTGTGGCGAAATTTGCGGAGTTGGCCCGTCCCCTCCACCGGCTTACGGAGAAGGGGACGCGATTTAATTGGACACGGGAGTGCCACGAGGCCTTCCAAAAATTGAAGGGGTGTCTGACATCCGCACCCCTTCTAGCGTACCCCACTAGCAACGGGGCATTTACCCTGGACACGGATGCGAGCCAGGAAGGATTGGGCGCAGTTTTGTCTCAGACACAGGAGGGCGTGGAGAGAGTGATTGGTTATTATAGTCGGGCCTTAAGTAGGCCCGAGAGAAATTATTGCGTCACTCGCAAAGAGTTATTGGCTATGCTGGCTGCCATGAACCATTTCCACCCGTACTTGTACGGGCGGAAATTTTTGGTTAGAACTGACCATTCCTCCTTGCAATGGCTCCTTCGGTTCAAGGAACCAGAGGGCCAAATTGCAAGGTGGTTGGAAAAGTTGCAGCAGTACGATTTTGATGTGGCCCATAGGGCCGGGAAGGCCCATGGTAATGCGGACGCACTCTCTCGGCGTCCTTGTCTGGGGGAAAACTGCAAATTTTGTGCGAGACACGAGGAGAGGGAACAATTGGGCGATTCGGACCCGACCCTCGTTGTCCGGGCAACCCGGGTGAGAGGGCCAATTTTGCCACTAACCGCAGATGAGGAATTCGGAACTTTGGCATGGAGCACGGCCCAGCAGGAGGATCCTGTCCTGGGGCCAGTGTTCAATTGGGTCAAATTGGGGCAAAGACCAAAGGGGGGAAGAGGTCACCCCCCTCGGGGCACAAATAAAGGCATATTGGGCTCAGTGGCAGACCCTGGAATTGAAGGATAACATCTTGTATCGCAAGTGGGTGGAGGTTCCCTCTGATAGAACTTCCTGGCTGGTGATAGTCCCTGACAAATTCAAGAACGTCATATTGCAACAGGTGCATGGTACCCGCTCCGGCGGCCATTTGGGCAGGACAAAGACAATATCGCGGGTACGCCGGAGGTTTTATTGGGTGAATATGGGGCGCGACATACAGGACTGGTGTCGGAGATGCGACGCCTGTACTGCCAAAAAGGGACCAGCACGGAGGATGAGGGCCCCCCTTCAATTACACCAGGTGGGGGCCCCCCTAGAGCGGGTGGCCATGGATATCCTAGGCCCACTACCCCGCACCCGCCTAGGTAATAAGTACATCCTCGTTGTGATGGACTACTTCACCAAGTGGCCGGAGGCCTACGCCCTCCCCAACCAAGAAGCAGGGGTGGTAGCGCAGGCCTTCATGGAAGGATTTGTGTGCCGGCATGGGATTCCACAGGAGTTGCACACCGACCAGGGACGAAATTTTGAGAGCAAATTGCTAAAAGATGTGTGCAGTCTCCTGTCAATTCGGAAAACCAGAACAACGCCTTTAAGACCTCAATCTGACGGGATGGTGGAAAGATTTAACCGAACTCTAATCCAACAACTGGCACTGTTCATCGCCACCCGTCAGGATGACTGGGACGAACATCTCCCTTATTTGCTCATGGCCTACCGAACCAGCCAGCACGGGGCCACCGCATGCAGTCCAGCGTTGCTTATGTATGGGCGGGAGTTACGGGCTCCCGCCGACTTGCTATGCGGTCCCGTGCCAGACACAGTGGTTAACCCGCCGAGGGAGGGGTACGCACGTCACCTAGAGGAAGGCATGGAGCTAGTCCATGCCTTCGCCCGCCGCCAACTCCATCTGGCGGGGGAAAAGATGAAGCGCAGGTACGACGACCGGAGCCAGGGGAGTCAATACGCTCCGGGGATGAAGATTTGGTTCTTTAATCCCCGGAGACGGAAGGGAAGGTGCCCAAAACTCACCTCCCCCTGGCAAAGCCCAGGAGTCGTCCTGTCGCAAATCTGTGACGTGGTCATTAAGATCAAAATGGGGCCACGAGCCCTCCCTCGGATCGTCCACGCCGACCGGATAAGACCTTACACCGGCGAGCAGGCGCCCCCGTGGATTGCCTCGGCTTTAGATGCCGAGGCGGGACCCAGTACCTCTGAATAAGGGGGGCTTATTAGTGCCAGAGGACTGGGGGATTGAGGAGCGATGGGCCCGGTGGGTAAGGGTGGCATCCTTGCCACCCTTCCCATATGGTGGGGCAAATGCGCAATAGCTTATGGGGTGTATGGCAGTGAAAACTAGCCCGGGTGGGTTAGGATATTGATAGGGATCTAGCGGAGATGACATTAGGTAACGTTAAGATTAGTTAGTGACTGATACCTGTAGTGGGGACGCAGGTAGATTAGTGTGGATGATAATGACGTGGGAGCGCAATAGTTTAAAGGGACGACTGGGAAGCGCAAGTTTCAGAGGGGAGTAGTTAGCTGAGATGATGCCGTGTGTGTGAGGATTGAACAGGTGAGGATTGAACAGGTGTGATCGAACAGGTGTGATTGCACAGGTGTGCAACTGAACAGGTGTATGGAGCAATGGATGAGTAGTGAGTGTGGTGGATCAGCGCGAAGGCGCTTGGGGAGAGAAGGGTGCAGGCGGCACCAAGAGTGAGAGCACAGGTGTGCAAGTACAGGTGTGTGGAGAGAGTTGGAGTAAGTGGTACGGAGTGGTGTGCATGGTGCGAAGGTGTGGATGGGGGAAGAGTGGACCCCTTTCACGAGTACCCGGGGCGGGTAGTGTAAGTGTTAGGTAGAGGGTATAGGTAAATTGTGGTTGGATATTGGCATTTGTGGTGCGATTGCAGAATGGTATTGTGGATGGGTGCATTAGTGTTGTGGAAATGGCTGGGCGTGTAGCCTGTTAGTGTGTGTAGTTGGTTGGGCACTCCACCACTGTGAGGATGTCGGCCAGGTGAGGCCGCAGGTGGGCTCTGGGAGCCGGTAGTTGTGAGTGGGTGCCTGAGGATCCCGGGTGTGGATCGGGCAGCCCAGTGCCAGAGAGGGCACCGAGTGGGGAGAGCGCCAGAGGGCCTTCCCCAGGTAGTTAGGTTAGGGTAAGGAGCAGGTAAGCTCGGAGGCAACTGCAGTGGTGGGGGTGTGCAGGTGGGTAGACCCGCTGGGAGAGGTACACGTCGCGGCCCAGAAATTGTGCGAGGGCACCGGGAGATGAATCGGGGGAGTGAGACCCCAAATTGAAAAGCACCACAGTTTGGCCAATGGGAATTGGTTTTTAGAACCCATAGTGTAAGAGGGCCAATGGTTTGGCAGGAGAAAGACCCCGGGTAATGTAAAGTTGTTAAAGTCATTTAGGAAATAGTTAGGATTGATGAACCTGTCGCACCATACGCAGCCACTTACCTGTGGTGATGATGACTCCACACCTGTGTTTTCTTTGTTTTCTGTTGCAGGAAATGAGATTGCTGTGGATTGGTGAGACGCATCACGACGTGGATGAGACATTGGGGTGATTCCATCTCTCCCTCCTTAGGAGGGACTGATGATGAATTGGTAATGGCAAATTTTGATGTTCAGTTGGAGATGGCAAATTTTGATGAGAGTTGAAAATGGCAAATTTGATTGGTTAGGAGGGAGAGAAGACGAATTTGGTATATGGGAGGAACGGGGAAGACAGTAGGGACGTTTGTTGATTTGTAAAGTAGATGTTTATGGGTAGTGTTGTGTTTTGTGGATACAGTAAGGGGTAAGGGAGGGGCCATGTAGGTTACCTGGTGGGGGGGGGGGTCATACGGTAGGAACGTACCTGTCTCACCTGGTTCCCATGTGCCCCCAGTGTGCATTACCTTGCATTGCGTGCACTTTTGCGCCCTTACCACCTTACTCACTTGTCTGCTTCTTTTGTCTCCCACCTCCGAGGATCTGGCTTTGGGGCAGAGAGAGAGGAGAGAGAGGTGCTGGCTCCGCAGTTGTGGGCCTGCACTTTCGCTGCTTGCTGCCTGGATCGATACACCATATGGACCGCAATGTTTGTGGCCGCCCACCATGGACCGCAGTTCTTTTGCGGCCAAGCACCACCCGTGGATGGACCTATGGGTCAACGTGGCACCTATGCCATACAGGTGAACCACTTATAGTTGGCCCCCTGACGGCCACAATAAAGAAATGGACGCGGTTGGCGCCTTTCTTTATTTTTGAAAGCAGTAAGAAGGCCAAGTGCACCACACGAAGGCAAGACCAGCGGCAGAACATCGGCCGGCTGCGACACCACCGGTGATTTATAAACACTTTATTGGTGCACCGGATGGTGCTGATTGTACATGATGGGGTGGTGCTTTTGGTGCTTGGAAGGGGTGCTCTGCACATTATTAAAGGCCATAAGGCCACAGAGCACTCGTGGGTTGGTGTATCGATGCTGGCATGCGTGCTCTCTCTATGCATAACATCTGCATGTGTTCCTCCAAAAACAGGTCCTGGATCGTAGTGTAAATATCAGCGTAGTCTTGTAAATAATGCTCCCTACCGGCTGTATGTTTAGTTTGCGAATTCTTTCCGCAATTCGGTTATCCTGTGGGTGTGTTTCTGTGAGGAGAAGGGTGCAACGTCGCAGGGGGACATATTTACTCATTTGTGAATATCTGTAAAACTGTCGCACTCAGGGTAGAGTTAATAGTAGAGGGAACTACATCTGAGTGCCACACTAAAATAGGTAAAAATTTATCGGGTCGGGACGCCCCGAGGGTAGAGAAGGGTGCAATGTTGCGGATATGGGATTTGGCCTCCATATCCGCTTGTAAATATTCCCCTATTTCCCCAATACTCCCCAACTATCCCCAATCCCCCATTCCCTAGTCCCATTGTCTGTAAACAACACTCTGTAGAACCGACCTTCCCCTTCTTCCCCCATTAAATGTCGTGCCCAGGTCCACCGCATCTCACGTAGACAACTTTCGGACCTCTTGCTAGTTATTCTTAGTCTATGTCAGTTAAGGACTCGTTTCCATTAATTCTGACTCTTCGTTGCACCAGAATGTGATTGTATGGCACCAGTAGTGAGTTTAGGACCTCCCCATACCTCCTCCCATCTTCCCCATGAAACAACAACAACAACAACAACAACAACTACAACAACAACTACAACAACAGAGGGGGGCGGCGCGGCGCGGGGAGTGTGCGTCCTCACTCCGGCTTGGTTAGCCGCCATTGCCCATGCGCTCCACGGGGTTACCACGAAGGGGCTGGCTGTCAGCTCCTCGTCAGGGGCGGAGCCCGGTAACCCCCCGCAGCCAGTGAGAAGCGGCGGGCCGATTCCATCTGGGGCGGAGCTAACGAGCCGAGGGCGTGTCACTCCCCGCCGGATATGCGCAGCCACTTACCGGACGTGAGGTCAGATGCGCCCCCAGCTTGGAAAGACAAGTCGCGACCTCCGAGCGCTGAGCGACCTCCCCGCATCTTTGAACCGGACCGGGTCGATTCTGTCCCTGAGCCAAGAGTGCACCTTGAGCCATCGACTACCCGCCTTTCCTTGCCATCAATCCCCGTGTGAGTCAGTTTTGTCCTGTTTATCTGTCGTCTGTCGGGGCTACTATAAGACCGTAATTAAGTGCCCACCTTTCTATGCTGTCTCTCTTGTCTTTGTAATCTAACCTTCCGCAATATTATAACCTCCTCCGGAGGTCTTGAGAACCATACCCCTGGTGTCGTGTCATTTTAAACCCAGCCGTTGTGTCCTTTCCTCAATTGATTTAGCGTAGCGCGACTCGGCCAAGGTTCGAGTATAATCGGGTAACTTGTGCGAACACGGCGGCCATTCCGCTCGGCCCACCATAACATCAAAGTCGTGTCCGTAACAGTATGTTAGTGTGTGTGTGTCAGTGTGTGTGTGTGTGCCAGTGTGTTTGTGTGTCAGTGTGTGTGTGTGTCAGTGTGTGTGTCAGTGTGTGTGTCAGTGTGTCCGTCAGTGTGTGTGTGTCAGTGTGTGTGTGTGTGTGTGTCAGTTTGTGTGTGTCAGTTTGTGTGTGTCAGTGTGTGTGTGTCAGTGTGTGTGTATGTCTCTCCTCCATATCACTACATCTTGCTCTGTCATTCTATTAAAGAATAGTTGGAATGTTTAAAACAACCAACCGGTATTGAAGCTTTCTACATTATAGAGTAGATATACAGTAGTTTAGAATAATTTGAGATTGATCTTCATGAGTCAAATCCTTCTTTTCGAGAACATGAAACTCTGACTTCAAGTCATAATCCCTAACTACACCCGCCCCCGACTCCCTCACCACCCCGTCACTCCCACATCCCACCTCACCACCTTCTCTTCCCTATCTCAATAATGGAGAACTATGCAACACATGGTCTCCTTTAAGTTTAACCTGAAGTATGAAGTCACTTTGAAGAGGGAGGGGGATGAGAAGAGGGGTCTCCTCATTGGGCGTTTGACTATCAAACATACCTTTAACACAAAACATGGCTATCAAAACTACCAAGGACCCCTTCTTGACTGTCTGGTGCATTTCCTCCATGCATGAAAGAGGCATGTTGCCTTATTCCTCTTGTCTAGGAGCAGGCTGGACTCAAAAGCAGGCTCCTGGGTCTGCGGCTCAGACAAGAAACATCTTTTCCTTATTTTCGTTAACTTAAGACGTAAAAATTGGTACCTGTGCCATGTTGTCCACAGAAATTAAATGGCAGCTTATCTTTCAGTGATCACGTGCTCTGAGTATTCTGCTAAATTCATGGTTCAACTCTCCTTGCCAGAATCCAAGGCAAATGACTGCCATCTGGTGCAGTGCCACAAGAGGGCACTGCATCATTGGGTAATATTTCAGGAAGTACATTCTGGTGCATAAGTAACGCAAGGTTTGGTGTGAGACCGAAGTGCAACGATCATAAAAACAACGCCAATGAAGGACCATGCTTCAGGGGATTATTGAGGCCGCCATTGCCCAGTTTCGAGTACACCCTGAGCACTATCCTGTATATTTGGGCAGATCTCTGCAAGGATTGTGGAACATAGCTTTCGTGATATCAACCTGTGAGAGCAACACCAATATTATTTTTCCACCCGGAGTTGTGCTAAAGTTAGAAACAATTTACACCTGCTGTGAACTGATCTCTGGTGGCAAATGTTAACGTTTTTCAGAGGGTAATGTGAAATGGAGACCAGAATGTGCATAAAATCCAAACATTGTAATTCCCTATACTGTAGATCACGTTCTTTGATGCTTATTATATACAAGTAAAAATAAAACGTTACAAATGAGTCAATCTTAGAAAAATCTTGGGAAAAACAATCTTATAAATTAGACACGAATTGTCACTGAAGGAGCCCATGTATGGTGAGGAGGATTGATGAAGAGGAGAATGAAAAAGAGTTGTCTTCAAGTTTTCAGAAATGCTTTGCATATCAAAGTGAGGAGGTGTGACACAGATAGAAGTCGCATGGAACTGAAGAGAATCCAGAGTGTGGAATTGGTGAGAAAACGAAGAACAGATTGATGCTGAGAGAGGTTTTGGCTTGAAGACGAGACTTACCGCCATCTTTCCTCTCTCACGTGTGAGGAGTCAGGAGGTTTTGGATCAAAGAGATCGATGTGCCACCACATTCCTATCGTTCCCATGAAACAACCTGCCAATTGAGAGATCAGGTGGACGTTGGTGATGCCATCAGAAGTGCCTGGGGCTGGGGAAGTGTTGATGGTCCGAATTGTTGGCCCTGTGCCTTAGTCAAGAGGAGACCATGAAATTGCAAGCCAACCAGGCCTGAACCAGAATCCTTTATTTCTCTTCTTCATTTACCTTATTTTGTTTTGTTTTTTTCATTTGTTATTTTAAACGCTTCCACTTCCGTATCATAACTAGATTTATAAATGTCAACTTGTCGGCCTTCATCGGATAGTTCTGTAGCATCTGTGTGTAAAGGGGACATGCTGGCCGGGTGTTGGCGGTTAACGGTTAAGGTGACTGGTTTGCGATGTGTTACACTCGTGGGGTGGATTGTTTAAGGATGGTACACTCATGGGGCTGGGCTTGCAATGACGAGAAGCTGTGATCGTTTGGGGTGTACCTTATGTGAAATTCCGGCCTGGCTGTGAAACCAGATTTGCTCTTTTATTTCTTCCATCCCTTTCGACTTTATTTTTATTCATTTGTTAAAATAAAAACAAAGATCTTCCTTATCGACCTTCTCCCACCCACCATAATTGTGCTCTACATAATTGAACAGAGAAAGAACCTTTGGAAAGAAAGAAAGTAGAGGAGCGAGAGGAGGAAGAAGAAGAGCGCGTCGGATCGGTGTCGGTGGAGAAAGGCGAAAACCGAACGCAGGACGCGTGGTCCAAGTTTTGAGGAGAAACTCAGCCTGTGTGAGCTTTTTGAGGCTTTGATTAATATCTCTGAGGGCTGCCTGTTGGAGGGACAGTCGGTGCCGGAGAGATTGGGGTGGAGGAGGATTTTCTCGGTGCACTTGGGATCGTGAGGAAAATTGGGAGAGGAAGCAGAAGCTTTTGCTCCTCGTCAAGTTTCGTCTGAACCGGCCGGAGGCAAAGTGCGGCTTCATGGTCTTGCAGAAACTGCCCTGGGCAAGTCGTTCGTGGAGTTTGGGGACACCCACTGAGAAAGAGAAGAGTAGAGGGGAGGCGCCACCCTCGGGACACATGGTTGGGGCGAGGCAGCCAGGACGCCATCTGAAACAGGCCTGAATTCCCCTCCTCCCCTCCCGGTTTTATTTTACCTTTAATAGAGGCCTTGCATCACGTGAGCGTCATCCATGGCAACCGGTTCCGGCCGCCATCTTGGGTGGTATAAACAACATGGCGGGAAAGCTGTCGTTTGATCACACGGACCTGTCAGTTTACGCCCGTAGCTTGCCCGTTGAGGCGTTTTCGCGATATTGCGAGAAACTGAGGCTGTGTCATCTGCCTGTGGACCTGTGTGGACCCACAATTATGCCACACGTATGCCACACACACTCCACAGTCCACACACACTCCACACTTACGCCACAAGTACACCACATGTACGCCACACGTACGCCACACACACTCCACACGTACGCCACACACACTCCACAAGTATGCCACACGTACTCCACAAGTACGCCACACGTACGCCACACACACTCCACAGTCCACACACACTCCACACTTACGCCACAAGTACACCACACACACTCCACACGTACGCCACACACACACTCCACAAGTACGCCACACACACACTCCACAAGTACGCCACACGTACTCCACAAGTACGCCACACGTATGCCACACACACTCCACAAGTATGCCACACACACTCCACAAGTACGCCACACACACTCCACATGTACGCCACACACACTCCACACGTACGCCACACACACTCCACACGTACACCACACACACTCCACACGTACGCCACACACACTCCCCACGTACGCCACACACACTCCACATGTATGCCACACATACGCCGCACACACTCCACACACACTCCACACGTACACCACAAGTACGCCACACGTACCCCACACACACTCCACAAGTACGCCACACACACTCCACAAGTACGCCACACGTACACCACACTCACTCTACAAGTACCCCACACGTACGCCACACACACTCCACACACACTCCACATGTACGTAACCAAATGCCTAATCCTGCTTTTCGCTTCGCGAGCGAAGGTAACATCCTCATGAGCCATATTCTCACCTGAGAGCTGCAGTCAAGGCAGCTATGAATCGGTTTTAGCGTGTTGTGTCATCCGGAAAACGGTAGAATGACAAGCCCGATCCCTTATGAAATCGGGCTGTACATCCGACAGCACAACAACTCTTTACCATCGTGTCGGGGGCAATTTATATGTGAGACAAATTTCAAATATGGCGGCAGAAGCAATGCTTTGCCACCCAAGCGGTCACGTGACTAAGGCGATGACGTCGCATGCAACTTCCCTATTCCTTTATATCCTGGCGAATATTTCTTTGTTATTTTACTACCCTATCCCT
This sequence comes from Myxine glutinosa, assembly GCF_964187855.1. Taxonomy (NCBI): domain Eukaryota; kingdom Metazoa; phylum Chordata; class Myxini; order Myxiniformes; family Myxinidae; genus Myxine; species Myxine glutinosa. The sequence continues at coordinate 148,373,768 of NC_136263.1, forward strand.
CCCTTTCGGGATTAGCTAGGGATACCAGGTGGGTCGTTTAAATGTCTTGTCTGGTTTGTCTTGGCGCCTATCTGTCCTTTAATTACTTGAACTTTGCCGCTGCATATCAGCGGGATTTCTTTTCCTTATGATTTATCTTTTCCTTTGTGTTGTACTTGTACCCTGTGTTTTTTTCTTGATTCTGAGTAAAGGATTTGCATTTATTCCCCTGTTTTGAATTTGCATTGCATATCTCGATTGGCATACTGTGTGTTGAATTTTTTTTGGGGGGGGGGGGGGGGGTGTAAAATTGCGTCAGCATTTGGATGGTAACTTCGCTCGGTCATTTCTGACTGCTCATACGGTGCGACTCGCCCATGGGGAATGTATTGGTCTCCCGAGCACATCGATTAGGATCTCCGCCGGAGCAATAGGCAGTACCCCGAGCCCTTCACGCAGGGACCAGGTCGTAACAAATGGTAGCATCCTGAGTTTGAGACCGTCATGCAATTTAATTAACACAAGGTGGGTTGACTCAGCCTGTCATCCTTCTGAGGTCGGGAAAATGAGTACCAGTTTACTGGGATGAATGAGCCATTCGAGTATCGTGTGTCGGAGTGGCGACTCGACCAGGATTGTGCCCAATAGCCAAGAAACTTCTTCGGCAGCCCTATGCATCTGAAGATGCAAAAAAGAGTGGTCTTCTTCTTCTTATCATCTCCACTATCAACACACAACATTGAATTATTTAATAGACACACCACCTTGATTATTTATTTATTTATATTTACCTTTTACTATTGTACAACTTACATACCAACTTGGATTACTTATTTATTTATATACACTTTACCGTCTCCACACCGACAGACTTACCCTCGCCTGAGGAGAGGGCATTGCATTTGAGTCCGTTTGTTTGTTTGTTTGTCCGCACAGAATAAATATTATTTTCTCTGCAACCATTGGTCCGATTGACAGGAAATTTTCACCATACGTGCATCTCCACCTGTATAATTTTTTCATGATAATTATGACGTCATAGGCCACGTGGTTTGGCCGCCATCTTGGAAAAATCGAAAAACATTGCATCTCTATCTCGGAAAGTGCTGAATATAAAAAATTGAGACATGGCTCATTGTAAAGAACTCTCCATGGGAAATAAAATATGTTCATGATGTCATAGGTGCCTCCATTATGACGTCATAATTCGACAAGTACAAAACTTCAACTGATCAAGATGAAATTTCTTGAGCATAATCTAGGAATAAATAAGTTTAGAAAACAATAATGATGACGTCATCGGGCACGTCGTTCGGCCGCCATATTTGTTTTAACACAAAAGCCTTAAAACTACTGAAAATACATACTGGCGAGGGTTTGCAATCTCTGATTGCTCTTTCTTGTTTATTTCAATGTAAAATGTACATGTCCCATTTTTAACGATGGGTTGGGGGCTCTGACATCATGAGAAATTGCATTCCTTGTCTTTTCTGATCTAATTAATTGAATCCATCATCACAGCTGATTTCAAGCTTTCCCTTTTTTGAAACATGATATTTTATCATGTTTGGAGTTCATCCAGGCTACTCAACTAAGAACTGCTGCTACCTCTCACTCAAGGGCAGGAGACCCTAATTTCCACATTTCCGGTGAAGACAGTCTACATGGACAAATCTCAGGCAATCGACAGTCTGGATTCACACATTGTGTTGGGGCCTAGTTGTGTTCCTCACCTACATAAACGACCTCTCCTCTCCCATGCTCTGGGAAACATTCTCTTTCTGCAGATAACTCCACATTATGTTGATCTGTCTCATCCCACTTTTATTCATTTGTATACATCATGTGGCTATGGGTTTTCATCAGTTCTTGCAGTGTTGCAATGGTTCCGCTGATGGCCCCCTTGTAGTTTAGAGCAATAATTTGGAATTTGTCCAGGGTGCTAGCGACCGCTCACCTACTCTTTGCGAAGGACACCATCGGATCTTTAACGTTCATCAAGTAACGCTAATAGATGTAACACTCAGTTTAACGTCCATCGTAACGACGGCACACATTGATGTATCACCATGCCTTCAAAACACCAGGGTGACGCTATATATCTGGCCCTCAATTTTAACCTCGGCAAGACAGCTCAGGTGCGTGTATACTATCCTGAAATCCCTGCACTGACAGGCAGACAGCAGTTGCTGATGTGAAATTGATTAGCGATGCTTGTCTAACAAATAGAAAGTCTTTCAATCCTGGAAAATCTCAGTAGCACCCGGTCGGTCCAGAAGGATTGTCAAATGAAGCTTTACCTGTCTGTTTCCATTGTCAGCAATTGGAAGAGATAAAGTCTCTTGAACTGACTGCTAGGCCTCACCATCAGACGTGACCTCTTCTGGGCCACAGGTCATATTGACAACTGATCATATTGCAACCTCTTCTCCACTCCTTTACTTTTTTGTTCCCCTTTTCTCCAGTTTGTAGAACCACATCAATGAAGATGTTTAATCACACTATTCCCTCTAGGGCTTGAAGCAAGCAGTGGGACACCATCTCATATCGTCTCCGCTCCTGATCTGCAATATTTATATCCCTATTAAACCTTCCGATCCAAACCTCTTACTTGTAGGTTAATGGGTTTCATTTCCTGCTCTCTCTTCTCTTTTCCTGTTATTTTACTTGTTGTGTCCAAATGTGACTCCACAGCCTGATCACTATCAGTTCAGTCTACCATGAGGCTCAATCTTGTATTGAAAAAAAAAAAAACCACCATGTTTTAAAGAACAGAAGGCGTATATATATATTTGGTATACAAGATCGAGGCTCGTGTAAGAGCTAACATTAATCACACGAAAACAAACTGACACATAAAACATATAATAAAGGGAGTAGGAGACAAGATGGGGAGAGAGAGGGAAGCACACAAGTACAACATAAGAGAGCAGGGACATCGGCAGATCTGTGGGAGGGAGAGGGCTTGGGGGGAGGAGGCATGGAAAGGGGGGGGGGGGGGGTGGGAGAGGCATAAACAAATGGACACTGCTCGGACTTCCAGGAAAGAAGTCGGTATTTCAAAAAAATGGCTCTGGGGTGAATTAACGGCCTAACGGGGTTAGAAAAGATCAAGGTTTTGGATAGGAGAAGATAAGAGATGGTGGTGAACAGTTGTTTTAAAGACCTGGAGGGAGGAGAGGGATTGAAGAGAGTGAGGGAGTTTGTTTTAGAGGCAGGACAAAAGAGGAATGAAGGAGTGAAGGTGAGCAGAGAGTCTTGATTTTGGCAGTTTAACCATAAGAGGGTTGCTGGCAGATCTTGTTCGACCTGTAGGAATATTTGGGGGACAGAGCACAGATAGAGCTGGGGGAGCAAGGCGGGAGAAAAGTCTGCAGAAGACAGAAAGACCACCAACCTGCATACGGTGAGTTAGTTAAATGCCCTCGGACACTTATGTCGACACTTTTGTCACTTTTTTTGTTGACACTTGGTTTTGTCGACAATTTTGTTTTTAAATATCAAAACATGATTTTTTTGTAAATATACGATTAAGTACACAAATACAGCAAATTATTGTTTGTGTAGTTGCATGTTACATGCACTGTCATGTGGGGAATTGCCATGTGTAAAGTGATCACAAAATCGACATAGTAAACAGGGCTTTGCCGTCGAATCAAGGTTGTTTTTAGATTCCAATATCCCCACAGAGAACCCCTACACACCAATCTTTGACTCAGATCATCAGGTTCATTTTTTTAAATCGCCCCTCCAACATCCCTCTTACAAAATAACACGTCCGATAAACGGACCACAACTAGAGATGATGCCTCACTACCAGTGATATATAATCTGTGTAGTAAGGTAATTATTTTACTCTGTCTGCCTGTCTGGCAATCAAACAAAATTGAAAATCATTCAAAACGGGGAAATGACTGTTTTTAGGGATGTCATAAAGGACACAAACAGCAGGCACGAATAACTAACGTAACGTAACGTGTTAAATAAGATGGTCTAAGAGACAGTACATCAACGGTGTTTTTTTATCCTTCCGCAAAATGTTTTTTTATACAACATTTAAAATCTTTATTTTATTTCAATTGAAGTTTATACTTGAACACACTACATAACACTAATCACTTTATTGTCACTTCCAAAAACCTCCAGTTTAGCAGAACTTGAAAAATAATACTACGCCATCTAAACCAATCAAATTTGCCACTTGCGCTTTCAGCATCGGGAAATATCGAAATTCAGACAAAATGGCAGCTCGTAGGAAATATAGAATGTGCTCGGATATGCAAAGCAAGAGTTAAAAAGAAAGAGCCTGCCCATGCCCTTTTTTAAGATTGCATGGGGTAAAGTGTTCTATGAACTCATTCGTCTCGTTACCTCCGCCACCGAAGGTCGATGGAGGTCATGTTTTCACCCCTGTCTGTCTGTCTGTTTGTCTGTCTGTCAACAGGATATCTCAAAAAGTTGTGGATGGATTCGGATGAAATTTGGCAGAGAGGTAGTGTGTGTGCCACGGACGAGATAATTAGATTTTGGTGAAGATCCGGATTCGGATCCGGCTACTAGAATTTTTAAAGTGATTCTTCACCTTTGGGAGATAGGGCCAAAGCGATACATAGCAGGATATCTCAAAAAGTTGTGGACGGATTTGAATGAAACTTGGCAGAGAGGTTGAATATGTGACAAGAACAAATTGGTTTAATTTTGTTGAAGCTCCAGATCCGGATCCGGCTAGTATAATTTTTTAAGTAATTCTTCACCATTGAGTGATATGGCTAAAACCGACATGTAGCAGGATATCTCAAAAAGTTGTGGACGGTTTTGGATGATACTAGGTGGAGAGGTTGTGTGTGTGACAATGACGAATCGATTCGATTTTGGTGAAGATATGGTGAAGGTGAAGACATGAATTCGGAAACTATAATTATTTAATTTAAAACGAGAATTATTTAATTTTTAAGTGATTCTTCACCATTGAAAGATCGGGCGAAAAGCGATATACAACATGATATATAAAAAAAGTTATGGACGACTTGTGACCTAAACTTGGTGGACGAGTTGGTTTGGTGACAAGAACAAGCAATTGGATTTTGGTTCAGGTCCGAATCCAGATCCGGCATATCAGTGGGATAGAAACCACAAACTGTTCAACCTGGTGGAGGTGTGCTGTCTACCGAGTGCCGTTCTAGTTCAAGAAATTTCATCATCGTGTTGGCAACCACTCACCTTCTCACCCACAGCAATGCTGTGCGAAACATGCTATTATATCAGCACAACCGATTTTCATCATACTGGTATTTAGATTACACATTTTAAACAACAATTTTGAATTCGAATATAAACAAACTTGTGGAAGTGGAAATCATTGTACTTTTTATGGAGCTCTAGGATGCACATAACTGTTTAATATGCGATACTTATATAACCAACCTCCAGGCTATGAAGAGCACACTAGGTTTTCTATTCATTGCTATTCATTGGGAATGGGAATGTCAACAACACAGATCCAGCAATGTGGCTTCACACTGTTTATAAAGAGATGTCTCTGCCTTTCTTGTCGACATACAACTCTTGAAACCCGTTATTTTTTCAAACCTTTTCTTCTCAAAGGGAAACATGAAATGTTTTGAGGTGAATGTTCTGCCTTATTTTTGTTACATTTTATTTATTTGTTTTGTGCAATTTTCTTCAATGGACAGAACTTTTCTGAGCTTATAAATCGTTTTTTATTATTTATTTATTTATTTATTTATTTTTGTATACAAGATCGAGGCTCGTGTAAGAGCTAACATTAATCACAAAAATACAAACTGACACATAAAACATAAGATAAAGGGAGCGGGAGACAAGATGGGGAGAGAGAGAGAGGCACACAAGTACAACATTTGAGAGCAGGGACATCGGGAGATCTGTGGGAGGGAGAGGGCTTGGAGGGAGGAGGCACGGGAAGGGGGGTTGGGGGGGAGGGACACTATTATGCAATACACTAATAAAAATCCACTTCATGTAACCTTTATATCCCATCGAACAAAGGTAAATTCCCAATGAATGTCTCCAAAATAATCGATCCATTCAAGACATAATAATCCCTGTTGTTTGTTTTACCAATGCAAATATTGGGGTTTTTTCCCCTGTTGGAAAAAATATAATCCCTTGAAAGAATAAAAAAGTCAACAAATCTCTCAATACGCCACATCTTACTACAATTCACCAAATGTCCGTCCGTCTGTCCGTTCGAAGGTACCGCAAAAACGGCTGAAGCGATCGCAACGATATTTTGGGTGGGTAATCCTGGGATCCCCTGGAGTAAAATAGGCTATATTGTTTTGCCAATTTTTCCAGTTTTCCCAAACACGATGGAATTATATTTACCGATATGAACAGTGATGTGGCTTTTGTTGAAATTCTAAGTACCAGGAGAGAGTAGATCGACTCCTGACGAACTCTTCTTATATAAACGTGCGGCTCCGAAGTAACCAGGCAGCGTGTGCAAAGCGAATGAGAAACAGGTATAGTGGCCGTTTCCGTGTTACAGATTCGGCGCGCACTCTTCACACATAAGCGTGCGACTGAGAAAGACGTGTCGCGGCCGCTTCCGTTTTGCAGAATTCAATCTTTTTTCAAAATGGGCGCCATGTTCTCTTTAGATTTTGATGATTTGCGTGTGATATGATTCAACGGATGTTTATATGAATCGTTTAAAATAAAAAAAAGCCTTCAATTTCTGATATTTTGCGTTTTCATTCGGGCTTCCGAAATGAAGTCCGCCATTAGGGCGGGTACCGTTGCTAGTTAGATTTAATAGAAGCACCCGCCCGCTCCCTACGGGAGATGTCAGTCGAGTTATTAATACCAAAGCAGATTATCCACCCTTTGAATGATCTTGTTCCAACCTTGCACCACCTTCTCCTGACGCGTCCCTTTATTTGGGCGGTGTATAAGCAACAGAAGAACTAGGACTGCTGCCTCGATTAACCCCCAAAATAAAATTAACCGGGTTATGTATATGAAGTGAAAAAGTGTACTGCTTATGTGCACATATCTATATATAATGGAGCAAGTGTTTGTATGTATGTATGTTCGCTCTTCACCTATTGGTTGGACAGCTGACCTGACTCCACGTACACATGTAATCTGAAATACTTAACCTAACGTTCACAGAGGACCCATAAGCCCCTCAACCCCCCCCCCCCCCCACTCCTCCAAACACCCCAAAGACCTACAACAGCGAGAAGACCCAGAGGACCGTAAATACCCCAAGGACCCCCTGAGGACCCTAAGGACTCAGAGGAACCAAAAGACCCCAAATACTAAAAAGACCGCAAAGACCTAAAATACCCCCAAAGACTGAAAATATTCCAAAGACCCTTAACAACCCCAAAGACCCGAAAGACCCTTAAAGACCCTGAAGACCCAAGAGACCAAAAGACGCAGAAGACCCTTAAAGAACCCGAAGACCCCAAAGACCCAGAGGACCCAAAAGACTCCAAAGACCCTTAAAGACCCAAAATACCACAAAGACCCTCAAATAGCCCGAAGACCCAGAGAACCCAAAATACCCTGAAGACCCCAAAGACCCAAAATACCACAAAGACCCAAAATACCCCCAAAGACCCTTAAACACCCACGAGAACCAAAAGACCCCGAAGACCCAGAGAACCCAAAAGACTCTGAAGACCCAACATACTCCAAAGACCCTTAAAGACCCAAAATACCCTGAAGACCCAAAATAACCCAAAGATTCTTGAAGACCCAAAAGACCAAAAAGGCAAGAAGACCCCAAAGACCCTTAAGGACCCAAAAGCTCAAAGATCCAAAGGACCCCAAAACCCAAAATACATTAAAGACCCCAAATACCAAAAGACCAAAAAGACCCCAAAGACTGAAAAGACCCCAAAGATCCTTACAGTTCCAAAAAACTCCAGAGAATGAAAAGACTCCAGAGAATGAAAAGACCCCAGAGAATGAAAAGTCCCCAAAGAATGAAAAGACCCCGAAGACTGAAAAGACCCTGAAGACCCAAAAGACTCTTAAAGGGAACCCAAACGCAATTTTTTTTTTCTCTGAAACACCATTAGCAATCATTAATCACGGTCTAATTTGAATGGAATTTTTTATTTATTTGAAAATCACAAAGTGCCGAAAAAACTCGAGCCCAGACTGTCGATTTTCGAGATTGGCAGTGACGTCACATTGTGAATTCACCGTGATCCTGCCGGCGACGGTACATAGAGAAACAGCGCATTGCAAGCTCGGATTCCGATACTGATTGGGGGGTGATGAAAGCAGGGAGGGGGGGGAGGGGGCGTGTGGGGTGGTCGTGGGGTATTGTTAGCTAGGGTATCGGTTGATAGGAGATTGTGAAGGGTGGTGGAGTGGGGTGAGGAGGGTAGGTGGTCATGGGTATTGTAAGCTTGGGTGATGGCTGATGGGATATTGTGAGGGGATGGGGAAGGAAGGTAAGGTGGTCATGGGTGTTTTTTTTAGTCCCCTACCGGTGTACACCGGAGGGGACTATAGGTTTGCACTCCGTCCCTCCGTCTGTCAGTCTGTCCGTGTGTCCGTCTGTCAGTCCGTCACGCAAAGAACAGTTTTCCAGACTTTTTTTCTAAACTATTAATGCTAATGATTTCAAACTTGGTACATGGTTTCCTCATGATAATTTACAGATCAAGGTCGAACTTCACGACGTTGCGATCATTTTTGACAAAGTTATGGCACTTTGAACTTTGTTAATTTCCCCAACAGTTTTCCAGACGACAGACTGCTGGTAGGGACATGTATTGCAGCACAATACTCATAATGCTTGTTAGTCCCCTACCGGTGTACACCGGAGGGGACTATAGGTTTGCACGCCGTCCCTCCGTCTGTCAGTCCGTCAGTCAGTCCGTCAGCCAGCCAGTCAGTCCGTCAGGCCGTCAGTCCGTCAGGCCGTCAGTCCGTCAGTCAGTCAGTCAGTCAGTCCATCAGTCCGTCAGTCAGTCCACCCATCAGTCCATCAGTCCGTCAGTCCGTCAGTCAGTCCGTCCGTCAGTCAGTCAGTCCGTCCGTCAGTCAGTCCGTCCGTCAGTCAGTCAGTCCGTCAGTCAGTCAGTACGTCAGTCAGTCCGTCAGTCAGTCCGTCAGTCCGTCAGTCAGTCCGTCAGTCCATCAGTCCGTCAGTCAGACCGTCAGTCCGTCAGTCCGTCAGTCCGTCCGTCAGTCCGTCAGTCCGTCAGTCAGTCCGTCAGTCCATCAGTCCGTCACACAAAGAACAGTTTTCCGGACTTCTTTTTCCTAAACTCTCAATGCTAATGATATCAAACTTGGCACATGGTTTCCTCATGATAAGTTACCGATCAGGTTCGAACTTCACGACGTTTCAATCATTTTTGACAAAGTTATGGCACTTTGAACTTTGGGAATTCTGATAATTCTGATGATCCTTAACTCAGTGCCATTTTAAGTATTAATTTCCTTTAAAAAAGATTTTCTCTGCAATAATAGTACCGATTGAGATCAAATTTTCACCGTAGGGGGGACTCGGTCTGTAGAATATTTTAATGGTAATTATGACGTCACAGGTCACGTGGTTTGGCCGCCATATTGGTTTTCGTGAAAAGACGTAAAGCCCTTTTTCTCTGCAACGGCTGTACAGATCGAGGCCAAACTTTGAAGGCAGAATCGCATACCCATGACGAACAAAAAAGTCAGCGAGCATGACGTCATGCGTCACATGGTTTCAGAGTTATGACGTTTTTAAGCATGAACCTTTAAAACCGAGCTCCTCCCTCATTTTTGATCCAATCGAGGGGAAACTTCACAGATATGTTCAGCATGTCAGTCTACTAAAATGTCCTTTTGGAATTTGCGATAGGGCATGTGGTTTGGCAGATATCGTTAATTAAACGAAAATATTTTTTTAAAATGGATATCTCTTGTTTATTCTCGAGTTCTCCTCAAGCCGCACCGCGCGCCCTCAGCCTCGTCTGCGAACGTCAAAAGCGCGACACAGCGCGTGCTTTTGGGAGGGGCGGAGCCAAGCCAAGCAACATATATATATATACACATCGATCAATGATCGTGAACCGGAAAATATAATAAATTACTGATATTTAGCGACTCGAAAGGTTCTTTATCAACAACTTTTTTTGTCGTGCTTCTGCTGACCTGTCTGCAAGGTGTATAAATCGAAGTTCCAAGTGCGAATCACAGGTGAGCCCGTCCTGAGGTAATTAGCGATTGGGAACGATTCAGAACCTGTGGGTGAATAACCCTTGGTAATTTCCCCAACAGTATTCTGGACGACAGACTGCCGGTAGGGGACATGTAGTGCAGCGCAATACTCAGAATGCTTGTTTATTTAGGGTGATGATTGAAGGGGGATTGTGGGGGGAAGGTGGAGTGGGGTTGTTATGGGAATTGTCAGCTAAGGTGACGGTTGATAGGGGATTGTGAGGGGATGGTGGAGTGGGGTGAGGGGCGTGGGGTGGTCATGGGTATTGTAAGCTAGGGTGATGATTTATGGCGGAATGTGAGGGGTAGTGGGGTGAGCGGTGTGGGGTGGTCATGGGTATTGCTCGCTCGGGTGATGGCTGATGAGGAATTGTGAGGGGATGGGGAAGAGGTGGGTAAGGTGGTCATGGGTATTGTTAGCTAGGTTAGCTAGGTAGGGGGATTGTGGGGGGAAGTGGAGTGGGGGGACGAGGGGGATGCATGTGTGGTTGTTATGGGTATTGTTAAGTAGGGTGATGCTTGAAGGGGGGTTGTGAGAGGATGGTGGAGGGGAGTGGAAAGAGGTGGGTGTGGGTTGGTTGTGGTTATTGTTAGCTAGGGTGGCGTTTGATGTTTTTTTTTTTTCTGGAATATTGAGATGCTTGAAAAACCAAGGACACCCGAGTTGAACAGAAATCAGTAATTTCAATATTACCTTCCGAGGTCAAATCCTCTCGAATGAGTAGATGATACTGTTACGTGGTCCTCCCGGTAACCACCTGGTCTTGGTGACCCCCGGACCGTGGGAGGACCCCGCCAGAAAGATATATGATCTATACGCTTTCGTAATGCAATCAATATGAAAGACACAAACCATTCAGGTCAATAAGCAACCCCACACCAAGGATCAGGATTAATGAATAATATATTCTCAATCCATCAACCAACAATCAACAATCCATCAACAATGTTACTAAGATGGCCATCTCATATATTTCCCCCCTTTCCCCACTCACGACCCCTCAATAGTCACTGTCCCTCACAATGTCTCTGGGCCCCTCCAGACCAAGGTGAAGGTCGACTTCTCCGCACACGGGCGGTTGAACGGACCCCTGGCTGACGTGCTCCAAACGTGCACGTCGTGTACCGGGAACAGCTGCTGCAGCGCACACCTCCTTGCAAAGCAAAGCGGGCAAAGCCAAGCGCTGCTCGCAAAGCGCGCGAGGCCCAAGGTGCGACCCGTACATGCCCTCGGAGGCGTCGAGGCGAACAGTGCCGGACGCTTGGTTCCTTCCAGGAAGCCACGGCAACCTGACACGTAACAGGCAATCACCCCGCGCAGGTAACTCCTCTCGCCAGACGGGCTTTTCAAACTCAGCGCTCCCCATGCTAATCAATATCGACACCGCTCGCGTCGGCGCTGGGCGAGGAAGAAGAAGATGGCCACTTCTCCAGGACCTCGTGTCTTTTCTCTCTTCTTCCGGTTCACTATCCCGTTTCCGGTCTCCTGTTATCCGGAGCCTCTCTAACCATTTAACCACAACAACCTTTAATATAATAAACATTAATAAGCAATGACATGAGTAGTAATTCACCTAAATCCGGGATCCGTAACACTCCCCCCCTTCAAGAAAGAAAGTTTGAACCCCGCGAAAACTTTCTGGGCTGGCCAACTTTGATAAACAAACCCGATACCCCAAATCATCAGTTCCCCCCGGGCACAATTATCGCATCTCAAAAATAAAGCAACAAACTTTCACCAAAACCCCCCAGAGATTCCAAGGTAATTCCCTCTAGACCAAGCGTCAACAACTTCTAGTTGCTCTTGGATGGAGGCCCAGCTGAGTACTCACTACATGGACGCCTTAAGGAATGTGGGGTTCACGGTTAGTCCGGGAAGGAAAGTTCATTACATGGACGCCTTTTAAGAACGTGGTGTTCACGGTTAGCCCGAGTAGGAGCCCAGGCTCGGCGGCTCCGCCATATATAGAGTGCTTCAACTTCTCCGGACTCCTAACAGTTACGGTGGGACCCCTTGTCCCAGCAGTCACCTGACTGGCGGTCTCCTTCTCGGCCAGTCCTCTGCCAATCATTCTTTCGGGAGATGCCGTAACTCGGGGAGCCTCCATAGTAATATCGGCTGCTGCCAACACCAAAACTACCGCCAAGTGGTCCTCTTCTGTAGACCTCTCGACTCCTACGAAATGCCTTCCCTACTGTTATGGTCCGACCCTCCAAATCCTTACCATTCCAATGCTTCTCTGCCTCCCTGGCGTCTTTTGTGCTTGCAAACATGACAAAGCCAAACCCTCTGGACCGTTGCGTTTCCCTGTCTTTTACCACCCGCACTTCCACCAGCGGCCCATATCTGTTGAAGACAGAGGTCAGAACTTCTTCCTCTGTGTTGAAGTTCAGTCCCCCTACAAATAACTTGGCACTTTTGTCGCCATCCCGAGCTGGGGTGGTGTTATTTCCCCTGCGGTGCTCTTTACCCACCCGCGGGTTACCATAAATTTGCCCCCCGGCCAAATCATTCCCGATAATCACAGATACTCCCTCTACAGGAAGCGTGGCTTGTAAACCGACGGTGACCGGTCCTGACACCAAATCGGATTCCAAATGGATAACATGAAGTGGGGCACTAACACAGCCACCGATCCCTTGTAACCGAACCCTATCACCAGTTGCGGTACTCTTTGACAATGGCAAAATGCCTTCAAGCATTAAGGATTGATGGGCTCCTGTGTCCCTCAATACCCTAATAGGTCTTGGGTTAGTCAAGTCTCCCTCGAGTGAGACCAACCCCTCATAAATAAATGGTTGGTAACTCTTCTGTGGGCAATTTCTTACGCTTGCCATCGCATTCGGAGTTGTAATAGTCGGACTCCGCTCTGGGTTGTCCCTTTTCATGAGGTAACAACTGGACATCAAGTGTCCAGGTTTTTTGCAAAAGGCGCAAGTAGGCCCGGAGGAAAAACTCGTGGTCTGCCTCGGGCCCCCCGGGAAATAAGTCTGTCTTGGGCCCGTAGCCCCCTGATTTCGAACAGTTGGGGTATCAGAGTTGTCCCCATATCCTCTTGAGGCCGCCGCCATGTATTGTCGTTCTCCGCACCGGGTGTTCCATAACTCCCCTGCTGAAGTCTAGGCGAGGAGCTAGGTTTGTGGACCCCTATCCGGTGTGTTAAGGCATAATCATCTGCCATGGTGGCTGCGTCCCACAACTTTGGTACTTTCTTTTCCTGCAGGTACACTTTGATGTCCTCGTGGACACCCTGTTGAAATTCCTCCACCAGGATCAAGTCACGCAATGCTTCGAAGTCTTTCCCGACTCCTTTTGACTCACACCACCGATCAAACATGTTTTCTTTCACTCTGGCAAACTCCACATGGGTCTCACTCTCCCTCTTCCTGGCATTCCTGAATTTTTGCCGGTAAGCTTCAGGAACCAACTCATAGGCTTTGAGGATGTGCTTCTTCAATACCTCATAATCTGCACATTGGTCCATTGGTAGCGCCGAATAAATCTCTTGAGCTTTACCCACCAGCACACTTTGCACTAGTATGGTCCAGGCCTCCTCCGGCCAGTTTAACTGTCGAGCCACTTTCTCAAAGTGTGGAAAAAATTGAGTGACTTCCTTTTCACTGAAGGGTGGAACCAGCCTCACATGTCTGCCCACATTCCAGGTGTTCTGGCTAGGTGTCGGCCCAGTCAGCAAGGGTGGTACCTCTCCCCGTTCTTTTTTAAACTCCAGCTCCTTGAATTTTATTTCTTGCTGAAGCTCCATGTCACGTTCCTTTAATTCCCTTTCGGCTTTTCTCTCCTCTGCTTCGAGTTCCCTTGCAGCTCTCCTCTCCTCTGCTTTTCTCCCTTCTAACCTTTCCTGGAGTTCTCGTTTCACTCTCCTTTCCTCTGCTTGTTTCTCTTCTCTCCTCTCTTCTGCTTTCCTTTCCTCTTCTGATCTTTCCTTTTCTGCTTTCCTTTCTTCTTCTGCTCTTTCCTTTTCTGCTTTCCTTTCCTCTGTTTTCATCCTTCTAACCTTTCCTGGAGTTCTCGTTCCACTCTCCTTTCTTCTGCTTGTTTCTCTTCTCTCCTCTCTTCTGCTTTCCTTTCTTCTTCTGCTCTTTCCTTTTCTGCTTTCCTTTCTTCTTCTGCTCTTTCCTTTTCTGCTTTCCTTTCTTCTTCTGCTCTTTCCTTTTCTGCTTTCCTTTCTTCTTCTTTGATCCGTTCCTGGCTCCGTAATTGCAACTCCAGTTTCCGGAGCTCCACGTCTTCTGGTTCTTCAGGTAGCCACTCCCAGGCTAACTCGTCCCATGTTCCTAATCCCACCATAGATTGTATCACCGCGGTCTGCAACTCTGCCTTCCTCAAATTAGTTCGGACCTCCAAGTTAAAATGTTTGGCCAATTTCAAGAGGTCCGACTTTAGTAACGCTCGGAACTGTGCCTCACTCATGGTTACCGCAAAGTTCTGTGCCACAAACGCCATGGTGCCTATCGTTAACACCTGTTAACCTTCACCCAAGACTTTACCACAATTTCCCCAAAATTTACCAATTAATACTTAATTAATAAATTTTAATTAATAAAAATATTATTTTATTATTTTATACAATTTTATATCCCGGACGAGCCCCCAATTCTGTTACGTGGTCCTCCCGGTAACTACCTGGTCTTGGTGACCCCCGGACCGTGGGAGGACCCCGCCAGAAAGATATATGATCTATACGCTTTTGTAATGCAATCAATATGAAAGACACAAACCATTCAGGTCAATAAGCAACCCCACACCAAGGATCCGGATTAATTAATAATATATTCTCAATCCATCAACCAACAATCAACATTCCATCAACAATGTTACTAAGATGGCCATCTCATATATTTCCCCCCTTTCCCCACTCACGACCCCTCAATAGTCACTGTCCCTCACAATGTCTCTGGGCCCCTCCAGACCAAGGTGAAGGTCGACTTCTCCGCACACGGGCGGTTGAACGGACCCCTGGCTGACGTGCTCCAAACGTGCACGTCGCGTACCGGGAACAGCTGCTGCAGCGCACACCTCCTTGCAAAGCAAAGCGGGCAAAGCCAAGCGCTGCTCGCAAAGCACGCGAGGCCCAGGGTGCGACCCGTACACGCCCTTGGAGGCGTCGAGGCGAACAGTGCCGGACGCTTGGTTCCTTCCAGGAAGCCACGGTAACCTGACACGTAACAGGCAATCACCCCGCGCAGGTAACTCCTCTCGCCAGACGGGCTTTTCAAACTCAGCCTTCCCCACGCTAATCAATATCGACACCGCTCGCGTCGGAGCTGGGCGAGGAAGAAGAAGATGGCCGCTTCTCCAGGACCTCGTGTCTTTTCTCTCTTCTTCTGGTTCACTATCCAGTTTCCGGTCTCCTGTTATCCAGAGCCTCTCTAACCATTTAACCACAACAACCTTTAATAGAATAAACATTAATATGCAATGACATGAATAGTAATTCACCTAAATCCGGGATCCGTAACAATACATACATACTTTTTTTTTTGTATACAAGGTCGAGGCTCGTAAAAGAGCTAACATTAATCACACAAAGTCAAACCGACACATAAAACATATAATAAGGGGAGCGGTAGACAAGATGGGGAGAGAGGGGGAAAGGACACAAACACAACATTTGAGGGTAGGGACATCGAGAGATCTGTCGGAGGGAAAGGGCGTGGGGGGAGGTGGGAGAGGTATAAAACACATATGGACACTGCAAGGACTTCCAGGAAAGATGTTGGAATTTCAAAAAAGTGGATCTGGGGTGAATTAGCGGGGGTAGAAAAGATCAAGGTTTTCGATAGGGGAAGATAAGAGATGGTGGTGAACAGCTGTTTTAAAGACCTGGAGGGTGGAGTGGGATTGAAGAGAGTGGGGGAGTTTGTTCCAGAGGTGGGAGAAAAGGGGAATGAAAGAGTGAAGGTGAGCAGGGAGTCTTGATTTTGGCAGTTTAACCATAAGAGGGTTGCTGGCAGATCTTGTGCGACCTGAAGGAATATTTGGGGGACAGAGCACAGAGAGAGCTGGCGGAGCAAGGCCAGAGAGGAGTCGGTAGAAGACAGAAAGACCACCAACCTGCCTGCGGGGAGTAAGTGAAAGGCTGTCGGAGTTAGCTTCATCGCGGGAGTAGTGGGGGGGGGGGGGGGGCTATGTACTCAATTTCAAGTTCGTGTGCAGTTCATGTTAATTTTGGGCAACTACTATAAATGTATTCTACTGGGTCCTTCTAATTGGAAAAATTATGTCGCCATTTTTTTCTGTTGACCTTTAGTGACCTTGACTCAAGGTCAAAGTTCAAACGTCATTACAGTGACCATACTTCATCCAAAGTATATCAACCTTGGTACCAAAATGTGGTAAATTTCACAAGGAACACTGGTTATGACATTTGTTTCGTCATTTGACCTTTCGTTTTTTTGCAATATGCAAATGAGCTAATTAGAGACAAAAATATGCATAATTAGCATACCCTATTAAACATATATCCCGGTATACATATAATGGCTAGTACATCCCGTCTCCAGAAAATGTTAATTGTTAGTAATTAATCACAAATGTATCCTGGGTCTTATTAGCTGACTGATGTTGTCAATATTCTTGTGACTCTTGTGACCTTGAACTAAGGTCAAAGTTCAAAGAGCATATTTTGGCCACAATTCTGCATTACCATGATTGTGTTCCTATGTGCATCTAATGGTTATTGTTGACACACATTGTAAAAAAATTTGCACTGAGTAAACTGGAAACATGTTTTTGCTTTTAGATTAGCTTCTTATATTGTTCACAACAAAGGATCTTCATCATCTTCTTCTTCTTCATCAAGCCCAAAAGCATGTCCGTGGTCATTATTAGTACAGTTGTCATCATCTGCACCACACACACACACACATCTCTGTGCAGTTCATATTCTGTGATCTGCAAGAGCAGTGAGAGCTGCATTTTGTTGTCATACATCCACACTTAACTAGGTGAGTGATGGCATATGGGGCAGGAAGTTGCTTTGTTGAGATGGCCACCAGACCATCACCTTCCACTTTCCACCCAAAGTCTGCAGCAGATGGGATCTGTTGGTCAGGCACGTAATCTTGGTTCCACACCATTGCTTGGTAGTGGGCACGCGCGATAGCCTCTTCCAAAGCTCCTCAAGTAGGTGGCAACTTTTGAGCTTCTGATTGTTTCTTTGTGAGTAATCTCCAGCGGAGGTCACCAACATTGGTGATGGATGTCCCTGGCTCGTACTACTGACAAACAAACTCTTCTAGAGCTGCAATTGTTTCTGCTGATGGTCCATTACGATTACCAAGAGATGCAAAGGCAGATACCACATCAGGGGAAGATTTCATCAGTGCATGCCAGCAGCTAAGCTTACCCTTGCCAGCAAATCTCTGGACATCCGACTTATTTTGCTTGATCGCATCACATGGTTAAAATGACATTTGACATTTCACCTTGGGTCAAGGTAAGTAAAGTCAAGTACATGTCAAATGTCAGTTAATATTGTCGCGCGGACCCTTCCAGTTAACACCAGGGACCGTGGATGGACCAAACGGATTTACTTGAGGCGACGACCAAACACGGATTCGGCTATAAAATGCGGGAGGATGAAGGGAAGTGGAAGATGAGGTAAAAGTGCTTACCTGGAGCGCGCCGACTGCAGCTTCGATTCTGCAGGGAATTAATGAACTCACAAACGACAACCCAATTCAATGCACAAAAAGAAA
Source organism: Myxine glutinosa (assembly GCF_964187855.1). NCBI lineage: Eukaryota > Metazoa > Chordata > Myxini > Myxiniformes > Myxinidae > Myxine > Myxine glutinosa. Next base: position 148,391,678 of record NC_136263.1, read on the forward strand.
CACGTTTATTCCGGAACCCGAGACAATGAAATGCGACGATGATAAAATAATGCTCCTAAATTGGGATCCCACACACCAGACTCAACAACAGGACACAGGGATGAATGAACAAAAGAAATCGTCGTGTAATTGTGAATGTATGGTGCGGTCTTATCTGTCCGTCGTCTTGCAGTGTATCGTCCAATGGTGCTCCAAACTCCGGTGCGGAGAAATCCTCCGTCCACCTCGCACGCTTCGCTAGGCCCGAGCCAACGCCCTCGCCGTTTGCACACGAGGTCCCGCCCGTTCACAGCACCTAGCGTCGCTCCCGCACCACGCAGATGGTGACCCAACGACCACCAGGACCTCTCAAGACCAAGAAGAGCGCAAGAGCTTCAAGCACAGAGAGATGTCATGCAGCGCAAGACAGCCAGAGACATGCAGCGCAAGAGGCAGAGAGTGCAAGGGCTAGAGTTCGAGCTAGAGCTGCGAAAATGTCGTGCAGCGCACTTTTATAACCTGGGCAGTGACGTCAGCCTGGGCGCGCCACCAACCAGTGCCTTCCACCGAACCTTCCAGCTCCTTCCCTCCAATAACACGTTCCTTGTGGTGTGGTCATAGCGTGTGGTCATAGCTCGTGGTGTAGCTGACGGCGGCCACCCGCCGGTGCTCCGGTCTGGCTTCTTCCAAAGTCGTTGTAAGGGATGGGGATTTAATTACTGTGTGCGCTAAAGGGCCTATCTAAGTGTTTATATGGGTATGCATTGCCATAAGGGACAAAGGTTTGATTACCAGGTGTGACACACAAGGCTGTTATCTTTAATCCCTATAACTACCTAGCACACGAACATCCTGGTATGTTCACAGGAATACTCCTTAACCGACAAACCGGACTAAACACACAGAACTTATTACAGGGCATATTCCTTATCGCGACAGACGAAGCATGTTACCTATTCAGATCTACCTGATTCTAGATATTGCTCTACCCCACCGACATAACAATATCAAGAACATGTCAACAGAAAACAATAAGCAACATATTTTTCCAGTTTAGCATCCAGCAGAACAAATTTGAGATGTTAACTAATGATTGCATTCAATAATAATGCGAAGTGATGGGATTTACGTGTATGGTGAAGAGTATATGTTAATTATGCATATTTTTTCTCTAATTACGTCATTTGCTTATTAATTTGCATATTGCAAACATCTGAGAGGGCAAATGACAAAACAAATGTCATAACCAATGTTCCTTGTGAAATTTACCACATTTTGGTACCAAGGTCGATATACTTTGAATGAAGTATGGTCACTGTAATGACGTTTGAACTTTGACCTTGAGTCAAGGTCACTAAAGGTCAACAGAAAAAAATGGCGACATCATTTTTCCGATTAGTAGGACCCAGTAGAATACATTTATAGTGGTTGCCCAAAATTAACATGAACTGCACACGAACTTGAAATTGAGTACATAGGCCCCCCCACTAGAGATTCCAATGATTCTAAAAGCTTTGGTTTCAACAGCGTGAAGCCGAGCTAGATGTGAGGCAGGAGCCCCGGCCCAGAGGGGAGAACAGTATTTCATTGAGCTGCGGATGAAAGCCTTGTCTGTGGTGAGGAGCTCAGGTGTGCCAAGGAAGGACTTCACACGACGGAGGATGCCCAGTCGGCGACTGGCTTTGGAGGCCAGCTTGGAAATGTGGTTTTCCCAGGAAGGACCATGACAGATAGTGAGACCCAAAAGCTTGAGCTACGGAACTTCTTCGAGAGGATTGTTGAGAAAGTATATGGGAGGTTTTTCCAGTCGGTCTTTTCGGGGAGACATAGGAAGGGTGTGAGATTTGTCAGGATTGAAAGACATGTTCCACTTGTTTGACCAGTCTGTGATTTTGTCCAGGTCTGCAGAGAGTGAGGAGGCTGCAGACTGCCGATCTGAGGGATGGGGTATGGAACGGCAGATAGTGGAGTCATCAGCAAAGAGATAGAGAGGATTTTAAACTCTTGCTCCATTATATATATACTAGAGTGACTCGGCACGCTGCGCGCGCCTCACCACACGTCGTTTCAGAGGGATAGGCATCTTTGACAATTTCGGTGTCTTTTGGGTCTTCAGGGTCTTCAGGGGTCTTGGTGGTCTTAAAGGGTCGTCCAATGTCTGAGCGGTCTTAGCAGTGTAAAAGTAATTAAGAGTCCACGGACTGTGTTTTGAGTGTTCATTTTATTTGAAGAAGAAGAAGAAAGGTTTTGGTCGCAAATAAACATAACCATATGTTGTTTGCTCTATTATAATAATATATATTAATAATAATATATATACACACACACACACACACACACATACAGATTGCAAATCAGCTGTTTTCTCCTAAGGGATTGTGTTTACATCTGGTAATGGATAACAGCAATGTGCCCTAGGTAGTCTTGAGGTAGGTGCTGCATATACAGCAATTGTTTGTCGGATATATCATATGCATCCTGGTACTGTACAGCCTATATTCAGCCAATCAGCGTGCATATTGGACAAGTAGTGATTCATTTTCAAAGCAGCAAAAAAATCTTTTTTTTTTTTTTTGTATACTGAATCGAGGCTCGTGAAAGAGCTAACATTTACTTCACAAACAAATCAACCAAACAAAATATATAAAAAGAGGGAGCGGTAGACAAGATGGGGAGAGAAGGGGAAGCACACAAACACAACATTTGAGAGCAGGGAGATGTGTGGAAGGGAGAGGGCTTGGGAGGAGGAGGCGTGGCAAGGGAGGGGGGGTGGGGGGGGGTTGGGAGAAGTATAAAATACAAGGACACCAAGGACTTCCAGGACAGAAGTTGGTATTTCAAAAAAGTGGAATTGGGGTGAAATTAGCGGGGATAGAAAAGATCAAGGTTTTGGATGGGGGAAGATAAGAGATGGTGGTGAACAGCTGTTTTAAAGACCTGGAGGGTGGAGTGGGATTGAAGAGAGTGAGGGAGTTTGTTCCAGAGGCGGGAGAAAAGAGGAATGAAGGAGTGAAGGTGAGCAGAGAGTCTTGATTGATGACAACAAAGTCACAAGATTATTTTAAAAGGAAGAAACACGACGTGACATAATATAGCAAAGCCTTTAATCATTTCATCGCAGCAACATTTTACAGCATAGCATAGACCACATGTCACATAATCTATGAATTGCATTTACAACATGAGTATAAGCAGGTCGATGTAATAAACAACTATTGTTCTCGCAAATGGTTTATTAACTTATAGCAGACCTTAGTGACTTTGTGAAAGCATATTGCCACAGTCAAACAAAAATGTTAACCTGGGTTTGACTTAGAAGCCACAAAAGCCACATTCAATGAACTGAGGAACACTTTCATTGAGGTGCAAGTCCTCCTTTAAATAATATCATATTTTTGGTTCGACTGGACCATTTTGACATCAAGATGACAGGATAGCTCAACCTTGTGTATTTGATTTTTGTGTAGTCTGCGTTAAATTTCCATCCCGACTTCCAACTGTCAGCCTTGTGCTTTGCAGATGGGGCGGCTCATTAATGACAATGAGTGTGCCACTATTTGAGTCAAGCTGGTGTTGGCTTAGCGGTTCGGGTGCCGGCTTGGGATCCTCGGATCCTGGGTTTGAATCCCGGTCGATTGCTGAATTAATGCCAGGGGGATTGACTCAGCCTATCATCCTTCTGAGGTCGGAAAATTGAGGACCAGCTCACTGGCAATATTCCCTGTGTGTCGCAAGAGGCGACTAACAGGGTTGATGGCAGGAAGGGCCAAAAAAGGCAACCCATGCTCTGCGGGGAAAATGGCCTCCAAAGGTGGTTCCACTGTTTAGAGTGACATTAGTCTGTGTCCCTCAGCTTTGATGGACATTAAAGTGTGTGGTGGTGCCTTTATAGAAAGGTAGGCCAATACGTGCTGATACCCAGTTGAATAAACTCCTGCCCTAACCTAGCGCTCTGGAACAATATGGTGACCTTTCCAGGGTTGGTTCTCATCCACAGTCCACAGAAACGTTTGCAAGCAAAATTTAAGGACAAATGGCCCTCATCTTATCTGTATTATTTATGATACGAGGATCGGTACGAAAGTAATGCATCCTAATTTTATTTCTCTTTAAATGTAACCTCAAACTTGCCTGCAAGATTCATGCATCCTTGCTGATCACGGTGCTATTTTGCCACACAATCTCCATCACGATCACTGCACGTTTGCCCCCGTTTAATGAGGTAATGTGTGCCCTACTCCTCGGCTCACTCTGCTTATCCTCCTTCGTGTCCTGGTCGCCTTCACAGTCGTGTCCATGTCATGCATCCTTCATTCAGTCGGCCAAGATGCAAGATCTAAGCTGTACGCAGAGTAGGGCTGAACATGTTCATCCTCAGTGGCACAGAGACTGGTATTTTACCTGGTGTTGTCTTCCTGACACAGCACTTCAGACACGTCCACCTGGGGGCTGACTATCTGTATGCATCTTTTCAATTTCTCACTGTACAGCTCACAGTTTCACCCTTTACCATAAAGTCGAAAATCACCACATCAACTCTGTCCCAGAACGCAGTGGCCATCACTTTTCTGGCTGACAGTTGAGTCTTGAACTTGATCTTTTGCGGGATTCCTCTATGACGCCACTCCATTCATCGATTTGCTTCTGTGTTGAAAATGGGGCATCCACATGTCGTGTAGTCTGCCTCATTTTGTCTTTGAGAAATTCCTCTCCTTCAACTTCAAAATGCAGGGGATTTCAATACAGATTGTCTTCCGAATGTCTTTCTGGACATCATTCAGTGTTTGCGGGATAGACCATAGATCCTGGATGATGTTTATGACCGCTGGCTGTCCAAAACCCACTGCTTCACACAAGTTGTTGTGGTGACACAGCGATCGTTTTGGATTGGCTCATTAGCTTGGCACCTGCTATCTGCTGTCACCTCCGTGGGAGTTGATGCTCTAAAACTGATGCGGCTTGTCTTTTAGGTCGGTTCATCAACACTTTATGCCCAGCCATCTATCTGTGCTCACATCAATGGTAGAATGACCACACGCATGATCAGGACACATACATGTTAACAGGATATGTAATCCCACTATATGGCAGTAAAAATAAATAAATCCAATAATGTCTTTCTGTTTTGTACTTTAATTCCCCATTGAGAAAAGCGCTAGAGAATCTGTTGCCCATCACTTTAAATATAACTGAGTTGTGTTTTTATGACATGACCAATCACAGTGTCTTCTGGGAATAGCGGGTCAGAAACTATTCTTTCAGGAGAAATGGTGTTGCCTTGCCACAGGTCATATTTTTAAAATAAATCAAATACGAACAATTTAATTTATACAGACCCATTTTTTGAATTAGCCAATGAGAGTGAAATATACCAATTTATCATGGATTTCCCAATTGTTTATACAAAGTCGAGGCTCATGAAGGAGCTATAACATAGAACCGATCAGGACATGATAGAAGAAAAAGGAACAGTAGAAAGACTACAAGTGGAAAACTTGTAAAGTTGTAAAAGAAAGAGTTAAGAAAGAGTTCTAGAAAGTTAAGAAAGAAAGAAAGAAAAGAGAAAGAAAGAAAGAAAGAAAGAAAGACAGTTAAGAAAGAGAAAGAGTTGTAAAAGAAAGAGTTCTTTCTTGTAAAGAAAGAGTGGTAAACACACCAAGAGTGGGGTTGAGGGACAAAATAGAGAGACTTGAACAAATAAGGGATGTGGGTAAGAATGACGGGTGCGGGAGGATGTAGGGGGTGGACAAGTTACAGAATCAAACTCTCAGGAAGGAAAAACTTGAAATTTGGAAAGATGTGGGGTTGTGGAGGGTTGATGGGGTAGAAAAGATTATGGTTGTGGATGAAATCTGAGACGGTGGTAAACAGCTGTCTTGAAGACCTGGAGGGAAGAATGAGATTGAAGAGAATGTGGAAGTTGGTTTCACAGCTGGGGAAAAAGAGGAACGAATGAGTGGAGGTGAGCAGTGATCCTGGATCTTGGGAGTTTCACCAGAAGGGGGTTGACAGTAGATAAGTGTGCCCTGCAGAAACATGAGGATGGAGTGTGGGTGAAGGGAGGAGGGGCAAAATACAGAAAGAGCCAGAGAGTTCAAGTCCAGCAGAAGGTGCTACAACACAGAGAGACCACCTACCTTTCTGCGATGAGAGCATTAAATTTACCCTTTGTTGCCCCACACAAGCTGAAAATTTGATGTGAAGCCATGCGGAATAGTTGAGATGTCCTCGCTGATCGGACAATGACAGCCATGAACAGATTGAAGACAAATATCTTAAGTCTGCAATATCTGCTGAAAGTTTGCTCAGCAACTTGTGCCAGAAAGCGAGAAACTGTCACTGAAGTTATGGGAAAAAGGTGCTGGCGATCAAAGACAGAAAGGTGCAAATTACCATCACAGGAGTCGCGACTAATGGAGTAGGGCAAAGGACAATAAAAAGTAGCTGGTCTGAAAAATACTAACTCTCACATGCCACTTACTTGGTCCAACCTTCAGGATGTGCAGCCCCATTGGGATCATGAATAAGCTGCAGAGCACAGGAGAGATCAAAAAATTCAGTTTTATCCTCCCATCAGAAAGTCACAGCAGACCCATTCAACCTCCCTGCAATTCATTCGCTACTTTCTGCAAGTAGGCCCCATCTTGGTAATTCATTCTGCTCACAACATACTGATGAATATGTCTCACCGGTTCAGTCTAACTTATCAGATTCAAACTGGGGGATGTTTCAAATCTCATTGGAAGCTTTAGTGATGACGGACATGTTCAAAGGACCCTTTCAGGATACTTTATAATCTATTTTTGCATAAACCCCAACAGCATCGTTTTCATCCCCGGTTATTGCCACCATGCAGGCACGTGACCTTATGTGCGCATTTCCGTGGTAGCTTAGGAGATGTTCCACAACAAGAATCATTGTTATGAATGGCGTGTTTACTTTGGAGCATTCTGCCAACCACAAACACAATAATCTTTCAGCTCTTTAACTCATGTGGGCTTTTGGCAATGCAATATTCTTTCAGTGATACATCCGAAACACAATGAAAAAGCACTAAATGCTGAGCAGTAACTCCCAACTGACCATACCCAAAGCCAACAAGGTTTATGAGCCAAAAAGCGGAATCGATGTGTACTTCCACATCATCAAAACATTCAATAAGTCCGCCATTTTGAACAAATTAGTATTGCAGGCAGTACAAATACTGTGCGCATAAAGAATGAATTATGCACTCATCTGTATCAAATTAAACACTGACTTAATGAACAATTAAAGAAAGCAATTCTACAAAGCCAAGAGCAGAAGTGTTGATTTTAAAACATTTGCATTGAAAAATACATGTACGAAAATATGGTTTTCATATGAGTAGTTAAACGACTGCGTATTCTTTTCCTAATGATAATTTTATTAGGAATGTAAACATGACATGATTGTGTGAGCAGGGTAAGCTTTAGATGGCCAGCAGGTGCTATTTTATTTTGTTGTTTGTTATCAACTTACGCCAGACTTTTCCCCACTACCTGTGCTGACTTCTAGTCTCAGATTGGTTGGATAAACGAACCTGTACTTGCATGTCCGTCCCCTCTCCCTCTGGTTAAACGGGCACCATAGGTAGAGAGTGCGAAGTGAGGATTTAAGGGACACGCTGGCGATTGTTAACGGAAAGAGGTTGTAGAATTATAGGACGAGACGTGGCAAAGTTGAGCCATGGGTAGTCGAGACAGGGCCGTCAAGGAGAGAGCGGAGTCTTGTCCATATTACAGTCACAGAGCAATGCATGGTCAATCCCACCTGGAGTTAGTTGTGGTAGTTTTGGTTCAGTGGTGTTTCCATCTCTCTCCACAAGTCTGATTTACTTCCACATTACTTTTACGCATGGCCAGGTTATTCAGAGCTTCCCCACAGCATCACATACCACCTTGCAGACTGTGGTCTCTCTTTGGACTCTTCCGCTCATCATTTCCCACTGCAGGTCTGCAAGCAGCCATGGCTTCTAATGACTCTCTTCCCCGACTGGCTTTTCCTGGCTCTTGCTACGCATACTCTCAGCCACCTCTATCAGCATCAGACTCCTCTAAAAGTATTTCCGTTTAATCCTTCCAATAATTTATGTTTTATTCTTTCCCTTTGCCGTTTTCTCCAACCCCACGTGCTTTTATTCCCTCCCATCACTCTGATCCTCAAGCCTTCCCTGCTGGCCCATGTATCATTAATATTAATGATTTTCGTTGGTCATATTATTCATCTGTGTCATTTAGTTTCTGTTCTTGCGTGCCTATTATAAATTATTTGTTTAAAATCAAGGTGGTTTTTGCTTGTTCCCTTATATGGTGAAATTACGCTGGAAATCAATCCACTTTGGAGGTTAATATATTGGGTACCTGCTCAACTCGATTGGCAATCCGAGCTCACAATTAAAAAATAACCACATTCGGAGCGCTGCACGTTACCTGTATATTAAATATTCTCGACAGGCACATGATGCAAGTCCATGTTTGATAAAATTGAAAAATAAAAAATTATGACGCAGAAACTGTTGACAATTTTAAAGGGAATATTGGTAATTCAGGGATTATAAGGTTCCATTTTTCTTTGGATTAATAAAGATATCTATGTGTGAGGATCAGATTTATCTCCAGGCAATTAGTGGTGGCTTTGCTTACTGTGAAATGTTTATTTTATTTACACTATGAGTATATTTATTCATCACCAAAAAGGCGTATGTCTGATCTTGATATATTGTGCGTAGACTAAATCAAAGCTGCAATGCATCTCATGTCGTAGTCTGCCTCATTTTGTCTTTGAGAAATTCCTCTCCTTCAACTTCAAAATGCAGGGGATTTCAATACAGATTGTATCTGCGCTCCCCACAGCATGTCCGTCCTCATGCTGTCACATTCGATGTACCAGTCACATTCGATGATAGGCCAAACGGAAGAAGAAACAGCAGGAGGGTGGAGGTTGTGTTTGGCATGAGTAGAAAAATATCGGAGTGAATAAAAAAAATGCATTTTCCTGTCCATCGAATGGTATTAATTTTATAACAGCAAATTAGTCCGAAAATAATAGGACCACTCGACCTGGAGGTTAGCTGGGCCATGGGCTAATGTTGTAACCCAAATTTGGTAGCATTCTGACATTACGTGTCTGGAGAAGAAGATTTTTGAAGGAATTTATGGAATTTTCCCCCAAAAAACCAAGTCGGCCATTTTAACACACTTCCAGTCACGTGATCAGCATGGCCTCCGCCATTTAACATCCCTATCCTTGCATAATGTTGTAACCCAAATTTGGCAGCATGCCTATTACTGGTGGATCTGAAGACACAGATTTTTAAAGGAATTTATTGAATTTTCCCCCAAAAAACCAAGTCGGCCATTTTGACACACTTCCTGACACGTGATTTGGTATGGCCTCCGCACGTTAATATCCCTGTCCTTGCCTAATGTTGTAACCCCAATTTGGTAGCATTCTGACGTTACGTGTCTGGAGAAGAAGATTTTTGAAGGAATTTAAGCGATTTTCCAGGGAAAAAAAACCTAGTCGGCCATTTTGACACACTTCCGGTCACGTGATCGGTATGGCCTTCGCAATTTAACATCCCTATCCTTGCCTAATGTAACCCAAATTTGGTAGCATTCTGACTGGTGGGTCTGGAGAAGAAAATTTTTGAATGAATTTTTCTAAGTCTGCCATTTTTGACTTACTTAAAGTCAAGTGACCGGAACAAGCTTTACAGTCCCCATTACCAGTCAGGAGCGGAATCTTGCTGGATCGGCCCAGCGATTTGGCCCAGAGAAATCGAAATAAGAGACGGACGGACGGACGATGAAAATACCTTATCGGGAATTCCAATTCCAGATAAGCTAATAATAATTATCAACTTGCAACGTTTGTTTTCGTGAGATGTATCAACGCATTTTTCCTAATTTTCACTATTGCTCACAATCACAAAGCATAAATGAGAACAAACTTGGTGCATTTTGCAACTTGGAAAAAAAATAAAAACTATGCAATGTCTCATCCCTGGGAACACAAAACGAATTCATGATATTGTTTTTTGGTGAATAAGAGTGCGTATAACTAAAATGAACGTTGGGTTATTAGCAGTAAACAAAAATGTTTCTGGAATAAAAAAAAATAGCAAATACTGACCGTCAATAAACTGTACGTGTTAAAGTACTGTAATGTATGTACGTTATGTACGTTGTTTAACTATCATCAGAGAAGCGACGGATTCAATGACAGTACTATTATAATCCTTCCTATTATAGGGAAGGATTATAATAGCTTTTACTAACTTTTACTCCACATTTATGGTATTACCTACAGGGTATCCTCGTATTTTGAGAGATTTTACTAAAACGAGCTGCTTGATATTCCTAAATGTGGTTTCATCGATTTGTTTTTCACTTCCCTGTCAAAATAATGAACTGTAATACTTATGACATCATTTTAAAGTGATGTTTACTCTGATTGTTTTTCACAAATACCTCTGTATTTGGGGTACTTCGAAAGGCAATTGTAAACCGTCAATTGAGATCTCCGACAGACTCTCAATTGTCTTGTATAAAAACGAAGCTCCATTTTCAAGCTTATTTTGACTTTCTAAATATACTGTAATATACTTATTATCATTAACAAAAAAATTCCTACAGTTAAAAAACAACATTCCTGCTTTGCCAAGTACACCCATATTGCATCTGGCACCCAGACGTGACAAAAGAAAAATATGGAAAGATAAATCCCAGTCGTTTGGCATATTATATTTTTTCCCTGTAAATTGTAATGATATAATGAATGGCATTATAAATCGCAGCATCACAATTGGCTTTAACCCCAAAATAACAGCTCAAGAGAAAATAGAATCCAAAATCTTTTGAAGTAATTTTATTCCTGTGAGCTCTCAATCTCAATGTCAATTGCTTTCAGCAGATGTTCGTACTACTTGATAGGCCTCCAGTGCCAATCTGCAGGGTCTTCTCTCCTTGCCCCGTGTGTTTTACTCCAACGAGGTTTATGTGAACCCCTTTTTTTGTTCTGCTCTGAATCGAGCACATCCCAGCTGCTTGATCGAGGGAATATTGCCAATCCTTCATACTCGGTCTCACTGACATTCTGACGGATTCCAATGGGTCGCTTTGGTGCCCAGAGCCGACTGTCAGCCAGTCCCTTTAGCTCAGAAGACCATGTCGGCTCCTGTACAGCCAAGCCCTCCCAAAGGTAACTTCTGGCACTGTCAGGTTCAGGATCATCTTTGGAAATGCTGGCACTGCAAAGATAAACAATGTGATTCCAAGATGAAAATTATGTGTTACTTGATTTGTTAAACACTTTTGGTTGTATCCAAAATTGTGAAGTACCAGTCATAAAGGACTATGAGTTGTATCTATTACAACTTCAATTTACTTCGGCACTTCATCACTTGACAAAGAAGCGAGGGAAAGATCCGTCACATTTATCTTGAATTTATTACCCATGGAGCATATTGTTGACGATCGATCTTGCATCGATTGTAAGACAATGACAATCTTTAAGGGACTATCTTCAAAACCTAAACCGAAAAACCGAAGATGTGACACAATGCATGCTCCGCTTTAGTTTGCACACCATAGAAAGCCTATTTGAAAAACACTCCATTGCTTTTGGAAAACAAATATGGAAACAAAACATTTAAATAACTTCAATGTTTCTGTGTCACCCTCAATTTACCATAGTACACCATTGTGGATAATCGTCTAAATCTGTGTTCACAGATATCATCCATATAAATGATCCCACGCTAATTCCCAATATTTTTCACTTGTAACAACGTTTTGGCATTCTCATGAAAATATTGAACTCGCTGGTTTCACAAGAAGACATGTTGGTTGATCACGTGGTTAGTTTCTAGTGCTGTGGTCTCAGCTTTACTCTGGGCTACTAATCCATGATCCTGGACAAATTAACCAGTCCATAGCTTCAACCTACTATCTTGCATGCACACACCTCCACAAGTGAAACATCAGATTTACTCTGGATTACAGCCTTTTTAAAACCTGATAAATAGCTTGCATTTTGTTATGCCAACAAACGGATCTCTGTTGTCGCACAATTTTTGTATCACAACAACCCGGCAAAAAGGGTTGGCGTCAGGAAGGGCATCCGGCCGTAAAACATTGCTTCAAAAAGGGGACCAAAAAACAACAACAACCATAGTTCCCGAAAAAGGCCAACCCCCGCTTTGCGGGGAAAAATGGCCTCTAAAGGTGGTTTTTTTTTAACAACAGTTATATTGATTTTTTAAATTAATGATTTAAGCTCATTGTAACATGTATAATAGTAGAACAGAACTCAGTAGAGTGCATAATTCTGCCAAGCTGAACAGTTTACGTTTTGTATCACACTGATAAGCCGGATCGAGATCCAGAGCTGAACATGGCACTGCAAAGATATCTTATCGGCTTGTTCTTGTCACTTACCCAACTCATCCACCAAGTTTTGTCATTACCCGTCCACAACTTTTTGAATTAGATGGTTCTCATAGAATACTTACCCTGCACAGTCAATTTGTTGCGAGCCAACTCTTCTGTTTTTGAACATTTTTTCTTTGATCCAATATGGCTGCCAGACCACATGAGCGATGACATCATAATTTTATATTCTCTAATATAATTGTTGCATAGATCACGTTCAATACATTTCAAACTGATCAGTCTAAGGGTGTCCCTGTCGAATTATGACGTCATAATTATGGCATCAATGAAGTCATCGTTAACAACACCTATTCCCCATATGGAGTTCTTTACAATGAGCCATGTTTCAATTTTTTCCATGCAGCGGTTTTGGAGATGGAGGTGCAACATATTTCGTTTTCTCCAAGATGGCGCCTGTACCACATGACATGACGTCATGATTATCATTAAAATATTCCACAGGAGGAGGCGCTCCTATGATGAAAATTTTGTGCCCACCAGACCAACAGTTGCTGAGAAAAAAAATTCCCAATGATCGGATAAGTGTTGTACTTGTCGAATTATGACGTCATTACGAAGGCACCAATCACATCATCATTAACATATCTTATTCCCCAAGGAGAGTACTTGACAATGAGCCATGTTTCAATTTTTTCCGTCGAGCAGTTTTGGAGATGTAGAGGTGCAACGTTTTTCGATTTTTCCAAAATGGCGTCCGTACCACGTGACCTATGACATCATAATTATGAATAAAAAAATTATACAGGCGGAGGCGCTTCTATGGTAAAATCTCGTGTCAATTGGACCAACGGTTGCCGAGAAAATGCATTTTTTAAATGAAGACATGTATGGCACACGTACGCACATGAATGCTTAACCCCCTTTTTGCTTCGCGAGCGCAGGGTAAATATCGTGCTCTATATCTTTTTGGCCCTATCACTCAATGGGGAAGAATCACTTTGACAATTAAAAAAAACATGTATCCGGATTCGGATCTTTACCAAAATGGAATCAATTATTCCTTATCGCACACACAATATGTCCACCAAGTCTCATCCGAATCTGTCCACAACTTTTTGAGATATCGTGCTGTATATAGTTTTTGACCGAATCTCGCAATGAGGAATCACTTAAATTTCTCTGATCAGCAACTTCACCAAAATTGAATAAACTATTCCTTGTTACACATCCAACCTGTGCACCAAATTTCATCTGAATTCATCTATTACTTTTTAAGATATCCTGCTATACAGTATATCGGTTTTAGCCTCATCACTCAATGGTGAAGAATCACTTTAAAAATTCTCTGATCCGGATTCGAATCTTCACCGCAATTGAATCAATTCTTCCTTGCACACACCCAACCTATCCACCAGGTTTCGGCCGAATCTGTCCACAACGTTTTGATATATCATGCTATATATCAGTTTTTGCCCGATCTCTCAATGTTTAAGAATCACTGAAATTTTAAAAAGTATCTGGATCCGGATTTTCACCAAAATCTAATGATTTCGTCCTTGTCACGCATCCAACCTGCCGACCAAATTTCGTCTGAAGCCATCCTCATATTTTTTCGGTGTCCTGTTCACAGACAAACCAAGAAACAAACTAGAATCCGGGCACTCGGTAGAGCGCATACCTTCGCCGCAGCTACTGTTCTGAACTTGGCATGGGAGTGTATGCGATGTGAAACTTTATGTGAAATGCGATCGATTTTTAAAAATCAGAATTTGAGCAAATCTGTTTCATTCGTCTGTTAATATGCCTCCCCGATTGACAAATCTGCAATTTGAATTTCATTTGAGGTTGAAATGATTGCGGGAGATCGCGTTATAGTGATGACGTCTTGGATGGACATCCTCTTCTTCAGTCGCTCATAACTTTGAGTGAAATACGATCGAGTTAAAAATAGTCAGAATTTGAGCAAATCTGTTTCATTCGTTTGTTAATATGCCTCATCTCTTGACAAATCTGCAATTATAATTTTTTTTGAGGTTGAAATGATCGCGGGAGATCGCGTTATAGTGATGACGTCCTGGATGGACATCTTCTTCTTCAGTCGCTCATAACTTTGAGTGAAATACGATCGAGTTAAAAATAGTCAGAATTTGAGCAAATCTGTTTCCCAAAATCTAATCAAATGTGTCCCGTATAATAACCAATCATCCCACCAAATTTCATGCAATTCGGTTGAATACTTTTTGAGTTATGCGATTAACATACACACACACAGACATACAAATAAATACACAGCGATCAAAACATAACCTTCCGCTTTTGCGAAGGTAACAAACAGACAGGGGTGAAAACATAACCTCTGCCTGTCCCCCTTCGGTGGTGGAGGTAGTATTATTAACACACAATGAAAAGCAACAACGTCATGATTTCTACTACTTAACTTAAACAATGAAGGGGCCATTCATTTAATAATAATGCATGCAAAGATTGCAGAATTTTTGTCCCCCCCCTCCCCTCCACCCTACACTCCAAATATGACTTGCACATATTCCTTTTCTCACCTCTCCCCCGCCTCCCATCTCTTCCTTTTCCCAATTCCATTTTATTGATCTACTCTCTCCTGTCTGTTGTCAATGTCATGTGCCATAGCGATTATGGATTGCAACTCTAATGCAAGCAATGTTTTGTAATGTAAATTTCAAATACCTAATATTTTATTGATGTATCCATCGCCGACTAATGTCCTCGCAATTCATGGACATCTAATTTCTTTACGTGATGTATGTT
This sequence comes from Myxine glutinosa, assembly GCF_964187855.1. NCBI lineage: Eukaryota > Metazoa > Chordata > Myxini > Myxiniformes > Myxinidae > Myxine > Myxine glutinosa. The sequence continues at coordinate 148,406,857 of NC_136263.1, forward strand.
CAATCTCCGCCACAAACCTTAACAAGATCAAAAAAAAACAACCAAGCAATTAATTTTATCATGTGGAGCCGGATGGCCTTGAGCACTTGACCTGAGAACGTAATCCAGTGTTTGTACAATTTTGTTAATATGCTCAGCCAAGCACAAAATTCAGAATCGAGATTCCGGCATGCAACAATCATGGCACTCTTGAGGATGTTCCACCACACCCACACAGTCAGGCCATGCCCAGCATCAATCACAATGTAGAAAGTTTATTGGTTTCCCTGGCAGGTTATTCATTCTGTTATGATTGCATTTTTACGATATGAAAGCAAATCTAAATAGCTTGAGTTGTATTACAACCTTCCTGACAACCTCGTAATCCCACTGATTAAAAACGTTCGTTTTTATCTACTTGTTTTGGAGATGTTACATCATTAGGTTTTTCTGTATTTTAGGACAGGAAAAAAAAGCCTGAATGTCAATAGTCATTTTAACCCACCCAAGTACTTTATCACATCGAAATTCCTCTGCTTCAGAAAATTAGATGCTTCAAGCGACATTCCACCTGAGCGATGGCCAAATGATGTTCAGCGCAAAACATATATCAGTTTGCATTTACTAAAAATGGGTTATTCCCCGGGACATCTCCATTCTAGGTACTCATTGTTGGGAGAGGAAGGGGAAAGGGGATGCTTAAGTGAAGCTTATGGAGAGAAAGAGGAAGTATGGAATAAAAAAATGGATGGTCAGAAAATTGTAAGAGAAGAGAGGAAATGGGAAAGGCATTCTGTAAGTGATGGGGTAACAACATCAATGAACCAAACTCTTTACAAAGCATTGCGAATACCGAAGCAGTCTCTTTGCAGGGGGAACAATCCTGGATGGGCCGTCACCCTGACGCAAGATAAGATAATGAGGGTGAAGGAATTTGTAATTTCGACAGGTGCCAGCAATACCTTGCCTCCTATTCGTGAAAGACTCCGCAGGATTAAAGTTCACCAACCCTAGGCTAGCAGACAGGACACACAGTTTAAGGTAAATCAGAGGTACATTGATGCATCACCCTGCCAGTGAAACAACAGGGTGACAGGTTATCGCCCAGCCGGGATTCAAACCCAGGCGAGATACTCAGAAGTGAGTGTGCATACCTCAAGCTATCCTTCCAGGTTGAGATGGAGTGCAAGTAGGGAAAATAAAGGGAATATAAGAGGTAAGGAATGATATTTTATTAGACAGACATACTACTGTTACTGTGTTTTACCATAAATATAATGACGCAGCCTGCCTTGTTATTCTGGCATGCCTTCTTGGTCCTTTGTTCAGTGGTGAAACGATTCTTTTTTTCTTTTTTTACAGAATATCAGGCTCATTGAAGAGCTGCAACACAAAACTCAGAGTTTGGGGGGATGGCAGACCACATAAAGAAACAATATGTTCTTACAGAGAGGGCCACAAAGCTAAATGGATTCCATAGGGTTGGGGGTGACCAGTGAGAGGTATGGGTTTTGAGGAAGGGAGGAACAAACACAAACAATAACACTACCATCGGTTCAGGCATCTGGCCTGTCAGAGTGGAGGAGACATTAACCAGGGAGACACAGAAAATTACAGGTCATCCTGTGAAAGAAATGTTTCTGTGAGATATACAGTTACAGCAGCCTTGATGGACAGATCTGTGAAGTTTATGCGCAGACCTTTGGTATTGGCGGATGAGTGTTATAGAGAGGGAAGGACACAAACAACACCAGTGGAGTTAATGGAGTTAAGCAGGGACAGGGTGAGTAGCGACTGGGTGAGGAGTGACTGAGGTGCGACACAAATAATTATTTATCAAAATACACGAATAATTATTACACAAATAAATAGATCATAATAAGATTACAATCGATGTAAATGTGTATCGTGTAGGGCCACCTTCAAGTGGGAGAGGGTGTTACAAGTGACCACCCTTTACATTCCAGTATTCCTGTCCCCACATTGTCCAGGGGAGTGAGGTGTTTTGAATATTATAAGCAGTCGGAATTTTTAGAATTCATGCAGATAACCCGGGCTTTTTGTTTTATCTTTGGGAGCGATTGAGGCAGCTGTCAGTTGTCTGTACACCACCAAAATAAAGGTATGTGTCAGAAGAACGTGTTGTATGCTTGTATACAAGAACTCTCATGGGCTGCGTACTCTACTAGTATATATTAATAGCCGAATGCTGTCTGTCTGTCGGACCCACCCTGAAACACGGAAATGCTCCCCGGAGAGAAAAATAAAAATTCAGCAAAACTTGCTTCAAATTAATCCAAACTTATGGGAAAATTATAACTTTTTTTATCAATCAGCCAAAATATTTAACCCAGGTGGTGTATATGCAACAGACCGCTTACCTCAATCTCTCCAGAATTTATTTCCTTATTTGCTGTTAAGAAATATGTAACCACCCATTTTTGAGCACTAGTTGCTTTCCATACGAGAACAAAAGGGAATCAACCAGCATAAGAATAAAATACTTTTTTCTCTTTTATATCGAGGTATTTTTACCTCGGGCTACTTACTGCTATGAAGAATAATAAAAGAATGAATGAATGAATGAATATGAATGATCGTTTTAAGGCCATTTTCCCTGCTCGAGCTGGGGTTAGCCTTGCAGGCCCCATGACAATCATGGTTCCTTGTTTGAGGCAATGTTTTTATGGCTGGATGCCCTTCCTGACGCCAACCCTTGGTCACGCTCTTACGATGCGCAGGGATACAGTGTACCTATTCTAAATCGGGGTACACACCGTGATCCTTCACCCCAGCAAGCTGGTGCTCAATTTGCCGACCTCGGAAGGATGACAGGCTGAGTTAACCCCCCTGGCGTTAATTCAGCAATCGACCGGGATTCGAACCCAGGATCCTAGGATCCCAAGCCGGCACCCTAACCGCTTAGCCAACACCAGGGATCACATGAAGAAGAATAATAAAAGGATGAGCACAATTTTCTTAACCTTTTTCTCCTTGTTAAAGAGAGTCTTGTGGAACACTGAACTGTTGATTGTTGATAAGGGCATTAAGAGAAACTTGTGTTAGTAAGTTTAAAAAAATAATAGAACAGAGTAAACAAAGCTTAAGGTTGAAAAACAAGAATGGCACGATGTAGAGCAAATATCTCCTACAGGCTGAACAGTCTCCATTTTGTATCCCAGTGATAGGCCAGATCTGCATCTGGAGTCGGCTTGTTCTTGTCAAACACCCAACCTGCCCACCAAGTTTCGTCCGAATCCGTCCATAATGTTTTGAGATATCTTGCTATACATCGTTTTTGGCCCAACTCTCAATGGTGAAGAATCACTTAAGAAATTATAGTATCCGGATCTTCAACAAAATATAATCAATTAGTCTTTGTCACTCACACAACTTGTCCACCAGGTTTTGTCTGAATCCGTCCATAAAATTTTGAGATATCCTGCTCACAGACAGACAACCAGGGGCGAAAACAATCTCCGTCCACGTTCGGTGGTGCAGGTAAAAAAAAAAAGGAGGTAGAGGAGAGCACAACATATAATGATGACAACAAAGGGGGATAGATACACAAAACACAGAAAATAGAACTCCTGACAGGTACAAGCAACAATAAAATGAAAAGCCAAGGCCATTTTGGAAAGTGTCCTTATATTTTGAGTAGATTGCTTGGATTACAGAGCCACTTGCGTTCTTCGAAGAGAAACCGAAAACCGAACGTGATATTGGTCAACATGGAGGTGATTTCACATTACTTATCTGCAGAGATTATCTGACCTTTGATATATCTTTTAAAAGGTGTGCCATCAGACTAAAATACGCCATTTGGTGTCTGCCTGTCTGTCTGATGAATTTTTGACCCCAATACATTCTGTCATTACTTATCCAATCTCAACCAAACTTGACAGGATGACCAAGTGTTACACAATGAAGGTTGTAGAGCATTAATTCCCCCCCCCCCTCCACAAGGGGGTTTTCCCCACCATTGCCGTCAATGGGTTGCGTGTTGAGGTGTATATCCATGTTAAGTTAGCTTTATCATGGCATTTTTACAAGGCCGCTTCGAATAACAAAACTAACGATAATAGCGTAATATTATTGTTATTACAAAACAATATTAATACCATTAATATCCCACCTCCCCAAGGGGTTTTTCCTCCTTCAACAAGCATCGTATCAACGTTTATAAATAGCTTATCATGGTGTTTCCGTGGGAGCAACGGCCCAACGGCCTCTACCAGAAGTAAAAAATATTATAAACCACAAACACGCATGATTAGCTCTTTAAACAGTTGCTAATGCTGTTTATAACATTAAACAAAGAAAATTGGTGGAATCCCGACATCTGTGAGGTAAGTTTTACTTACAGAACTGAGCGAAGATCTACGGTACTCTATATACCCCACAATGGTTGGGATAATAACATGACCCTTCCTGGCGCTAACATGGCGTTTTTCGTAGTGAACTTTTGAAACTCACTCCTGCTGTTTAACACGAAACTGAAAGGGAGGAAGCCCGGTTGTGCTCATTTGCCAATCTGCTAGCTAGCGCTTGCCAAGCCAGCCATTCATTAAGGGTTTTGAATGGAGTGGTTACTATTGCAAGTCGGACTATTGCAAGTTTTGAAATGGAAATTACAAGCATATGTCTCTGAGCAATTATACCCTTGAAGGGAACATGGTTTAATCACAGGAAAATGGTGCTTTTATTAAAATATGCAAATTGCAAAAGTTAGACCTCTGTTACATCTTGAAAGACAGTTCTCACACAACTGTACTTTTCATTATCCTGAATGTACATTGTGTGCTAACAGTAAATATATACAGACTCAATGATAATGCCACGTCTGCAGTTCTAGTTATCACAAACCTTGGACGGATGAACCGAACCAGCTTTAACTCGCGAGGCGATCTCCAATTTGGTGGTTATTTGACGGTTATGGAAGAAACACAAAGCGTTTAACTTCACGAAACACGGATTTATTCCGAAACCCAACCAAGAACGAAACAACAGTAATTTACCAATAATTATTAACATTAAAATAAAGGCGCGGAATGAAAAATAAAGAAATAAATGCTGAGGTAAAAATACTGTGGTGAGGGCACTCCATGCAGACACAAACACGCACACAGGGTAAAGTAAGAAAATAACAGTTCACTCTCTGGCACTTAGCTGGCCCCAATATAGATCCTGTGGTAAGGTCGGCGGCTGTCGAAGCCCGCAGCCACCAGGCAGAAAACCTGCAAAATGGTGACGACGTCAATCGCCGCGTGTAGAAAGCACTTGCTATTGAGCTGGTGGTGAGCACGTAAACTGTCCTCGTTCCTTTCTCCTCCATTTGGGGAAGGACAACGCGGCCTTCAGCTCCCTGGTGAGCCCAGCAGTCAAAGCTCCCTTATGATCACCACACAAAACATTATCCTCCAAGGACACAAAAATGGCGAAGCTTCCTGCTCACGCTCTCACTCCACCAGAACCAATCGCGAAGCTTCTTCTATGCCCGCCTACGTCATCCGGCCGCGTCATTTGGGGGGCGTGGCCTGCCATCCCTGTTTCCTCCGCCCATCGTACCACTGTAGCCCCGCCTCTCCTGGGTGAGTCTTCACTGTATCGTGTCCACTGTCCATGGAGCGTGAATATTAGCCGGCTGATGTTTTACTTGGCCGGCAGTTGTTATAAATGTTAGGGATGGCCACAGAGGCCATCAAACAGGGGAATTTAATCTTAATTAATGAACGGGGGGATTTAATCTTGATTAACAAACAGGGGAATTTAATCTTAATCCCTACTACGAATTAACACGTCATCATCCCTCGTATGCTGACATTTAAACACAACCTTAAGCTACATTTGCCCTATTTATGTACATCGAGATGCTCCGACACGTCACATGGTCCATACTATTTCCTATTCAATCCTACCCGTCCTATGGTATTCTCTTACCTACCCCCATAAACGTAGCAATAACATTTTCACCAGGATAAAACAAACAAGGTTCACTGAATTTGATTACATGAAAAGGAAGAAGATAGAACAAGGACAGGGTTATGGAAATAGGTAGTTTGACTGGGGCTGGAAAGATAGTTCAGAAGTAGTGCTTCTATTCAGGAAGAATATGACAAAGTTTAATTAAAGGATGGGACGGTCAAAGGTAACAGGGAACATGACTGTGCAGAAAATACAAAATGAAACTCCAGTCTGAGGGGTGAGGAAAATAACAGGCCATGGATGGTACAAGGACAAGAATCAGGCAGCCCAAGCTGCCAACAGCATCTGTCGGTGTATCGAGCCAATAAAACACCACTTGTACCTCCAGGAAGCTCACTCAGCACCTTCTAGGCAAAGGAACTCCAAGTTTGAAATACCATGAACCCTAATTGCAGTAGGCCAATAATTCGTTCACTGAAGTCAATTTGAAGATGGCCAGACCAATCATTGTTAATGATCACAGCATCACACACACACATTGTTCATTCTCTATCTGCCATATCTCCTCTGTTCTTTCCGCCATCTTGTTACAAGAAAGGACACATCACAAACTACTATGCAAAGGTACACGTGCACAGAAAGACTGTGGTAATTCCATGAATTCGGCATTTTTAGCAAGGCAGATTAAAAAATATTGAACACAGCTAATTCAGGTGTGACAGCAGCTGTGGCAAAAAAAGCAATACTGACCTAAGCGAAAGCAATTTGTTGTAATATTTGCTTTTAAGACAAATGACATCGCTCGTAATTATTTAAATCCTGACATGCCCCCGATCATTGGACGAGTGGAACTTGATTCGGAGACAGATGCTGAAAGTCACAGATTGAATTAATTGCCGTTTAATTGGGGATTGCTTCAGCTGAATTGTCTGCGGCACTCACTGCATCCTGCCAGGCAGTGAGTTTTACTGGAAACTGGCAGAAAATGGTTTGGAATACAGCCAGACAGTCCTGCGCTGAAAGGCTCTTACAGCCAAGTGATTGATCATCTCCCTGAAATATGGCCTCTGAGGTCATTAGGAAATCCTGTTAGTCCTTTATAATTTCAACATCACATTGTCCAAGCAACCTTTCCTATGTCACCTCGCCTTCTGCCAGAACAAGCGATCACTTGTTTTTGTCATCGGTAGACATTGTGGTGCAGATGCCTGGAATGATGTACAAGCACATTCGGTGCACTAAGATAAAGCATGGAGGCCATTCCCCACGATTCCACGTTCGATAACTCATGTTTTCATCTGTCTGGTCTGATGAGTAACATAAAAAGGAGTAGGTGGATCATAAATTATCCTCACCAACCGACACTCTTTACTCCCAAAGGGATAAGCAGAACAAATATAAATGTCACAAAGAAAATCGATGTATTTTAAATGGTTAACGTGGTTGAGGCAGAGTAAAAAAGTTTGGCCCCAGACTCTGCTCAAGACTAGGCAGAAATTTTTATGCCTCCAAAGCTCATCCTTTTATGTCCCCATCTTACCTACTTGTACCCACTACCGACTGGACAAATGGGACCGAGAAAGATCGAATCCGCCTGGATATCAGTGCCTATTTTTTCCAAATATTTCTCCGCTGCTCCTGTTGTCCCCTACCCCTTCGCCAAGGGCGTATATGGAGGACATTAAAATGAGCTCTGTCCGACCGACTGATCATCTGTCCATGTATTTTTGTGTACACGATATTTCAAAAACCGTTCAGCATTTTCATATTGCAGATATCTATTCCTCATGGCATTGTCTCAACCTAATTCGATCACGGCTCTGATTGGCTGAATTCTGTTGCCATGGCAACCATCTCGGTAAAATGGCTTGTGCACGCGATATTTCAAAAACCGTTGGACATTGAGTTTTCATATTATACAGGTATATTCCTCATAACACACAAAAGGTGGGGGACCTAGAGGATCAGCTCCTTGTTTCTCCTCTATCTGCTTTCTTCAGCTTGTCCTTTAATTAAATTGACTCCTGTCTGACTACAAGACAGGCAACATCACTCATTAAAAAGTAGGGTGCAAAAACAGATCATATCAACCACCACTAATAAGCATACTCCCAATTATAAACAGTCATGGAACTCGTTGTTGCAGCTGACATAACTTATTTGTCTTCTCATATGGCTTGATCTCTACTCTAGCTGCTGCTCTTTCCAGAAAATGGATAAAGGCCCTGAAACTTAAACACAAAATCAGGGCTGTGTCTGTTGATACGTCATGCATTTGTTATTCAAGCACCTCGCTCTGCTTGCAGTATTCAAGGCAACTTTCAATCTTGGCCTGTAGACTTCTTCCACTCATGGAGTCAGCGCATATGTCTCAATTTAATGCATTCGTTTCCTCTTCCACTTGAGGCTGGAGTGTTGCAATGTAGTGTCCTGGGACCAGCCTTGTTCTTAATCTATTACTAAAAGGAGAAGCGCCCGTGAGTATGTGCAGCGGAAGTGCGAGCTATGGGACAGCCTGGGCAACATACTTGAAAATCCATGTGAACCGCAGAGCCACAAACTTAGGGGATAATGAGGGAAAATATGGTTAAAGACTTCACAACTTTAAAATTTGTTCAAACTGTACCCTTCATGAACATGTTTCTGCATTGTTTTTGTGATATTTATTTTCATGAATAAAAGGGTTAATAATAATGATGATAACTTGATCCAATAATGTGATGGCAATGTTGATAATGGCGACAATAAAGATGGGTTGATAGAGATTATGACGTTGGGGGGGGGGGGGGGGGGGGTTTGAGGGGATTATTGTGTTTATGATCCATGTTAATTAGGTGAATAAATGTGTAAAATAATTTGCCAACCCACGATTATTCGAGCGCATTGACCGCAATATGCAAACCTTGCCTCGATAAATTTATCACGATGGAGCAAATCAGTGAAAGGGGAAACCCGCGAACTAAATTCAATTTTAATAAAAGAATGATTTTAAAGATCGTTTTAAAAATCAAGAAGTTTACCACTCCTGAAGCAGTCTTAAACATAAATCACCCTTATACACTGTAATAAGATGACAATGAGTCACAATTTAAGAGATGAAGTCTTTATTTTTCACCATAGAAGGCAGCATCAATCCGTATCATACATAGCCATATTGGCGGCCTCTTCTTTACCCCGAAACACATGCCACACCCTCTAACTAATGTTATATGTATACTAATAAAAGGCAGTGTCCGTCCATCTGTCTCCTCCATAACTCCAAAACCATGAAACCTAGCGGCCCCAAACTTTGTATGCGTACACCTGGACCTCCCACAGATTGCAATGATGAAAACTGGGTGTTTGTGTGTGTTATAAGGCCCTTTTTGAGGATGATTAACGAGGTACTCATAAGAAAAAACCTGAAAAAGTCTTACCAATATGGCAGCCCACCATCCTTGTCAGCCCACTGACACTCGCTGGGTTCTTAAGCCGCCATTTTGTTTCGGCCTATTCAAACCTGCCTTGCCTTGGAAACACGATTGATTATCATTACATAATTGAAGCATATCATCAAAATCTGGATTCGGATATGAGGATTGGTTCCTGTAGACTAAATAAATGTCCAAATATGGAGTGAAATATGACAAAATTTACCATATCTAGAGGTTTTTATAACCAAGTGTATATATTCATTTATTTAAGCGAGGCTGTCATTCTCTTTCTGGTGTTAGTTTTTTGTATTCAACTTATTAACAATTTTTAACTTAATTCATACTTCCATGGGATAATAATAATAATAATAATTCATTTATTTTGTATAGCGCTTTTCCAGAAGCCCAAAGGCGCTTTGACAGAGTGGCAAACATAATGCATAACAATACATGAAAACAACAATTGCAAAAAGACAAGAATCAATAGGGAAATATTTAAAGCAAAAGGAGGGAGAAGGAGGGAGAGATAGTCAGGGAGTTAAATGCTGTGGGTTGAATGTTGAATGCAGTGTTGAACAGGTGGGTCTTTAGTGATGTTTTGAATGTGGTGGGTGAGGAGGAGTCTCTGATGGTGTGAGGTAGTGAATTCCAGAGGGTGGGAGCAGCGATGGAGAAGGCCCTGTCCCCCCAGGATCTGAATTTGGTACGGATGGAGGGGGTCAGGAGGTTGGTACCAGCAGAGCGGAGGTTGCGGGTGGGAGTGTGTCTGGAGAGGAGGTCAGCCAGGTAGGATGGGGCCAGGTTATGGAGGGCTTTGTATGTCAAGAGGAGGATTTTGTACTGGATTCTCTGGGGGATGGGGAGCCAGTGAAGCTTGTAAAGGACGGGGGTGATGTGGTCACGGGTCCGGGAATGGGTGAGTAGACGGGCAGCGGAGTTCTGAATGTATTGGAGTTTATTGGTGATTTTTGAGGGTGAACCATAGAGGAGGCTATTGCAGTAGTCCAGACGGGAGGTGATGAAGGCGTGGATGAGGGTTTCTGCAGCCGTGGAGGAGAGGGATGAGCGGAGACGGGCAATGTTTTTCAGGTGAAAGAAGGCTGACTTTGTGATCTGTTTAGTGTATTTGTCGAAGGAAAGGGTTTGGTCAAAGATGACGCCAAGATTCCGGATGTGAGGGGAGGTGGATACTGGGATACCGTCGATGTTGAGGGCAAAGTTATGGGTGGATTTTGTGAGCGTTTTTGGGCCAATGATGATTATTTCAGATTTATCACAGTTAAGCTTGAGGAAGTTGATTTGAAGCCAGGATTTTATTTCAGTGATGCAGTTTGTCAGGATAGAGTGGGTGTCGGTGGAGACGGACTTGGTGGAGATGAAAAGCTGGATGTCATCGGCGAAGCAGTGGAATTGGAGATCATGACGGCGGATTAAGTGACCGAGGGGGGACAGGTAAAGGATGAAGAGGAGGGGGCCAAGAACTGAACCTTGGGGGACACCTTGGGGGAGGGGAGCAGTGGGGGATTTGCAGTTATTGATGGAGATGAACTGGCATCTGTCAGAGAGGTATGATTTAATCCAAGAGAGGGCAGTGCCGGTAACGTTAAAGGTGGATTCAAGTCGGGTGAGGAGGATAGTGTGATCGATGGTGTCAAAGGCAGCGCTGAGGTCGAGGAGGACGAGAATGTTGAGGTTGCCAGCGTCAGAGGAGAGGAGAAGGTCGTTGGTGATTTTGAGGAGAGCAGTTTCAGTACTGTGGTTGGAGCGGAATCCGGATTGGAATGTTTCATACAGGTTATTGGCAGAGAGATGATGTTTGAGGTGAGTGGCAACAGCGCGTTCCAAAACTTTTGACAGAAATGGTAGGTTGGAGATGGGTCTGAAGTTGTTTAGGGTGTCAGGGTTTAGACCAGGTTTTTTTAGAATGGGGGTAACAGCAGCAATTTTGAGGGAAGGTGGGACGATGCCTGTAGACAGGGAGGAGTTTATTGTTGCAATGATAAGTGGAGAGAGAGCAGGGAGGGAGGCTTTGACAAAGCTGGAGGGAATGGGGTCAAGAGTGCAGGTGGCAGTTTTCATTCCTATGAGGAGTTCAGAGAGGTCAGTAGGGGAGATTGGGGAGAACCGAGACAGGGGATGGCAGGACAAGGGGGGGCAGGTGGTTGGAGGGGGAGCGGGTGCAGCGGTGGTCAAGCTGTTGTAGATGTTGTCAATTTTGCGTTGGAAGAAAGAGAGGAAGGAGATGCAGTTGTCTACTGTGAATGACTGGGTGGTGGTGTTCAGGGGGCGGAGGAGTTTGTTTATTGTCGAGAAGAGTGCTTTTGGGTTTCCGGAGCCAGAGTGGATAATTTGAGAGTAGAAGGCAGAGCGGGCGCGGGAGAGGGCATCTTTGTAGTGTTGTAGGTGGTCCTTGTAGGCTTGGGAGTGAACTGTGAGACCCGTTTTATTGCGGAGTCTTTCAAGTTGGCGAGCACGAGTTTTCATCAGGCGGAGTTCAGGGGTAAACCAGGGAGCAGAATGGGTGAAAGAAACTGTTTTGGTTTTTACAGGCGCAAGCTGGTCAAGGCAGGAGGAGAGAGTGTGGTTGTAGTAGTCAGTGAGGTCGGAAGGGGTGTGGAGGTCAATGAAGGGAGAAGTGGACATTTTTTCAGAGAGGGTGGATGAGAATGAGGTAGGTGAAAGAGCGTTTAGCTTACGGAAGTTGATAGTGCGATAATGCCTTGGTGTTGGGGCGGGGATGTTGATGGTCAGAGTGATGGCTAAGTGGTCAGAGAGGGTGAGGTCGGAGCCAGAGAGATGGTGCAAATTTAATCCAGTGGAGCAGACAAGGTCCAAAATGTGACCACGGATATGGGTAGGAAAGTCGACATGTTGAGTGAGGTTAAAGCAGGTGAGTAAATCAGTGAAGTCAGTGGTTATTGTGGAGTCAGTGGAGTCCATGTGGATATTGAAATCACCAAGGAGGAGGATTGAGGGGGAGAGGGAACATAGCTGGGTCAGAAAGTAGGAGAAGTCAGACAGGAATGATGGGTGTGGTTTGGGAGGGCGGTAGACTTTGGTAGAATTTGGGAGGGATAGGGTGTCATTCCACTGTGCCTGCGATCTGTTTTAAAAATTCCTCGGCCATTTCAACCAGAAGCAATCAGCTTGCTATCGCTTGCAAAGCCAGCCGTTCCTTATCACCTATTTTGTTGGAGTGCTTGCTGGAGTGCTTAAGCCACTTGTTGAGGGCTTTACAAATGAAGTCAGAAATACCTGTGTACTTAATTAATTAGTCACAAGGCCGGGGAAGTTTGGGTGTGTTATAACACCCTTTTTTAATATGATTAACCACCACTTGGTGAACGCGATTCAGGCTGCTTTTGCAAGCCATGGCGTTACAGTAGACAGAGCTACATTTTTGTTTTTACGTACCCATTTTTTTTATTGACGAACATTTTTGTGCGATATACTAACCCTCCCCTCCCTCCCGCCCCGCTCCCCTCTCTCGCCTCCTTCCCTTCCCCTCTCCCTCCCCCCTCTCTTCAAGTCTTCATATTCCCGTCAGGAAGCGTCGAAGCGACTCATTGTTCCCGGCAATGCCGGGTACTTTTGCGAGTATATCAATATTTTGCATGGTTCCTGGAAGTATTATGAAGGCAATTTGTTTTTTACAGTCTTTTAGTATATAGATTAATTGAAATAAAAGTTTAAAGTGGTTTAAAGACATATAAATGAATTAATTCCGGGTTTTACCACCATTGTACCCAATGTCTATTACATCACCCTCTCTAACACGTTACATTAGTTCTTTGTGCTTGTTGTATGTGTCCATTATGATGTCCTTAAATGCAATAGGTTTCCTGTTTGGAATGATTTTCAATTTTATTTGACTGCCAGGCAGGCAGACAGAGTAAAAATATTATCTCACTCCTCTCTGCACATGTGTGGTCGGGACAAATTCACAGCCAAAGTACAGTAAAACGGCAAACTTGTCTGACTATTTGTGTTCCGATTCATGTTCAAAATATAATATTCGATTTAAATAAGTTGTTCATCGATTATAAACTGATAAGCGACATACATATATATGTATGTACAGACTTAGCATTTAATTTGGAATAATTTTTTTTTCTTGACTTGGGTTTACTTTCTGAACTCAGTATATAAATCTGGTGAGTTTCTTTTACCCTTCGGTGATGTCTTTGTTGAAAGAACCATGTCACTGATTGTCTTTCGCAGCAAGAAGTCAATAACAGGATTATATCACAGGTGGCGTGACAAAATGTAAGGACAGGTACATTTGACGATTGGCTTCACAATCGGGTATATAAGGGTTGTTGCGTTCTGTGTTAGTGGAAAACAACTGCTGCACGTCTACAAAAGTTATTGCCGCTTCCTCTGGAGATGGTCCGTCAACTTGACAATGCTGTTTGTCATGGAGTGGTGGCTTTACGAAATTCTGGCATGAAACAGCGTGCTATTGCTCGGCAGTATGGCATTACTCAAGGTCAGGTGTCAAAGATCCTGAAACGAAATGCTCAGAGGGGTGTCCCTACTCCAATACTGAGGCCAGGACGTCCACGCAGAACCACAAAGAGAGATGATCGCCAGCTGCACCGGTTAGTCTGCAATGGCCGTACCAAGTCAGCTAATCGGCTTAGGGCTGAGTGGCAGCAACTGGCAAATGTGCCGGTATCCAGAAGGCTAGTCAACCAACGACTGGTTCCAGCAGGCTATCGTGCCAGGTGTCCCCTGAGAAAGCCACGCCTGACCAGACAACACAGCCAGCGCCGATTGCAGTGGGTCAGAGAGCACCGTCGATGGCAGCCAGGACACTGGAATCACGTGACCTTCAGTGACGAGTCTAGATTTCTGGTCTATCGTCAAGATGGCCGCGTCCGAGTGCGCAGACAAGTGCATGAAGCCCACAACAAAGATTGTATAGTGCCAAGAGTCCAAGCTGGAGGTGGTGGGGTGACCGTTTGGGCTGCTTTTCATGCAGGGGGCAAAACTGACCTGGTTGTTCTGAATGGAAACCCGAACCAGTTCAGGTACAGGGCCATTCTGGAAGAAACATTGCTTCCATTTGCTCGTGCAGCCTTTCGAGGAAAGTTTATCTTCCAAGATGACAATGCACAGCCTCATCATGCTCGCATGATCCAACACTTTCTTGCTGACCGTGGTGTAGAGCATATGGTGTGGCCTGCCATGTCCCCGGATATGAATCCGATAGAGAACTTGTGGGCAGAATTAACGCGTCAAATCGACAACTTGGACCAGCAGCCTGCCTCTGTGCGTGAATTGCAGCAGGCTATTGTCACTGCATGGCAAGCGATTCCTGTCCAAACCTTGGCAAATCTCGTGAACAGCATGCCTCGACGTGTACGTGCCCTCCTGAATGCGCGTGGGGGTTACACGAAGTACTGAACTGTAATTTTACTGTCCGTAATCCAAGTTATAATTTAGCTTTTGTTTTTGTTGAATTTTTTTTTGGCTAATGTGCAAAATAAAGAGATACTTCTGGAAAACGTACAGAAGTTTAACACAGTACTGTCCGTGATTTGAGTTCGATATCAGTTTACATCACTTTCAAGGATCAATTTATTTGCTTCGAAATGTCAAATGTGGTTTTTGTTTCTTTTAAAGGTCACATTAACAAAATTTAGAATAATTTCAACATAATTCCAATGAACTTTTGGTTCTAAGTCATCTTGAAAAGTAAGTTTACCCCCACAAAAAAAATTCCATATTAAATGCCAAGTCTGTATATAGTAATCTCTCTGGAAAATCTTCTTTGGAAAATCCCCAAGGCAGTGTTCTGGGCCCAGTCCTTTTCCTGATCTTCAGAAAAATGATCTCTCTGACTCTCTGGAAAATCCCCTTTATTTAATTGCTGATGACCCCACCCTGTGCCGTGACTTCCGTCAACCTTCAGAAAGTCAGGCTGCAGCCTCTACCGTCTCTTCAAACCTTGAAAAAAACCACAAGCTGGTCAAACACTTGGAATATGTCTTTAAATCCTCACAAATCTTTCATTCATTTCATCTCATTTTCATATTCATTTCATTTCAATCACTCTTTCATTACTCTTTCTCCCATCTCTGGAACAAACTCCCTCACTCTCTTCAATCCCACTCCTCCCTCCAGGTCTTTAAAACAGCTGTTCACCACCATCTCTTATCTTCCCCCATCCAAAACCTTGATCTTTTCTACCCCCGCTAATTTCACCTCACATCCATTTTATTGAAATTCTGACTTATTTCCTGGAAGTCCTAGCAGTGTCCTTGTTTTATACTTCTCCCACCCCACCCCCCTTCCCATGCCTCCTCCCCCCGAGCTCTCTCCCTCCCACAGATCTTCCGATGTCCCTGTTCTCTGCTGTTGTACTTGTGAGTTTCCCGCTCTCTCCCCATCTTGTCTCCTGCTCCCTTTATTGTATGTTTTGTGTGTCCGTGTGTTTAATTATTATTATTTTTTTTTTTGTGATTGATGTTAGCTCTTACACGAGCTTCGATCTTGTATTAAAAAAAACAAAAAAATCTCGCACTCTATTTCTATTTCTTTCTTTCTACAAAAGGACCGTCTGGCAAAGCCTCCCTATCTACTTTCTCAACAATCCTTTTGAGGAAGTTCAGTCATTGGAATTCCTGAATCTCACTATCAGTTATGATCTTTCTTGGGCAATCCACATTTCAAAGTTGGCCTCCAAAGACAGCCACCGACTGGGAATCCTCTGTCATACAGTCATTCCTGAACTCCTATCCACCTACAAGGCCTTTATCCACAGCTTGATGGAGTACTGCTCTCCCCTCTGGGCTGGCCTCCCTGCCTCTATCTTGCTTGGCTTGGTGCCATGGAAACCAAGGCCTTTAAGATCACTGGAATCTTCCACACTGAAGCTGAATCCATGGGTGTATCACTTTGCCATTGGAGACAGGTCGGTAGTTCTCTGACTTCTACCGCCTCTTTGCTGGTCTTGCACCCTCTGCTCTTTCCATGTTTTGTCTCCTCTTCCCCCCAGGTTTCGTCAGAGTACACATGGTCCACCATCAACCCCCTTTGTATACAAAAGAGAGACAACTGTGGAGACTAGTCCTGCACCAGCGAAACGTGGCCCAGATGTTAATGCTTTTACATGTAGTTTATAGCGAGTGGCATCCATTTTTCTGTTTTTGGCTGTGGTAATTTTATAAGGGAAAAACTTTTTGACCTAATGTATGCAATAATGTTAGTTTTTCCTGGTTTTGGGTGATTAATTTGTGTTGGTGTTACACTGTCCTATCCATGTATGCCTACGATATTCAAACCCATACTGAAACCTGCAAAAATGGTTGCTCAAGGAAATGTTCCCCACATCGCCCTATCTGAATATCAATTTCAAAATTAAGTGGAACAGCATAGAGATAAATATCATTCATGAATTTGAAATAAGGTTGTTCTGTTGAGAATGTCTTGCCCCAAAAACACCAATATGACACTTCTGTAGTTGGGTTGAGAATCAAGCTCAAACCCAAACAGGCAGCTGAAAGAAAGATGTGCTACTTCTGTGCCATAATGTTGAACCAATCAGTATAGAGGCAGTTGGGCTACATCTGCACCATATTGCTGGACGAGGATGAGTCACAGCTGGATAATCATCCCCTCACACATGACAACAGTGGCATAATCAATAATGCAACACCCATTGCTGGCAATGTCCAAACATAGCAAGTACAGTGAGCTTCATCTGCTCTGAGAAGTAAACCCAGAATGAGGCAGCTTCATGGCATGTATGCAAACATTGTATGCTTAGGCCAAAGAACAGCTGAGTGAGATGTTTCTCATTAACAAGTCCGTAAAAACATGTGTCATCAATCGAAGAGAACGTCAAATGGTCATCATTAAAAAAAATCAAATTAGCATACTGAATGTGTACACAATTTTAAAAACAACATGTACGTATGACATAGGTTTTCATTGCAAAAGATTCCCTCAAGACCAACAAAAATTAAACAATTAAGTCGATAATTTGATAATTCTTGGGAAAAATGCCAGGGGCATAGAAAATGCCCTTTTATATGGTACACTACATGGCCAAAAGTATGTGGACACCCCAACATCACACCCGTATGTGCTCGTCGAACATCTCATTCCAAAATGATGGGTATTAATATGGAGTTGGTCCCCCCCCCCCCCCCTTTGCTGTTATAACAGCCACCACTCTTCTGAGAAGGCTTTCCACGAGATGTTAGAACAATTCTGCAGGGATTTGCTTCCATTCAGCCACAAGAGCATTAGTGAGGTTGGGCACAGATGTTGGGCGATTAGGCCTGGCTCGCAGTTGGCGTTCCTGATCCCAAAGGTGTTCGATGGGGTTGAGGTCAGGGCTCTGTGCAGGCCAGTCAAGTTCTTCCACACCGATCTCAACAAACCATTTCTGTATGGACTGTGCTTTGTGCACGGGGGCATTGTCATGCTGAAACGGGAAAGGGCATTTCCCAAACTGTTGCCACAAAGTTGGAAGCACACAATCGTTTAGAATGTCATTGTATGCTGTAGCATTAAGATTTCCCTTCACTGGAACCAAGGAACCTAGCCCGAACCATGAAAAACAGCCCCAGACAATTATTCCTCCTCCATTTTACAGTTGGCACTATGCATTTGGGCAGGTAGTGTTCTCCTGGCATCCGCCAAACCCAGATTCGTCCGTCGGACTGCCAGATGGTGAAGCATGATTCATCACTCCAGAGAACGCATTTCGACTGTGCCAGAGTCCAATGGAGGCAAGCTTTACTCCACTCCAGCCGACACTTGGCATTGCTCATGGTGATCTTAGGCTTGTATGCGGCTTCTCGGAGATGGAAACCCATTTCATAAAGCTCCCAACGAACATTTGTGGTGCTGACGTTTCTTCCAGAGGCAGTTTGGACTCGGTAGTGAGTGTTGCAACCGAGGACACAATTTTTACGCACCATGTGCTTCAGCACTCAGCGGTCCCGTTCTGTGAGCTTGTGTGGCCTACCACTTCGCGTCTGAGCCTCTGTTGCTCCTAGACGTTTCCACTTCACAATAACAGCACTTACAGTTGACCAGGGCAGCTCTAGCAGGGCAGAAATTTGATGAACTGACTTGTTGGAAAGGTGGCATCCTATGACGGTGCCACGTTGAAAGTCACTGAGCTCTTCAGTATGGCCTATTCTACTGCCAATGTTCGTCTATGGAGATTGCATGGCTGTGTGCTTGATTATATATATATATATATATCTGTCAGCAATGGGTGTGGCTGAATCAGCCAGATCCACGAAATAGAAGGGGTGTCTGCATACTTTTGGCCATGTAGTGTATGTGCCATGTGGCAAAGTATAGAAAAGAAGGGACATTTCATAGCTTGTAGAAAATGCCAAACAATAGAAAAGAAGGGAGATTCAAAAAATCTCATGTGCGTGGTGGACTACCCTTGTATTCTTAGGAGGAACCAAGTAATGCTCTAGAAATGTTCATATAAAGGGTGCCCAACATCTGGCAAATAAAATACATTTACTTCTTCATGCAGCTGCATGAATCAAATTGGTGCCCCTTTATATGAACTTTGAGAGCATTACTTGGTTCCTCCTAAGAACACAAGGGTAGTCCACCATCCACATGAGATTTTTTGAACTGACAGCCACCAACGTCGATTTGAGGGTTTTCTTAAAATTATAGGCCGAGAAAAATATATTTCCAGTCTCTGGTCAGCGCGCGCATCGATTTTGACCCTGAGCATCAACAATTTTTTTTTTTTTTCCAACGGTACCTACAACAGCACGCGCCTGTTGTTGCCGGGCCGGCGCGCTATCTCTGGAAATACGGGCCTGTGAGGGTCGCCCTTGGTATGGACGTTCGCGCAACGTTCTCCCCTACAAAACTTCGTTTAGTTTATCCAAATCCAACCAGCCCTTCCAAAGATATGAGTAGTTTTGTGTGCCGTGCCGTCATGAATCCAATCGGCTGGATATTGTCATTTATTGAAACGAAGACGTTTTTGTCGGGTTCGTGTGAAGCAACCAGAAGGCCGAGAGAGCTGCGGGTGGTCTCGTTAGTTAGGCCTGGATCCTATATCGTTTGTCATGAAGTTGTAAGGGTCTGTGATAATCTGGTGGACTGGGAGAAGAGATCGTGGGAGACCATCGGCCCGTTAGACCACTTGCGCATGCGCAGTGTTGACGCGATCAACGCATTGGATTGTTTGACGGTACGGCGAGGCGATCTCGAGAACGAAATGGCAGTCTATAATATGCTTGAAGAACTTAATGATTTTCAGAATATATACATTTTAAAATAACTTAAGCTTGTGTTCATTATTTACAAAAAGGCCGATCTGTCCCATTGGCTGTCTTTAATTTCTCTCTGAACGGCGCCACGGCAGATGAGGAGGACCGCAAGGCATGAAGACACAAAAAACACCTCCTCTATATGTGCAATCCATGCTTTTCATTAAAAAAAAAACCCAAAAAAACCCGCATCGCCGCAGCAATTCTGGAACTTTGGTCTGACGAGAGACCAGCAATATATTTTTTTCGGCCTAAAACTCAAGAATGTGGAAACGGACTTTGCTGAAATTTGGAGCATATTATCTCGACGTACAAAGGATTTACTTCTGAAATTCGAAGCCCATTTCGTCCAGTAGAAGCCGAGAAACGAATTTTCAGTCCCTATGTTAAAGTTACAAACAGAGAGACCATCTCTATATATAAAGGAGGAGTGTGTGTGTGTGTGTGTGTGTGTGTGTGTGTGTGTGTGTGTGTGTGTGTGTGTGTGTGTGTGTGTGTGTGTGTGTGTGTGTGTGTCTCTGTGTCTGTCTGGATGTCCGCTTATAACTCAAGAACTACACATCGGAGAAAAGTTTTAGACACAGATTCGGAATCAGCATAAAATCCCGGTGGTTTTAGGCTACATTTTATTTTAATATCAATGGTTTAAAAAAACCGTGCCAGCTGCAATTCCATGGTGTAGTTTGTGGCGGCGCTAGACGTTCGGGGTGTATTGCAATGGTTTGTCGGGTTTGGCTGTGGGTCCAGAATAGCTCCCATTTCCTTATGTTCTTCCACTTTTATTTTGATTCTTCTGTTACAACGTCTTCCTTATCTACCTTATATCCCCCCGACGAGGCCTCTACATAATTTCATGCGGCAGAATTTAATGCATTTTGAGTGAAAGAAGTGAGATGAAGTTGTAGGAGGAAGAAGAGGCGCGGTCACTGTGGAGGCCTCGATCGGGAGTGGAAATGGCGGGAATTGCGTTTGTATCGCAAAGTAAAGGATCTGCATTCATTTCTGAACTTGCATTGGTGGATTGTTATACATCTGCATTATTTTGCATAAAAAAACTTTATGTTGAACTTGAAGGCTCCAAGCACGGACGATATATATAGCGCTCATTGAGGTAAAAACAAGTGAATCCTCTTGGATTGCGCTGAGGTTCGGGCATGGAATTTCTAGGAGGAAGTATAATTTGTATGCAATGAAAGTACATGTAATATGGGATCGAGTAAGATCGAGTAAGCTTCACCAGTGCGCGTGCGCGAATTTACGTCACGTCGGCAGCGAGAAGGCGTTCCCCAACACGAACCAATCAGGAACTGCCACGCCCACTTATATGATCTCAGAATTCCTGTGACAGGAATTAGCGTTACACTGGCTGGAAGTCAATCGCTAAAGGCGCTTCCTCAGCGCCAATCACCAGTGCGCGTGCGCGAATTTACGTCACGTCGGCAGCGAGAAGGCGTTCCCCAACACGAACCAATCAGGAACTGCCACGCCCACTTATATGATCTCAGAATTCCTGTGACAGGAATTAGCGTTACACTGGCTGGAAGTCAATCGCTAAAGGCGCTTCCTCAGCGCCAATAAAAGTAAAAAGCCTGCTATCGCTTGCCAAGCTAGCCGTTCCCCCCTCCCCCTCCCCCTCCACTCCCCTCCCCCCTTCCCCTCCCTCCTCTCCCCTCCCCCCTTCCCCTCCCTCCTCTCCCTCCCCTCCCCCCTCCCACTCCCATCCCTCCCCCCTCCCACTCCAATCCCCCCTCCCACTCCCATCCCCCCTCCCACTCCCCCTCCCCTCCCCCCTCTCCCCCTCCCCCCCCACTCCCCCATCCCCTCCCCCTCCCCCTCCACTCCCCCCTCCCCTCCCCCTCCCCCTCCACTCCCCCCTCCCCTCCCCCCTCCCCTTCCCCCTCCCCCCCTCCTCTCCCTCCCCCCCCTCACCTCCCCCCTCCCCTCCCCTCCCCTCCGCCTCCCCCCTGCCTCCCCCTCACCTCCCCCTCCCCCCTCACCTCCCCTCTCCCCTCTCCTCCAACCCCCTCCCCTCCTCCCCCTCACTCCTCTTCTCCCCTCCCCCCCTCTTCTCCCCTCCCCCCCTCTTCTCCCCTCCCCCCTCTTCTCCCCTCCCCCCCTCTTCTCTCCTCCCCTCCCCTTCCTCCTCTCCTCCCTGGCCCCCGCCCGGCAATGCCGGGTACTTCCCATGGCCAGCTGTACGTGGGCTGCTCGAGGGTTGGAAAACCAAGCAATCTTTATGTCTTGGCACCAAGTAAGAAAACCAGAAATGTTGTATACCAAGAGGTTTTGAGAAATTGAAAATTGACAAAACGCCATGTAGGAAATGTACTGTGATATTGCTCTAAAATATACATGTTCTTTTCATCATATATTTGTATTATTCTTATTCAACCCGGGCGAAGCCGGGTACCTCAGCTAGTCCCATATAAAGGGAGGGGTGCTTTGCACCTCCCTTGATTAAACAGGACTATCTGTCTTTCCCCGTACTGCTCCCTCTTGCCCCGCTAAACTTTGTGTGGAACCTTTTGTGGTCCCAATGGGTATCTCCTCAGGTAGGTGGGAGGCTCAATAAATTTCTCAATACAGTTATGATTTTGAGTTTCCATCTGTATGAAGTTGCTCTCTCTATATGTAAACTCATTCATGGGTTCAGCATTAGCAGTTTCATCATTTACTGAAGGTGGAAACATTCGCTCGTTCAGTAATATCTCAATACAACCGTGATTTTGAATTTCCATCCAAACGAGGAGATTGTTCGACGAGAGCATAATCACCAGTCCATAATATTTGCCGAGGGCTTTGCTTCAAATTCTGGGGAAATTAGCACTTTGAGGCCCAACATGGATTTTATAACAAAGTTTTTTTTGTCAAAATAATATTTCCCAGTCTGCTATATTGGATACTGCCATTCGTTTCCTCTTCGCCTAAAAGGTAAAGATGAATCTCCAAGAATGGATAGTATCAGAAAAATAGAAGAAGCATTTATTGCTGGCAATCATTATGTCACTGCTAAAATATCATCTTTAATCTTCATGATAACCTATGAGAATAGTTGTAGCAGGATACAAACCCTCTCAGGTCAGTGAACACATTTTAAGCCAAATTGTGGGGGGTTGGCAGAATAACTTAAGCCTCAGTGGTATGTAGACTCAACTTTGAGCTGTCTACCGTGGTCTGAATCTCAACTGAATCCCAGAATGCAGTTCAGCAAAACAATAGAGGGATTCAACAGTACATTGATTGAGTTATGATAACCACCATTGGAAGTAAGGGGAATTGCTGATGTTTTGGGTATTAATTCTTCATCAGAGTGTTAGCCTCTGGACTGTGGCTTGAATCGAGCGATAAAGTTATTGGAGCATGGAATGAAAGTATTGGAAAGGGTGTTGGAGAGGAGGATAAGGAAGAAAGTGAAGATCGACAAAATGCAGTTTGGATTTATGTCAGGAAGAGGAACGACAGACGCGCTTTTTATTGTAAGGCAGTTGCAGGAGAAGTATATGGAGAAGAGGAAGAAGTTGTTTCTTGGGTTTGTTGATCTGGAGAAACCATTCAATAGGGTTCCACGTGAAGTAGTGACATGGGCATTGAGGAAGTTAGGAGTGGAGGAATGGTTGATCAGAGTGATGGCAATGTATGAGAGAGCGTGCACAGCTGTAAGGACGAAGGACGGGAACAGTGGTGAGTTTGAGGTGAAGGTGGGAGTGCATCAGGGGTCGCTACTAAGACCACTACTATTTGTAGCTGTGATGGAGGTGCTGGCTCTGAAAGTAAAGGAGGGTTTACCGTGGGAGCTGTTGCATGCAGATGATCTGGTGTTGATTGCAGAAAGTGTGGATGGATTGAAGGAGAAGATGAACAAGTGGAAGGAATGTATGGAGACAAAAGGTCTGAAGGTAAGTATCGGAAAAACGAAGGTGATGGCAAGTGGTAAAGCATGTGGTGAGGTGGAAAGAACTGGGAAGAGGCCGTTTGCTGTGTGCAGGAAGGGTGTCGGAGTGAATTCCAATCAATGTACAATGTGCGCTGAGTGGGTTCATCAAAAATGCAGTGGTTTGAGAGGGTCATTAACCAGTGTGGCAGCTACATTCATGTGTAAGGTGTGCACAGAGGGAGCTGCAGACGGAGGAAATGTTGAGTTGGATCTTGGAGATGGCATGAATCTGGAAGGTGTGAAAACATTTTGCTACCAAGGAGACATGCTGAATGGAGAAGGTGGATCAGATTCGGCAACAGTTGCTAGAGTGAGATGCGCATGGAAGAAGTTTTGGGAACTGAGTGGCGTGCTGATGAGGAGGAGAGTGTCGTTGAAGCTGAAGGGAAAGGTGTATGCTGCATGTGTGAGAAGTGTTATGATTTATGGGAGCAAGACATGGGTCATGAACGTTGAGCAGCAACGAAGGCTGGAAAGGGTGGAAATGCGAATGGTTCGGTGGATGTGCGGAGTATCGTTGAGAGAGAGGAAGCCAAATGATGAATTGCGAAAGATGATGGGAATAGAGCCTGTGATTGATGCTGCGAAGAGAAACAGGTTGAGATGGTTTGGTCATGTGTTGAGGAAGGATGAAAGTCACTGGTTGAGAAGAGTGATGGAAATGAATGTAGAAGGAAGTAGAGGACGGGGAAGACCGAGAAAGACTTGGCTAAAGGTGGTGGAAGAAGAAATGCGGGCAAGGGGGTTAACAAGAGGAGATGCAGAAAATAGGGCAAAATGGAGAAGATTGTCATGGGGCCCGTAGGGCTAACCCCCGCTCTAGCAGGGAAAATGGCCTTAAAATGCCTGTTGTTGTATACGAAGCACGGTTTGTTGTTGCTTACACAATGTGTAGGCATGCATACCCCACTAGTATAGATATATATTTGTGAGTCTAAAGCAAACAGAGTGAAGAACATGCTGATGTCTGTTATAAGCAGGAATATTGTTGTTTTTTAACACCCCATGATAGGTGTGTCTGAGATTTTCATGAAAAGTAATGGAATAAATGCAGCATTGCATGGTACCAGAATTATTATGGTAAGGCAAGGCTTACAAAGAACTGCAGTTGGAGGCTGTCCGAGGTTCAGTGATGATCCTGAAAAGAGCCTTCAGAACAAAACTTTGAGAACAAGAAAACGTCACAGTTTGGTCCATGAATCATGATCGCTTACTGAAACGGAGGTGGATACTTCGAGACCTGCGTTCCACCTTCTGAGACCCGCATACGGAAATAACAACCAACGACACACACACACACACACACACACACACACACACACACACACACACACACACACACACACACACACACACACACACACACACACACACACACACACACACACACACACACACACACACACACACACACACACACACACACACACACACAGGCCTGCCAGTCTATTCAGGAACAGACATGACAAAAACTTATTGGAGACTGACATAATTATTACTTGAAACAAATATTTATGCCATCTCTACAAATTCCCACAAAGCTGTTCCCACATTTGGATGCAGGGGCGTCGAGAGGGGGATCAGTACATTGCTCTATATTGTCCGCCGATGCAGTATTTTACTAACCTTCATAAACACTAGCAATACTAACCTTCATAAAGACTAGTTTTCGATTTTGTTCTAATATTTGTTTTCTCAATCATCATTACATGAACTGCATTTCTCAAATATACAATTTGTTTCCTTTAATTATTGTCCTCTTTAGCTCAATTTAGCAAAATCCACTGCAATAGATGTAATGAGCCTTTCTTTAAATGATGAGAAATGCAGTTCAGCTGCATTTCTTTTGAGCAAAATTATCAAAGACACTTTTAGATGAACATTTTTCAAATCATCAATAACATCAAAAATATAAAGATCCCACTGAAAATCACCCAGGAAGGCACTTATTCATTTCACGGATCATTCAGTGGTGATTGAGGGAGTATATGTAATTTTAATAACTTCAAAACGTCAGTGACAAATTTTGCATTGTGCTTCAGGGAAGGCGCACAAATGATGTACTGTACAGGGTGTTCCTAAAAGACCTGGACAAATTTCGTTGTTAATATATTTAGTACCACAAATGATACAATGATACCCTTTGTTTTATATGATATCGAAACTCAAGGATTTCTTTATTTTCAGGTCTGGTGTTTTAATGCAAAATAAAATGGCGACTCCAGAGGTGAACGCTCTTTGCGCGGAATGGTTCATCGAGGCATATCCGACACGCAAGTTCAGCATAATTTCCAAACAAGGTATGGAAGGAATCAGTAGAATATTTCAATGAGAATTATGACGTCATAGGTCACAAAACAAAAAATTTTTGCACCTCTATGTCTCCGAAAGCGCCGTTTGTTACTTGGCAAATTTTTTTTTTTTTTGCAAGTTTGTTGATCACTCCGGTTTGTGTGTTTGTGTGTGTGTGTGTGTTTGTCTGTCCACTCACTTATACTTGCCTACAGGTCACAATTTAAAACCGATCTCCACGAAACTTCACCAAATGGTGGAGTTCGTGGTCCGAAAAAATCCTATATATTTTTGAGGTCAAACGGTCAAAAGATCACGTGGTTCGGCCGCCATATAGGCCAAAGGTCAACCACTTATTCCCAGATTTCTAAAATCCTCAATTTTCATCCGATTGACTTGAAATTTGAATAGGATTTACATTTCAGCGAACTGAATTCAACCACCAACTATTTTTGAGATTAAAATAGGTCAAAAGGTCAACATAGGCCAAAGGTCAACCACTTTTCTCAAATTTCTAAAATCTTCAATTTTCATCCGATTGACTTGAAATTTGAATAGGATTTACATTTCAGCTAACTGAATTCAACCACCAACTATTTTTGAGATTACCACAGGCCAAAACGTCAACATAGGCCAAAGGTCAACAACAATTTCGTATTTCCAAAATCCTCAATTTTCATCCGATTGACTTGAAATTTGAATAGGATTTACATTTCAGCTAACTGAATTCAACCACCAACTATTTTTGAGATCAGCATAGGCCAATAGGTCAACATATGCCAAAGGTCAACCACTTTTTTTGAATTTCTAAAATCGTCAATTTTCATCCGATTGACTTGAAATTTAAATGATATTTTCATGTCAGCGAATTGAATTCAACCACCAACTATTTTTTTAGATCAGCATAGGCCAAAAGGTCAACATAGGCCAAAGGTCAACCAGTTTTTTTTTAATTTCTAAAATCTTCAATTTTCATCTGAGTGACTTGAAATTTGAATAGGATTTTCATAGCAGCCAACTGAATTTAACCACCAACTATTTTTGAGGTCAAAAAGATGCTCTACTGAGTGCCATTCTACTTTGTTCTGTTTTGCCAAGTGTTGCTCCATGAGTGATTTTTCATCTGTTTGTCTGTTTGTTTGTCCACACAGAATAAATATGATTTTCTCTACAACAGTTGGTCCGATTGACAAGAAATTTTCACCATCGGTGCAACTCCACCTGTATAATTTTTAATGATAATTATGATGTCATAGGTCACGTGGTATGGCCGCCATCTTGGAAAAACCGAAAACCTTTTCAACTCTATATCTCCGAAAGCGCTGCATAGAGAAAATTGAGACATGGCTAATTGTAAAGAACTCTCCATGGGGAATGAAAAATGTTAATGATGATGTCATAGTTGCCTCCATTATGACGTCATAATTCGACACGTACAAAACTTCATCCGATCAAGATGAAATTCATTGAGCATAATCTAGGGATAAATTGGTGGAGAAAAAAAAAATGACGATGATGTCATCGGCCACGTGGTTCGGCCGCCATATTTGTTTTAACACAAAAGCCTTAAAAACTACTGAAAATACGTACTGGCGAGGGTCTGCAATCTCTGATTGCTCTTTCTTGTTCGAAGATGTGTTTCAAATGTTCAGGAACCTCACACCGCTCGCAGATTCCCGTCAGGTGACACCCTATCCAAGGTAAATAAGAGTTTAGACTTTAGAGCATAATGTCCGAATCGGAGCATATAAGTATGAAGATCGTAAGATCGTAAAATCTCGTAAGATCTCTTGGTCTCTTCGGGAGAGTCAAGGAAACGAGACAGTGGATTGATCAAAGGGTGCACCTGAAAGCACCCACTCCCCTTGGTGGAGGTCTCCCATTGAAATTGCCTTTAGAGGAAGCTTTGGTTAGGAATCCCAGTCCTGGGTTCAAATCCCGGTTGCCGGCTTGGGATCCCAGGATCCCGGGTTCCAAATCCCGATTGATTGCTGAATTAACGCCAAGGGGGTTGACTCAGCCTGTCATCCTTCCGAGGTGGGCAAATTGAGTACCAATTCACTGGTAATTCCGTGTGTCGCAAGACGCGACTAATAACCGAAAGGGCATCCGGCCATAAAAACATTGCTTCAAAAAGGGGACCACGGTGCACGAAAAAGGCCAACCCCGGCTCTGTGGGGAAAAAATGGCCTCTAAAGGCGTTTCTTTGATAGCCTTAGATGGATTGGGGTTTCAAACTCAGACCTGAGTGCTTGTTTGGCTGCTGGATCGCTGACCTTATACGTTTTATTACGATAACATTTTGCAAAAATCTAATATTTTGAATTGAAAATCTAAAAAAAAGTAAATAATGACGTCGAACAAATTTCTAATGGCATATGGATTTAATTTCTGCTTAAGAGAATGTCACATTGTTATTTGGTCGGTGCATAAGTTAGCAGACCGCTGTCTCCATCGCTGACGCTGATCTTCACAAAGCCTGTGACCCCTATCAGCTCAAAATCCTTTTATCGGCCAGCGAGGGCTGGCTCCCCTGCTTTGTACCTTGCACAACATGACACCATGGAAACCAATGCCAACACGGTTTTTGGAATCTCCCAGGCAAAAACTGAGTCTATGGGCCTATCACTTCGCCATCGCCGACAGGTTGGTGGTCTCTATGTCTTCTACCGCTTCCTTTCAATTATTGCGCCCTCTGCTCTTTCCGTGCTTCGTCTCCCCAAGGATTATGCAGGGTACACATGGTCGACCCTTGTATATCCTTGTATGTTATTAATGTATATTGGACATATTTCAGATCTTTGCTCCTCCTCAATCTATCACATAAACAAAGTGACTAGAAGGGCACTCGGGAGAGAGCATACCTCCGCCAGGATGAACGGTTTACGATTTGCATCCCACTGATAGGTCGGATCTGGATTCGGACATGAACCAAAATGTAATTGGCTTGTTTTTGTCACGTCACCAACTCATCCACCAAGTTTTGTCATAAGTCATTCACAACTTTTTGAGAAATCGTGCTATATATCCTTTTTGGCCGTATCACTCAATAGTGAAGAATCACTTAAAATAATCAAAAATGATCGTATCTGAATCTGGATTTTGATCTTCACTAAAATCGAATTAATTTGGCCTTGTCACACACCCAACCTGTCCACCAAGTTTCGTCCGAATCCGTACATAACAATCCGAACATAACCATCCATACATATCGTGCGATATATCGGTTTTAGCCTTTTCACTCAATGGTATCACCTGGTGTTGGCCTAATCGTTAGGGCGGTGGGCTTGGGATCCTAAGCTCCTGAGTTCGTTTAGCCTTTTCACTCAATGGTATCACCTGGTGTTGGCCTAATGGTTAGGGCGGTGGGCTTGGGATCCTAAGCTCCTGAGTTCGAATCCCGTTGGATTAAAGCCAGGTCGGTTAACTCAGCCTGTCATCTTTCCGAGGTCGGCAAAATGAGTACCAGATAACTGGTTATAGAGAGGCATTGTATCAGCGGCAGACGCGCACACAGAAAAATGATACAACCAGCAGCAGGGTGGCTGCACACGAACCACCACCCACTCAATGGTGAGGAATCAAATCACTTAAATAATTCTCTGATCCGGATACAGATTCGAATCTTCACCAAAATTGAATCGATTCTTCCTCGTCATTCACCCAACCTGTCCAACAAATTTTGTCCGAATCTGCCCATTATTTTATGAGATACCCTGTTCACAAACAAACAACAAAGATATTATGCAGAGCACGATACTTGAAAAATGCAGAGCACAAGATTTGCAAAGTCCACCAACCCCCCACCGCCCCCCCCCCCCCCACACACAAAAAGGTGCCATGGATACATCAAATTGTCAATTTCATTAAGATTAAAATTGACGATCTTAATCAAAGCTCAGGTTGATTGAAATTGAATTGACGATTTTTCAGATGAAATTTTTTGATTTTAGAAGCTTTTCCTTGAGTTGACATTTGACCTTTTGACTTCAAAATAAAGAGGCTTCTCAGTTTGGACTACCTCAACAACTTGGTAAAGTTTCATGACGATTGGTTTAGAAATGTGACCTGCAGGCGAGTGACAGACAAGCAAACAGACAGAACCCTCTATTTATTTTATTTCAACCATTTACTTGGTGGATTTACTGGTATGTTTAGGGTCATTGTCATGTTGCAAGGTCCACCTTCGGTTGAGCTTCAACTTTCCGACAGATGGCCTCACATTATCCTCAAGCACCCTCTGGTACAATGAAGAATTCATAGTGGATTATTTGATGGTGAGCTGCCCAGGCCCTGATGCAGCAAAGCTACCCCAAACCATAATATTTCCACCACCATGCTTTACAGTTGGTATCAGGTTCTTGTGGTCAAATGCTGTCTTTGGTTTTCGCCAAACATGTCTTCTGGTACTGTGGCCAAATATCTCTACCTTTGACTCATCTGTCCAGAGCACATTGTTCCAGAAGTGCTGGTCTTTGCCTAGGTGTTCATTGGCAAACTTTAGTCTTGCACTGATGTTCTTTCTGGACAGCAAAGGTGTCCTTCTGGCACACCTCCTATGTAGATCAAATTTGTGTAACCTCTTTCTTATGGTGGACTCGTGCACTTTGACATCAACAGTGGCAAGAGCTACTTGTAGGTCCCGTGATGACATTCTGGGGTTCTTAGAGACTTCTTTCAGCATCTTGCGGTCTGCTCTTGGGCTGAACTTGCTGGGGCGGCCTGGCCTGAACAAGTTGGCAGTTGTTTGGATTCTTCTCCACTTGTAGATGATCTTCCGGACATTCGAATGATTGATTTTAAATTGTTTGGAGATCTTTTAAAATCCCTTCCCAGACTAGTAGGCATCTATAACCTTCTTTCTGAAGGCCTCAGAGAGTTCTTTTAATCTAGGCATGGTGACACTGCACACTTCAACAACAAAGAGCAAACCAAACTAAATGTCTGAGGTTTAAATAAGACAGGTTCCTCCAAGATCCTCTCTGACGATGTTCTAATCATTTGCGCCTGAGCTGGTGCACCTGATTCTAATTTTAGGTATTTGAAGTCGTGATAAATGTAGGGGTGTACTTACTTTTTCCACATGTGAAATTTGCTTTTATGTTTATATAAATTATACAATGGACTACAAAATGTAAATGTTTCATGCTATTTGTTATATTATATCACCTTTGTCTGTCAATATTGTTGAAATGAAGATCAAATAGCTGTATGTTGAAATATGTTGAAAAAGTCAAAACTTTAGATGGGGTGTACTTACTTTTTCACGTGACTGTACATGGTGTCAGACATACATGGCGACGGCCATCTTGGATTTTGACATGGGTTGCACCCACACACCAAATTAGAATTCGGTCCTTCGCTTACGCACGCACGCCCGCACGCACGCACGGGAAAACCATAGTCCCCCTTTCGCTCCGCGGTGCAACGGGGGACAAAAACAGACACGGGTGAAAACAGCCTCCATCCGCCTTTGGTGGCGGAAGTAAAAATAGGGCTCTCCCTTTGCTGGTTTGACTGATTAAAAACTAGTGTGATATCCAGAAATATCCCACTTGTTGGATTCTTCTGCAAATGGCAACCAAAAGCAAATTATGCAATTTCAATGCATCAAAATTGAGTTAAAGGCAGCAGCATCAGTGCTAGGTGTATGCATAAATGTTACAGTTTGTGTGGGTTTGGTGTCAACCAAAGAGCAAACGCACCGTTCAGTCGTAGGCGATGGAGCATCAGTGAGGCGCTCACGGTCACCATGCTTGCTGGAAAACAGCCAGGTCATGTCTCGCCAGCCCTTACGTCGAGCACCATGAACCTGCCAAAAAACACATATACCCTGATTCAGGTTTAACAAAACACAAAGGTGCCTTGAAACATCATTAATTGGTAAATCTATTATCCTGGGATACATTAACCCCTCCAGAATGCAACTCTGCAATAGCAGTGTCTTAAGGAACAGACTCCCAGAGATCCAAACTCACTTCAGTAGTTTGATGATCGATTGGTTTAAAATGTGTTAGACAACACAGAGAAAAGACAATAAGCGCACAGAATGAATCACCAACAGCCTGACAGCACAAAGTCTGCTGTTTGGTAACCCAAAATAACGCTGAAGCCATAAAAATATTAAACCCCTTATCGGATAACCTGAGATAAATACCTGTTACCAGGCATATTTGCCTAATAGTTGAGAGTCTGGGAGATTGGCAGTTCAATTCTGGAACCTACCGAAGAGCCATCGAAAAGTCACCTTCCGGTTTAATCCCATGCAATACATAACACATGCTGCTGCTTCCTTGTTTGATGCTCAGCATTTAAAGGATAGAGCATGAACAAACCATCCACGAGGAGGAGGTAATTTCTCCTTAACTGTCCACTTGTTTGGGAGAGAAAATGGCGTCACTAGATGGTCGCCAGGTGTGCCCGAGTAAGTTACATCGCATCCCGCAAACTCAGTGGTCGTGTCTGTCTGAAGACAAGTGTTGCATTGCCTCATGTGCAGGGTGTTTATAAAGTCTCCATCTATTTCAGAGAAATAATGGGTAACTAAATAGATAGGGACTTTATGTATAAACACCCTGTATTTGTCAGCAGATGTGTGTGTTTTGTGATGCAGCTCCTTCACGAGCCTTAGATTCAATAAAAAACAAGACCGGAAGTCTAACAGCAGCGTAGCGGTGCTTGTTTGATACTTTAGTTGAAAGGATAGTATGACCTGGGTGGAGATACCAGTTAGCAAACAATGTAAGTATTAAATTATTTTGAAGCACTCTAAATCTCTAAGCTGTCTGTCACCATGGAAGTGAAGAGATTGCATTGAGACACTGGTTTATTATATATGTTGGTCAGTTAGACAATGCTACCAAAGTGACCTAAGCAGCATCCCGACACACACCACTGCGGGCAGAGTGCAAATCCTGCAACCAACCTCCTTGAGAGAGGACCCAGTGAGTTGGTACTGTTACGTACTTCCTCCCTAAATCCCGGCCACTGTGTACCTCCGAGCTTCGAAAGGAATCACGGCAGAAAGATGTGCTATTATGTGTGTGTCCCAATGACCAATGGTAGAACCACACCAAGCAATTGATACAAAACAAATTATTGTATTCAAAACTCACACAATAATAACACTTAACGCAAGTACAAGGAAACTCTCACTTGCACATCATAAACCATACAATTCCTATGACGGTACCACCAATATGTTCTTTAATCAATAACTCACAGTACTCCAACGTGAGTGAACTGTAACATTCCCCAAAGTTCGTGCAGAACAACGGCAGCACGATGTGCAGAGCAATGAGCAGAGCGACGATTGTCACGACACATGGCCAAAGTCGATCCCCGCTCTGGCGATCAACACGAAAAGGTCATACTGGGACCTGAACCCAGGTCGGTTGACAGTCAAAGCCGCAGAAGAGCCACGAGGCGAGAGGTCGGGCCGAAGAGGTCCGGGAGGTCCGGTAATGATTCACCCAAAAGGTGAGTGGAAACTCACACCTTCCATTCACCGACAATGAAGCCGACATGAATAATCGGCGGTTCCCACGCTGAGGCGCTCCGGGAAAACCCACGACACAAACGTGGAACAGGGCGAATGGCTTTTGTGAGGTGAAATGGTGGACAGCCGATAATGGAGGCGTCAGCTTGCTCTCCAACGATGATTCACTCTCAGAACCAAAACCCGTCACGCAGGTTTAATTGCAACCGCAATAACAACACTGTCACGGGAATCCCTTTCCCGGGGAAACCAACATTCGCTCGCGACCAATGTCCAAAAGGTCCGCTCGCCACCACAAAGCAGAGAAGCCCTTCTGCTCCGATCTCTCTCGATCCCATCACCCGTCTCTTTTCTCTTTCCGGTTTCTTCTTCACCCATTTCGTTTCTCTTCTGAAACACTATTTTTACCTTTGAAGAAAGTTATCTCCATTTCACACCGAAACCATAAGAATAATAGTTCCTGAAACTAATAATGCTTCAAGTAGATGAAAACCACAAATACGGAAGTGCCGAATCCATAACAGTACTCATTTTGCAACATTTATATTTTAAAGCAACATTTTCTTGGGAGTTATTAACCCTCCAAGTGTCACTCTCGATCTGCTCCTGAGTTTATATGATTTCACTATAAACAACGTTGCGGGTTAGTCGGGCCTGCAGCATGTGCAGTTCCTCTCCTTATCTGGAATTCACTCTGGTTGGAAAAGATGCACCGATCGAGTGGGTCTCCTACTCTACTTGCTACAATGTACAGCTGTCCGTGTATGAAAACACATGACAGGTTTCACCGCTTCGATGACACGTTCGGCCTGTACGGCATATTATACTAAAATACGCAATTTGGGGTCTGCCTGTCTGTCTCATGATTTTTTGACCGCGATACATTCCGTCGTTACTTATCCAATCTCAACCAAACATGATTGGATGAGTAACGGTTACACAATGAAGGTTGTAGCGCATTAATTTGCCCCCCCCCCTCCCAAAGGGGGTTTCCTCCCCAAGCGGGTTTTCCCCGCAATTGCCACCAATGGGGTTGTATGTTGAGGTGTATATCTGTATTAAGCTAGCTTTATCGTGCCGTTTTTCCAAGGCCATTTATAATAACAAAACAAATGATAATAGCATTATATTATTGTTATTATCAAACAATATTAATACTAACTAGTGTGACTTGGTGCGCTCCGCATGCCTCACCACACGTCGTTTCAGAGGGATAGGCATCTTTGACCATTTTGGTGTCTTTTGGGTCTTCATGGTGTTTTGGGTCTTCAGGGCCATTTAGGTCTTCAGAGTCTTTTGGATCTTCTGGGCCTTTAAGGGTCTTTTGGGTCTTCAGGGGCTTTTGGGTCTGAGTCTTTGGGGTATTTTGGTTCTTTGGGGTATTTAAGGGTATTTTGGGTCGAAAGGGTCTTTAAGGGTCTTTGGGGTCTTCAGGTTTTTTTTGGTTTTCAGGGTGTTTTGGGTCTTCGGGGTCTTTTGGGTCTTCGGTGTGTTCAGGGGATTTTTGGTCTTCAGGGTCTTTTGGTTCATCTGGGTTATTTTGGGTCTTCGGGGACATTTGGGTCTTCAGGGACATTTGGGTCCTTGGGGACATTTGGGTCTTCAGGGTATTTTGGGTGTTCAGGATATTTTGGGTCTTCAGGGTATTTTGGGTCTTCAGGGTATTTTGGGTCTTCCGGGTGTTTTGGGGTCTTTGGGGTCTTCAGGGTATTTTGGTTCTTCAAGGTCTTTAAGGGTCTTTGTAGTCTTCAGGGTGTTTTGAGTCTTCAGTGTGTTTTGGGTCTTTGGGTTATTTTGGGTCTTCGGGATGTTTTGGGTCTTCAGGGTCTTTTTGAGCCTCAGGGTCTTCAAGGGTATTTTGGGTCTTTGGGGTGTTTTGTGTCATTGGGGTATTTTGGGTCTTCAGGGTCTTTAAGGGTCTTTGTGGTCTTCTGAGTGTTTGGGGTCTTCAGGGAGTATTGGGTCTTCAAGGTCTTTTGGGTCTTCCAGGTCTTTGGGGTGTTTTGGGTATTCCGGGTATTTTGGGTCTTCAGGGTCTTTTGGGTCTTCAGGGTCTTTGTAGTCTTCAGGGTGTTTTGGGTCTTCGGGGTCTTTTGGGTGTTTTGGGTCTTCGGGGTATTTTGGGTCTTCTGAGTGTTTTGGGTCTTCGGGATCTTTTGGGTCTTTGGGGTATTTTGGGTCTTCGGGATGTTTTGGGTCTTCGGGGTGTTTTGGGTCTTCGGGGTGTTTTGGGTCTTCGGGGTGTTTTGAGGTCTTCAGGGTCTTTTGGGTCTTCCGGGTCTTCTGAGTGTTTTTGGATCTTTGGGATATTTTGCGTCTTCGGGGTATTTTGGGTCTTCGGGTTGTTTTGGGGCTTCAGGGTCTTTTGGGTATTTTAGGTCTTCGGGGCCATTTGGATTTTGAGGGTCTTTTTGAGAGTCTGGGCCTTAAAGAGCATTTTGGGTCTTTGGGGTGTTTTGAGTCTTCAGGGTCTTTAAGGGTATGTTGGGTCTTCAGGGGTCTTAAGGGTCTTGGGGTAATTATAGGGTCATCAAAGGTCTGAGGGGTCTCAGCAGTCTAAAAGTAATTAATAGGGTTAATTAAGAGGGTGTAAACATTTTTGTCCCCCGTCGCACCGCGAAGCGAAAGGGGGACATGGTTTTCCCCTCCGTCCATGTGTGTGTCCGTCCATGCGTCCGTCTGTTCGTGCGTGCGTGTGTGCGTGCGTAAGCAAAGGACCGAATTCTAATCTGGTGTGTGGGTGCAACCCACGTCAAAATCCAAGATGGCCGCCGCCATGTATGTCAACCTTGTGAGCGGAATATCTTGAAAAACAAGCATTCTGAGTATTGCGCTGCAATACATGTCCCCTATCAAAGTTCAAAGTGCCATAACTTTGTCAAAAATGATCGAATATGCAAATTTATGCACGGTTGATGCTGGTTTTCAAACTTGATCTGAGTTATGCTGAGACACATGTGTGTACAAAATTTTGTTGAAATCAGCCAATGTTTGGTGCAGTTATCGCACGAAACCAAACTGTGACAGACGAACAGACGGATCTAATTAAATATGCAAATTTATGCACGGTTGATGCTGGTTTTCAAACTTGATTTGAGTTATGCTGAGACACGTGTGTACAAAATTTTGTTGAAATCAGCCAATGTTTGGTGGAGTTATCGCACGAAACCAAAGTGTGACAGAGGAACCTCATTAAATATGCAAATTTATGCACGGTTGAATGTGGGCGCAGATGATGTGAGACCGGGTTATCCTGACCGGGTTATCCTGACCGGGTTATCGTGACCGGGTTATCCTGACCGGATTATCCTGACCAGGTTATCCGCGGACCGTGGAAGCTAGGTTACTTCTGATGCGTACTGTGTATACTGCTAAGAGGGCAGAGTATCAGATACATATTTAAAGAAGTATTCACGCAGATTATACGCACAGAAGCATATGGTAAAGTGACACTCCAACCTCCCTAGATGTATTCTTGATTTATTGGTAAACTATGTGAATTCCATGTATTCTTGCCTGATATGAAGAATTGTGTCAATGGAAACAAAATTCAGTGAAAACGTTTTTGACTTGATGCTTATTCTAGGAAAGCATTTTAAAGAACAGTCCACGATTACAGCATATTGTACACAAGGAATATTAACAGCTTTGACTTACCGCACTCCAAATTATAGTCCGGAAAACTGTTGGGGAAATTACCAAGGGTTATTTACCTACAGGTTCTGAATCGTTCCCAATCACTAATTACCTCAGGACGGGCTCACCTGTGATTCGCACTCGGGACTTCGATTTATACACCTCGCAGACAGGTCAGCAGAAGCACGAGAAAATACGTTGTTTTTCAAGATCAATGATCAATGTGTATATATATGTTGCTCGGCTTGGCTCCGCCCCTCCTGAAAGAGCACGCTGTGTCGCGCTTTTGACGTTCGCGAGACGAGGCTGAGGGCGCGCGTTTGCGGCTTGAGGAGAGGGGGGAGGAGGGGGAGGGGGAGGGGCAGGGGGAGGGGGAGGGGGAGGAGGAGGGGAAGGGGTGGGGGGAGGGGGAAGAGGAGGAGAGGGGAATGGGGGGGGAGGGGAGGAGAGGGGGGGGGAGGGGAGGAGAGGGGGGAGGAGAGGGGGGGAGGGGAGAAGAGGGGGGGGAAGTACCCAGCATTCCGTGTATAAACGTGAGGGAGAAGAGGGAAGAGGGGGGAGGGGGACAGGGGAGGAGAGGGGGGAGGGGGGGGAGGGGAGGAGAGGGGGGAGGGGGGGGAGGGGAGGAGAGGGGGGAGGGGGATGGGGGGAGGGGAGGAGAGGGGGGAGGGGGGAGGGGAGGAGAGGGGGGAGGGGGGAGGAGAGGGGGGAGGGGGAGGGGAGAGGGGAGGGGAGGGGAGGGGAGGGGAGGGGGGAGGGTGCGCGAATCGTCGAATCAGCGCGCTGCTCTGCCACTGATTCAGATTCCGTGTATAATATTCCTCGCTGAAAAAAAATATGGATCTAAAGATGAAAGAAAAAAAAACCTATGTGATGTGAATGGCAATGTTCCTCGCTGAAATGTGAAAAAACGCAATCGCGCGGCAAGGAACATCACATGATCGCTCTGAGCGATCGATTGCAACTCTGCGTCGTGTCGTGGGCGTGGCCAACGTGGCCTCATGCTCCCAGGTGATTGGCTAACTCGAGCTTGAGAGAGCCATAATGCACTACGTTATGGCAAAAACTATGGATCTAAAGATGAAAGGGAGAAAAACCTATGTGGTGTGAATGGCAATGTTCCTCGCTGAAATGTGAAAAAGCGGAATCGCTTTTCGCTCTGAAATACGTGCAAACACGTAACTGAGTTAATGGCGGCAAGGAACATCACGTGATCGCTCTGAGCGAATCAGCGCGCTGCTCTGCCATTCCGGTCATAATATGCCTCGCTGAAATGCGCTGAGGTAAAAATATGGTTTAAAAATATTATGAAATAAATTTTTTGGTCGACCATGTTCTTCCCAGGCTCAATGGCCATGTTTGTGCCAAATATCAAGTACGTGAGCCTCTCCGTTTAGGAGTCTACCGGTAACATTACACACACACACACACACACACACACACACACACACACACACACACACACAAACTGTGTTTTATATATAGATTTTACTCCAAGGGGTCCCAGGATTACCCGCCCAAAATTTTGTTGCGATTGTTTCAGCCGTTTTTGCGGTACCTGGGAACGGACGGACAGACTGACATTTGGTGAATTATAGTAAGGTAATGTCCCACATCCCTAAGGGGTTTTTCCTCCTTGAACAAATGGCATGTCAACGTTTATAAATAGCTTATCATGGCGTTTTGGTGTGTGCAATGGCCCAATGGCCTCTACCAGCGGTAAAAATATTATAAACCACAAACACACATGATTAGCTTTTTAAACAGTCGCTGTTTATAACACTAAATGAAGAAATTTGGAGGAATCCCGGCATCCGTGAGGTAAGTTTTACTTACAGATCTATATACCCCAAAAGGGTTGGGCAAATAACATGACCCCTTCATGCTGCTAAAGTGGCGTTTTTCGTAGCAGACTTTTGAAACCCACCAATTAAGGTTTGGTTTTGAAAACCACCATTGAAACCTACTTTTCCTGCTGTTTAGCACGAAACTGAAAGAGAGGAAGTTTGGGGTGTGCTCATTTACCAAGCAGCTAGCTCACACTTGCCAAGCCAACTGTTCCTTAAGGGTTTTGAATGGAGTGTTTGCTCGAATGCTTCAACCACTTGGCGATCTCTCCACAAGAAACTTGGTAAATGAACACACACCCAATGATCTTGAAACCAGACAATAGATCGACTGTAATCTATATAGCCCAAAAGAGGAATGACCCTTCCTGCCGCTCCCGTAGTGAGCGGGTGCACTAGTAAATTAAAATGTCGGTCGCTGGAGTCAGCCGTTGTAATGACATCATAGACATAATGACGTGGTGTGAGGGACACAAAACTGCCGCTCCTTTACTATGTCGAAGATGATATATTTTAACCTCCAGTAAGTTTGCAGTCACTACGAAGGGATTAGTGTTATTAGATTTACTATAATATTTACGTTACATTATCATCATTACGAAAATGATATTACTATAAAAAAAACCGAGGCTAATTCCTTACTTCCGCGGTTATTAGTACCTTACACCGCTTATCATTGATTCATGAACCATACACCGCTTCAATCTAGAAACTTTGCATTCATGACATTGGGATTAAAGTGTTATGGTTATATTTACAATATTATAATTATTATTATTATTATTATTGTTACGAAAACGATACTACTGTATTAAGAAACCTGGGCTTAATTTGTCCGAAGCAGCCTGAAGGTGAGGCATGAAGCCTAAGGCCTATACGTACTGTGTCGTTGGAAGATCCGTAATGTCTATGCTTTTGATATTTGATGATCATTTTAACAATCGGTTTGTCATAACAATATTAACAATTTGGTTTGCAAACACACTGAATGAAAAACGTCAAGGGAGAGCATGGCGATTGTGATATATGACAGGTTTGACGATATGTTTGGCCTAAACAGCATAGGAATCAAATTGGCGGTGTGTGGAGAGTCAACCGCAGTAATGCAGTAATGACATCAGACGCAGTAATGACATCAGATGTAATCACATCACTCTGTCATGTGACCATATCCTTAGCTCTGATTGGTATATGTTTGAGGGGACATACATACAGTCATGTGAAAAAGTAAGTACACCCCATGTAAAGTTTTTACTTTTTCAACATATTTCAACATACAGCTATTTGATCTTCATTTCAACTATATTGATAGATAAAGGTGATACAATACAACAAATATCATGAAACATATACATTTTGTAGTCCATTGTATAATTTAAATGAACAGAAATGCAAATTTCACATGTGGAAAAAGTAAGTACACCCTTGGCTCTAATAGGTGGTATTGCCCCCTTTGGCAGAAACAACCTCAAGTAGACGATTCTTATAACTGTCTACCAGTCTCTGACATCGACTGGGAGAAATTTTTGCGCACTCCTCCATGCAGAATTCTTTCAGCTGTGCGATGTTTGAGGGGTTTCTTGCATGCACAGCTCGTTTCAAATCCCCCCACAACATCTCGATGGGATTTAGATCTGGGCTTTGACTTGGCCATTCCAGAACCCTCCATTTCTTTCTTCTCAGCCATTCCTTGATGGATTTACTGGTATGTTTAGGGTCATTGTCATGTTGCAAGGTCCACCTTCGGTTGAGCTTCAACTTTCCGAAAGATTGCCTCACATTATCCTCAAGCACCCTCTGGTAAAATGAAGAATTCATAGTGGATTATTTGATGGTGAGCTGCCCAGGCCCTGATGTAGCAAAGCTGCCCCAAACCATAATATTTCCACCACCATGCTTTACAGTTGGTATCAGGATCTTGTGGTTAAATGCTGTCTTTGGTTTTCGCCAAACATGTCTTCTGGTACTGTGCCCAAATAGCTCCACCTTTGACTCATCTGTCCAGAGCACATTGTTCTAGAAGTGCTGGTCTTTGCCGAGGTGTTCATTGGCAAAATTTAGTCTTGCCTGATGTTCTTTCTGGACAGCAAAGGTTTTCTCCTGACACACCTCCCATGTAGATTAAATTTGTGCAGCCTGTTTCTAATGGTAGACTCATGCACTTTGATATCAACAGTGGCAAGAGCTACCTGTACGTCCCGTGATGACATTTTGGGGGTTCTTACAGACTTCTTTCAGCATGTTGCGGTCTGGTCTCGGGCTGAACTTGCTTGGGCACCTGGGGCGGCCTGGCCTGAACAAGTTGGCAGTTCTTTGGAATCTTCTCCACTTGTAGATGATCTTCCGGCCCTATGGGCTACACCGTAAAAAGTTATTATATTAAAGAGGAGTGCAAGGAGAGAGGCGGCACAATTCAAATTAAGCTTGAATAAAAACACAAATGTGCATCTTTCTGTCAATTTCAAAGAAACCTACTTTTCTAACTACATCACCAACGTATTGTATGCAAACAGTGCTGTATTCATACTAGAATTCAAGAAATCTCTGTCTGTATGTGTGGGTGAGTGTGTACTAAGGGTTTTACGTGGGAAGGTTTCAGATGGTAAAATAAATTCATAGGTAGGGGTGGGGCCAGGACCCCAATCCACTCTAAATATGTGTGGCATCTCACTGCTCCTAAAATACCCCAATTCTGGGGGAATGAACCCATCCCCAATTCTGGGGGAATGAACCCATCCTCAATTTTGGGGGAATGAACCCATCCTCAATTCTGGGGGAATAAACCCATCCTCAAATCTGGGGGAATGAACCCATCCTCAGTTCTGGGGAAATGAACCCATCCTCAATTCTGGGGGAATAAACCCATCCTCAATTTTGGGGGAATGAACCCATCCTCAATTTTGGGGGAATGAACCCATCCTCAATTCTGGGGGAATAAACCCATCCTCAAATCTGGGGGAATGAACCCATCCTCAATTTTGGGGGAATGAACCCATCCTCAGTTCTGGGGGAATGAACCCATCCTCAATTCTGGGGGAATGAACCCATCCTCAATTTTGGGGGAATGAACCCATCCTCAATTCTGGGGGAATAAACCCATCCTCAAATCTGGGGGAATGAACCCATCCTCAGTTCTGGGGAAATGAACCCATCCTCAATTCTGGGGGAATAAACCCATCCCCAATTCTGGGGGAATGAACCCATCCCCAATTCTGGGGGAATGAACCCATCCCCAATTCTGGGGGAAATAACCCATCCTCAATTCTGGGGGAATGAACCCATCCTCAATTCTGGGGGAATGAACCCATCCTCAATTCTGGGAGAATGAACCCATCCCCAATTCTGGGGGAATGAACCCATCCCCAATTCTGGGGGAATGAACCCATCCTCAATTCTGGGGGAGTAACCCATCCTCAATTCTGGGAGAATGAACCCATCCCCAATTCTGGGGGAATGAACCCATCCCCAATTCTGGGGGAATGAACCCATCCTCAATTCTGGGGGAATTAACCCATCCTCAATTCTGGGGGAATTAACCCATCCTCAATTCTGGGGGAATTAACCCATCCCCAATTCTGGGGGAATTAACCCATCCTCAATTCTGGGGGAATTAACCCATCCTCAATTCTGGGAGAATTAACCCATCCTCAATTCTGGGGGAATGAACCCATCCCCAATTCTGGGGGAATGAACCCATCCTCAATTCTGGGGGAATTAACCCATCCTCAATTCTGAGGGAATGAACCCATCCCCAATTCTGGGGGAATGAACCCATCCTCAATTCTGGGGGAATTAACCCATCCTCAATTCTGGGGGAATGAACCCATCCTCAATTCTGGGGGAATTAACCCATCCTCAATTCTGGGGGAATTAACCCATCCTCAATTCTGGGGGAATTAACCCATCCTCAATTCTGGGAGAATGAACCCATCCCCAATTCTGGGGGAATGAACCCATCCTCAATTCTGGGGGAATTAACCCATCCTCAATTCTGGGGGAATGAACCCATCCCCAATTCTGGGGGAATGAACCCATCCTCAATTCTGGGGGAATTAACCCATCCTCAATTCTGGGGGAATTAACCCATCCTCAATTCTGGGGGAATTAACCCATCCTAAATTCTGGGAGAATGAACCCATCCCCAATTCTGGGGGAATGAACCCATCCTCAATTTTGGGGGAATTAACCCATCCTCAATTCTGGGAGAATGAACCCATCCTCAATTCTGGGGGAATTAACCCATCCTCAATTCTGGGGGAATTAACCCATCCTAAATTCTGGGAGAATGAACCCATCCCCAATTCTGGGGGAATGAACCCATCCTCAATTCTGGGGGAATTAACCCATCCTCAATTCTGGGAGAATGAACCCATCCTCAATTCTGGGGGAATGAACCCATCCCCAATTCTGGGGAAATTAACCCATCCTCAGTTCTGGGGGAATTAACCCATCCTCAATTCTGGGGGAATGAACCCATCCTCAATTCTGGGGGAATGAACCCATCCTCAATTCTGGGGGAATTAACCCATCCTCAATTCTGGGAGAATGAACCCATCCCCAATTCTGGGGGAATGAACCCATCCTCAGTTCTGAGGGAATTAACCCATCCTCAATTCTGGGGGAATGAACCCATCCTCAGTTCTGGTGGAATGAACCCATCCTCAATTCTGGGGGAATGAACCCATCCTCAATTCTGGGGGAATGAACCCATCCTCAATTCTGGGGGAATGAACCCATCCTCAATTCTGGGGGAATGAACCCATCCTCAATTCTGGGAGAATGAACCCATCCCCAATTCTGGGGGAATGAACCCATCCTCAGTTCTGGGGGAATGAACCCATCCTCAGTTCTGGGGGAATGAACCCACCCTCAGTTCTGGGGGAATGAACCCATCCTCAATTCTGGGGGAATGAACCCATCCTCAATTCTGGGGGAATGAACCCATCCTCAATTCTGGGGGAATGAACCCATCCTCAATTCTCGGGGAATGAACCCATCCTCAATTCTGGGGGAATGAACCCATCCTCAATTCTGGGGGAGTGAACCCATCCTCAATTCTGGGGGAATTAACCCATCCTCAATTCTGGGGGAATGAACCCATCCCCAATTCTGGGGGAATGAACCCATCCCCAATTCTTGGGGAATTAACCCATTCTCAATTCTGGGGGAATGAACCCATCCTCAATTCTGGGGGAATTAACCCATCCTCAATTCTGGGGGAATTAACCCATCCCCAATTCTGGGGGAATTAACCCATCCTCAATTCTGGGGGGAATGAACCCATCCTCAATTCTGGGGGAATTAACCCATCCTCAATTCTGGGGGAATGAACCCATCCTCAATTCT
This sequence comes from Myxine glutinosa, assembly GCF_964187855.1. Lineage (NCBI taxonomy): Eukaryota > Metazoa > Chordata > Myxini > Myxiniformes > Myxinidae > Myxine > Myxine glutinosa. The sequence goes on from NC_136263.1 coordinate 148,450,998, forward strand.
GGGGTAATTAACCCATCCTCAATTCTGGGGGAATTAACCCATCCCCAATTCTGGGGGAATTAACCCATCCTCAATTCTGGGGGAATTAACCCATCCTCAATTCTGGGAGAATGAACCCATCCCCAATTCTGGGGGAATGAACCCATCCTCAATTCTGGGGGAATTAACCCATCCTCAATTCTGGGGGAATGAACCCATCCCCAATTCTGGGGGAATGAACCCATCCTCAATTCTGGGGGAATTAACCCATCCTCAATTCTGGGAGAATGAACCCATCCCCAATTCTGGGGGAATGAACCCATCCTCAATTCTGGGGGAATGAACCCATCCCCAATTCTGGGGGAATGAACCCATCCCCAATTCTGGGGGAATTAACCCATCCTCAATTCTGGGGGAATGAACCCATCCTCAATTCTGGGGGAATGAACCCATCCCCAATTCTGGGGGAATGAACCCATCACCAATTCTTGGGGAATTAACCCATTCTCAATTCTGGGGGAATGAACCCATCCTCAATTCTGGGGGAATTAACCCATCCCCAATTCTGGGGGAATTAACCCATCCTCAATTCTGGGGGGAATGAACCCATCCTCAATTCTGGGGGAATTAACCCATCCTCAATTCTGGGGGAATGAACCCATCCCCAATTCTGGGGGAATGAACCCATCCCCAATTGTTGGGGAATTAACCCATTCTCAATTCTGGGGGAATGAACCCATCCTCAATTCTGGGGGAATAAACCCATCCTCAATTCTGGGGGAATTAACCCATCCCCAATTCTGGGGGAATTAACCCATCCTCAATTCTGGGGGGAATGAACCCATCCTCAATTCTGGGGGAATTAACCCATCCTCAATTCTGGGGGAATGAACCCATCCTCAATTCTGGGGGAATTAACCCATCCTCAATTCTGGGGGAATTAACCCATCCCCAATTCTGGGGGAATTAACCCATCCTCAATTCTGGGGGAATTAACCCATCCTCAATTCTGGGAGAATGAACCCATCCCCAATTCTGGGGGAATGAACCCATCCTCAATTCTGGGGGAATTAACCCATCCTCAATTCTGGGGGAATGAACCCATCCCCAATTCTGGGGGAATGAACCCATCCCCAATTCTGGGGGAATGAACCCATCCTCAATTCTGGGGGAATTAACCCATCCTCAATTCTGGGAGAATGAACCCATCCCCAATTCTGGGGGAATGAACCCATCCTCAATTCTGGGGGAATGAACCCATCCCCAATTCTGGGGGAATGAACCCATCCTCAATTCTGGGGGAATTAACCCATCCTCAATTCTGGGGGAATTAACCCATCCTCAATTCTGGGGGAATGAACCCATCCCCAATTCTGGGGGAATGAACCCATCCCCAATTCTTGGGGAATTAACCCATTCTCAATTCTGGGGGAATGAACCCATCCTCAATTCTGGGGGAATTAACCCATCCCCAATTCTGGGGGAATTAACCCATCCTCAATTCTGGGGGGAATGAACCCATCCTCAATTCTGGGGGAATTAACCCATCCTCAATTCTGGGGGAATGAACCCATCCTCAATTCTGGGGGAATTAACCCATCCTCAATTCTGGGGGAATTAACCCATCCCCAATTCTGGGGGAATGAACCCATCCTCAATTCTGGGGGAATTAACCCATCCTCAATTCTGGGAGAATGAACCCATCCCCAATTCTGGGGGAATGAACCCATCCTCAATTCTGGGGGAATTAACCCATCCTCAATTCTGGGGGAATGAACCCATCCCCAATTCTGGGGGAATGAACCCATCCTCAATTCTGGGGGAATTAACCCATCCTCAATTCTGGGAGAATGAACCCATCCCCAATTCTGGGGGAATGAACCCATCCTCAATTCTGGGGGAATGAACCCATCCCCAATTCTGGGGGAATGAACCCATCCTCAATTCTGGGGGAATTAACCCATCCTCAATTCTGGGGGAATGAACCCATCCTCAATTCTGGGGGAATGAACCCATCCCCAATTCTGGGGGAATGAACCCATCCTCAATTCTGGGGGAATTAACCCATCCTCAATTCTGGGGGAATGAACCCATCCCCAATTCTGGGGGAATGAACCCATCCTCAATTCTGGGGGAATTAACCCATCCTCAATTCTGGGGGAATTAACCCATCCTAAATTCTGGGAGAATGAACCCATCCCCAATTCTGGGGGAATGAACCCATCCTCAATTCTGGGGGAATTAACCCATCCTCAATTCTGGGAGAATGAACCCATCCTCAATTCTGGGAGAATGAACCCATCCTCAATTCTGGGGGAATGAACCCATCCCCAATTCTGGGGAAATTAACCCATCCTCAGTTCTGGGGGAATTAACCCATCCTCAATTCTGGGGGAATGAACCCATCCTCAATTCTGGGGGAATTAACCCATCCTCAGTTCTGGGGGAATGAACCCATCCTCAGTTCTGGGGGAATGAATCCATCCTCAATTCTGGGGGAATGAACCCATCCTCAGTTCTGGGGGAATGAACCCATCCTCAGTTCTGGGGGAATGAACCCATCCTCAGTTCTGGGGGAATGAACCCATCCTCAATATCTCTGGGGAATGAACCCATCCTCAGTTCTGGGGGAATGAACCCATCCTCAATATCTCTGGGGAATGAACCCATCCTCAGTTCTGGGGGAATGAACCCATCCTCAGTTCTGGGGGAATGAACCCATCCTCAGTTCTGGGGGAATGAACCCATCCTCAGTTCTGGGGGAATTAACCCATCCTCAGTTCTGGGGGAATGAACCCATCCTCAGTTCTGGGGGAATGAACCCATCCTCTATCTCTGGGGAATGAACCCATCCTCAGTTCTGGGGGAATGAACCCATCCTCAATATCTCTGGGGAATGAACCCATCCTCAGTTCTGGGGGAATTAACCCATCCTCAGTTCTGGGGGAATGAACCCATCCTCAGTTCTGGGGGAATGAACCCATCCCCAATTCTGGGGGAATGAACCCATCCTCAATATCTCTGGGGAATGAACCCATCCTCAGTTCTGGGGGAATGAACCCATCCTCAGTTCTGGGGGAATGAACCCATCCTCAGTTCTGGGGGAATGAACCCATCCTCAATATCTCTGGGGAATGAACCCATCCGTTAGGATACCGTCTTCGCGAGTAAATGTAATCACTTGATGATCTTGGTGTTAAATGTTTATTGTCATAGCAATGAGATTTGGCTGCTTTAATTAAACTTTTAATTATTGGACCTTGTTAAAGTTTTCCCACAGCAGTGTGATCAATGAGAGGTGTAAAAAAACAGCGGTTCTTAAATTATGATAAAGTTCTTGTTCATTTGTTATCGTGGACTGGAAGGATAATTCGCTACATATGCATCCCTCTAATTTCGAAGTTTTTTCTGAGTCGACTCCAAACTGATAGTCTGATACTTTTGTATGTATATGTAATAATTGTAATGTGCTGCGTCTTAAACCTGAGTTGTTATTATTAGATTTTTTTAGAGAGGAGATGAGGCCTTCCTTCAAATCTTTTCACACTTCACTTGTGAGCATTAACTATCCTACTTTTTTTTTTTTTTTTTGCAAAATAAGAAATCACTAGAACGCCACTCAGGAGAGCGCATACTCCCGCCGTGGGTGGCCGCTGCTGAGCCCTATCTTCCAATGGTAAAACAATTCCTGGATCCGGAATAATATCCTGAGCTTCACCAAAAACTAATCAATTCTTCCTTATCCCAAGGGCAATCATCCCAACAACTTTCATCCAAATCCGTTCAGAACTTTTCCAGACATCTTGTTCACAAACACACGAACATACACACACACACACACACACACACACACACACACACGGACGGACGGACACGATCGAATGCATTACTCCCTGGCGGGAGTAAATATAACAAGCGTTAGGCCTAGGTCCCCCGTCGGTGAAGTGATGCGAGTTGACAAAGTCGAAGACGCAAGGCGGCCATCTTGGATTTTGACATGGCGACCCAATTTTCAATAGCGTTCTTCCTTATGCCTAGATACACCCACACACCAGATTAGAAGTTAGTAGTTCGTTTATTTTTCAAGATATGTCACTCACAAGGTTCAGACATAGGGTGGCGGCGGCCATCTTGGATTTTGACGTGGCGACCCAATTTTCAAGAGGGTTCTTCCTTATGCCTAGATACACCCACACACCAGATTAGAAGTTGGTACCTCGCTTATTTTTCAAGATATTCCGCTCACAAGGTTCAACGCACGCACGGACGCACACACGGACGGAGGGGAAAACCATAGTCCCCCTTTCGCTCCGCGGTGCGACGGGGGACAACAACCGGGACTGTATAATATTCACATTCTTATGACTTCAATAATTGAACATGGCAAAAAATTGCATCTTCCAGATTAATAACATAGTAATAGATGTTCCTTTATAAGGAACTACAATACAGGAGGAGGACACTCAGCCCATAAAGCCTGCACAATGGTTGCCAACCTACAGTTGTTTGTCCATGTTCTATCCTTGTATATGCCGAGCGTCAACCAAGGAAGCAGAACGTACCATTTTAAAAGACCTGGGAATAACTCGGCCGGGGTTCGAACAACCATTCCACCACTGAGTCTGGTTAGAGTTTGACATCAAGTTTGGGGTAACTCTGTCGCTGCCTTTAGTTTATACTCTGAAATAGCACTACTTGATTTAGTTGACGTAATCGCTTGACAGCACGACTTGATAAACGTTATTGACTCCAACCCCGTCATTATGTTTCTGATTACGTCACTTGAAATGCTTTCAATTCACACAATGGAGGTGAAATTACAGTGATAAATTGAATGAGACACATTCTGTATCTCCATTAAAATCGAGTTGGAGAGGCCATTACAACAGCAAAATGCTACTTTCAGGCATCAGCCAGTGCTGGGTTTTTTGCTCATCGAGCTTATGTACATAACACTTATTTCTTCCTCTCATCTCCATCCAAAAGCAGAACATCAACTCGATGACAGCTAAAGCTACAAGTCTCAAAATTATGTGGAAGATTTCCTGTTTGTTTATGGGCGTTTGCTTTCAAGCCAGCCCAACATTGGATACATTTTTAATTATGAGGCTTGAGAGCAGGAAAAACGAAAATGAATTTGCCAAGTATGGAGATCGTCATAATTAATTAATGCTGATGAACACAGGAATTATTACAACGGCAATGGGTAGAGCACATACTGTACCTTCGCCAGGCTGAACAGTTCATGCGTTTTGCATCCCATTCATAGGCCGGATATGGATTTGGACCTTATCCAAAATGTAATCGGTTTGTTCTCGTCACCTAACCAACTCATCCACCAAATTTTGTCACAATCGGTCCACAACTCTTTGAAATTTCATGCTGTATTGTTTTTGACCCTATAAGTCAATTATGAAGAATCACCATCAAAAAATTAATAGATTCTCGTATTCTGATCCGGATTCGGAACTTCACCAAAATTGACTTAATTCGTCCTTGTCACACACCCAACCTGTCCATCAAGGTTCGTCCGAATTGGTCCGTAACTTTTTGAGATATTCTGCTCACAGTTAAACAGACAGACAAACAAACAGGGTGATAATATAATCTCAGTCCACCTGTGGTGGCACAGGAAACCACAATAAATGAATGACTAATAAGGTTTATTTAATAGTTGGTTATTGGAATTATCAACACTAGGGCATGCCCGTACTATATATATATCTAAAATTATATCCCCCCCCTCTATTTACATGAAATGGTTTGGTCCATTCGCAAAGCCAAAGCGAACGGCTTGCGAGTACGGTGACAATCCCCCCCCCCTCTATTTACATGAAATGGTTTGGTCCAAAGCGAACGGCTTGCGAGTACGGTGACAATCCCCCCCCCCCTCTATTTACATGAAATGGTTTGGTCCAAAGCGAACGGCTTGCGAGTACGGTGACAATCCCCCCCCTCTATTTACATGAAATGGTTTGGTCCAAAGCGAACGGCTTGCGGAGTTTGGTAAAGAAATCGCCATAGCGTGCACAAACGCGCAGGAAAGCGAAAGAATCGCAAATTAGTTTTAATTAGTTTTAAAACATAGTTTAACGCCAACATAGTTTGCCAACGTGAAATACATGAATACGCTCTCAAATGTGCCGTCCGAGGCAGAGTCTGTTCGCCACGTTCGGCACACGTGATAGCTCGCTGCTCTCTGATTGGTTGAATCGTTTTTTGGACATAGCTCGGTAACTACTTCTCCGATTAATATGAAACCTTGAAAAGGCACATCCTCAGGTCCCCAGCAATATATCTGGCAAGTTTCAATTAGATCGGACCCGTGGTTGTCGAGAAACAGCGGTCACAGACACACAGACATACACACACACATACACACACACATACACACACACAGAGATTACTGGAATTATAGATAGATTATGTGCGTCCAGCCACGGATAACTCCGTGGTACGGCAGGTTGCTAGGCAACTGCGGACGTCAATTGACACTACTAAACCAATCACGATCCTCTCCCGATCAGGATCAGGATCTACCGTGTGACCTTACCGGTGGTTTGGTGACACCAATTGGGGACTGCACCCTCAACCTTCACCTGTTTATTTAATATGTACGGCCGAGCGAATCGTGGGTGAACGTTGACCAGTGATGGGGTAAAACGTCCCGTCTATCTATTGCTTCACACTAAATCGAGCCGATGAAGGAAATGCGACACTCGAGTAAGTTTGAAACAATTTACAAACGCTTCCCGAAAAGCACGCATTCACAGGGCACATAAGAATCTATCAACACGAAAGGCAATCAAATCAATTAGACACAAAAAGAACAGTAATCTTATTTGCTAGCACATATTATCCCTTCACAGTCTTAACTTATTCTAGGCACAGGACTGGCGTGCCATCAGAAGCATTACGGGGAAAATATAGAGAGGAAGAAAAGAAGAAAGAAATAGAGTGAGGTATGGTGGCGACCACAGACTCACCCCAAGGCACACATGTGCGTGCGTGCCAATCCAAAAGTGGGGGAAGGAAAAAGGGAAAGATTTGAAGGAATGGGAGTGTGCAGATGTAACTGAATTGAGGAGAAGGGCGTATGCAGTGTAAGCTTTAGAGGAAAAGTGTGTGGCACGATTGTAAACCTCACCCAGACAGGTCAAGAGGCCAATTGTTAATAAATCTTTGAATCGTGATACTCCTTTGTGCGTCTCATTTTTTTTTTTTTTTTTTTTTTTTTTTGTATACAAGATCGAGGCTCGTGAAAGAGCGAACATTAATCACACAGAAAGACAAACAGACACACAAAACAAATAACATCGGGAGCGGTAGACAAGATGGGGAGAGAGGGGGAAGGACACAAACACAACATTTGAGAGCAGGGACCGAGAGACATGGAGACATCGAGAGAACTGTGGGAGGGAGAGGGCTTTGGGGGGGGAGGCATGGGAAGGGGGGGGGGGGGGGTGGGAGAGGTATAAAACATATGGACACTGCCAAGACTTCCAGGAAAGAAGTTGGAATTTCAAACAAGGTGGATCTGGGGTGAATTAGTGGGGGTAGAAAAGATCAAGGTTTTGGATGGGGGAAGATAAGAGATGGTGGTGAACAGCTGTTTTGAAGACCTGGAGGGAGGAGTGTGATTGAAGTGAGTGTGGGAGTTTGTTCCAGAGGCGGGAGAAAAGAGGAATGAAAGAGTGAAGGTGAGCAGAGAGCTGAGATTTCGGCAGTTTAACCATCAGAGGGTGGCTGGCAGATCTTGTGCGACCTGTAGGAATATTTGGGGGACAGAGCACAGAGCACAGAGCACATTTATATGAATTAGCGGTTATTAGAGGAAAGTAAGGGAAAGATCGTGTATATCAGTAATGGAGCTATCTTTCCAAACTAGGGAACTCGTGCTCTCTCGTTCTTGTGCCGCAATCCCGTGCCCAAAGCTTCACAATGAAATCTGCTCAGCGGTGCTCGGCCAAGCTATAGCGTAGCTCGTCCTGGCTCCAGTGCAATGGGTTCTGGCAGGCAACTCATCCGTGCCACAAACAGATAGAGTCTCATCGGGTCCCCAGCTCGTTCCAGCAACAAATGGATCCGATGCATCACCTTTTATTCCCCCTTCGAGTGGGAAATGACAGAGTTCAAAATGAATGGGACTACAGTCTGAAAGGAATGGAATGGAAGGTATGGCAAATGAAATATGGCAAATTAAATGAACGGATAGAACGAAGAGTAATAGTAGGAGAATTAGATAGAAGTTGAAATATCTAATTAAACCCACACAACGCATTTGTCCCATTTCCCTTCAGACAACGGGTGGGAAATCTATCTGTGTAGATAAACTAGCAACATAACTGATTCAAGGAAGTCCTATGTGTTCATGGATGTTCTCTCCTTGTGGTCCGGTTTCACAATATATTGCAGCCAAAATGCCCTGGATTAACTCAGCACTTTGTGGTATGTTACACACTAACGCAGCGATTTGAAGTTATGCTTGATAAATAAGACTTGTGATGCATCAGTGCTGCAGTACATTGGCAAACTAGAACGGCAATCAGTAGAGAGCATACCTCCGCCTGGTTGGCCATATCACTCAATGGTGAAGAATCACGATAAAAATTATAGTAGCCGGATCCGGATCTTCACCAAAACTTCTTTCCTGGAAGTCCTAGCAGTGTCCATGTGTTTTATACCTCTCCACCCCCCCCCCCCTTCCCATGGCTCTTCCCCCCAAGCCATTTCCCTCCCACAGATCTCCCGATGTCCTTGTTCTCTACTGTTGTACTTGTGTGCTTCCCTCTCTCTCCCCATCTTGAACCCCGCTCCCTTTACTATATGTTTTATGTCAGTTTTTTTTTGTGATTAATGTTAGCTCTTACACGAGCCTCAATCTTGTATCCCCCCAAAAAATTATCTATTCATTTCGTTCTTGTCACATGCACGACATCTCTGCTAAATTTCGTTCACATGGTATAAAGCAAATGAACACTACTAGGAATTTCAGGAATGAAGTCAGAGATTGAAAGAGGTGGATAAGGGATCTTCTTAGCCATTCCAATGAGCCTTTTTGTCTATCCTCACTCTGTCCAATTCTTTTTTTGTATTTTCATGCTTTTTTGTCATTCTCCCAGGTGTATATTTATTGATATTTCTTTTTATGTATGTGTGTGTGTATGTGTGTTTGTGTATGGGTGTGTATGTGTGTGTGTTTGTGTATTTGTTTATGTGTGTGTGTATGTGTGTGTGTTTGTGTGTATGTGTGTGTGTGTGTGTGTGTGTATGTGTGTGTATGTGTGTATGTGTACATATTTGTGTGTGTGTGTGTGTGTGTGTGTGTGTGTGTGCATATTTGTTTATGTGTATGTCTCTGTGTGTGCATATTTGTGTGTGTGTGTGTGCATATTTGTGTATGTGTGTGTGCGTGTTTGTGTGTGTGTGCGTGTGTGTGTACATGTGTGTGTGTATGTGTGCATATTTGTGTATGTGTGTGTGTGTGTGTGTGTGTGTGTGTGTGTGTGTGTGTGTGTGTGGGCAAAATTTATTAAAGAAAAGGAGGAAGTGATAAGAATATAAGGAACAATACAGAAGGTTACATGATGTGTTGTGGAATTATAATTATAAATTATTTCCTTGGTGACTTTCCCCATGGAAAAACAGAAGTAGTGAAAGGAAAATGTCACCAGAAAAGCCAACAGCCTTTCAGCATTTACTGCTGAAAATGGAAATGGAAATCAAGCAACACATGTGAAGAGAGAAGGTATTGGCAAGGAGAAAGGGAGAGGTTATGTGAGCTAAAGCTGTGATTTGTAAAACAGATGAGTCAGTGAGGCAGGGCTGTGTATTTTTGTATTTAATAACAATTCAGGACAAACCATGATTTTCCTGCCTGCTGTTCATAACAAGGTATAATGGATGAATTCACCTGGGCGTTGATTGAGGTATGCTAACGTTCATGTTAAGCAAGATGAAGTTAACCCTTCGGTTTTTAACTCTTCGCTGTAGCAAAAAGAGCAGGTTTTGTTTTTAAATAACCCTCTATCTCCGAATAAGTGTCAATGCCTGAAACGTCAGCTTATCCTTGTTACCCATGGTGGTTAGCATGCTTTCCTCAACGCCCTTTTGATTTCATCCATTGGTCTACCTGTCTGCCAATGCAGATCGACACAATCACAACTTGGTTAGAAATAATTAGATTTCAATCAGGTGATTCTCCTTTACTTTGGAATTGAACTCACCTGTGGTGAGTTCCAAGTACCTGAAATATAAAAATCACTTATTCCTTCAACCAGTTTGAACAGAGAAAATGAGTCATTCTGCTGTTTTATGTCACTGTGTGTACCGCAATGAGCATGGAGAAAAGAAAGAAAACCAGAGAATTGTCTGAGAAGGTCAGACACAAGAATGGAGCCAAGCATGTACAATCTCAAGGCTTCAAGTCCATCTCCAGAAACCTTGATGTTCCTGTGTGCACCGTACGTAATGTTATCAGGAAGTTTAAGGCCCATGGCACTGTAGCCAACCTCCCTGGACGTGGCCACAAGAGAAAACTTAATTTAAGATTGCAGAGAAGGATTGCTCGAATGGTACAGAAAGCACCTCGATCAATGGTCAAACAGATTCAAGCTGACCCTCAGACACAAGGTACGACAGTTTCAAGTCGCACTATCCATTGCCAACTCAATGAAAGGGGGTTCAATGGTAGGAGACCCAGGAGGACCCCACTGCTGAGAGAGAGATATATGAGAAAGCCTGACTGGAGTTTTCCAAAACACACCTTAACAAGTCAAAATCCTTCTGGGAGAATGTCCTGTGGATAGATGAGACCAAATTAGAGCTTTTTGGTAAAGCACATCATCTCTATGTTTACAGAAAACAAAATGAAGCCTTCAAAGAAAATAACACATTCCCTAGTCAAACATGGAGGAGGTTCAGTGATGTTTTGGGGTTGCTGTGCTGCCTCTGGCACTGGGTGCCTTGAATGTGTGCATGGCGTCATGAAATCGGGCGATTACCAACGCATTTTGGAGTGCAATGTTCAACCCAGTGTCAGAAAGCTGGGTCCCATGTTCATGGGTCTTGCAGCAGGACAATGACCTCAAACACACTTCAAAAAGCACCCAGGAATGGTTCAAGCCAAAATGCTGGACTGTTCTGAAGTGGCCAGCAATGAGTCCAGATCTAAATCCCATTGAACACCTGTGGGGAGATATGAAAACAGTAGTTGGGAGAAGCCACCCTTCAAATCTGGGAGAACTGGAGCAGTTTTGCACAAGAAGAGTGGCCCAAACTGCAGGTAGAGAGGTGTAGTAAGCTCATTCATTGCTATTGGAAGCGTTTGACTGCAGTTATTTTGTCCAAAGGCTGTGCTACCAAATATTAAGTATAGGGCATCAATAATTTTGTCAATGCCATGTATTTTTATTTTCTGATTTTTTTTTTTTGTATACAAGATCGAGGCTCATGAAAGAGCTAACATTAATCACACAAAAAGTCAAACCGACACAAACCGACACATAAAACACAAAATATGGGGAGCGGTAGACAAGATGGGGAGAGAGGGGGAAGGACACAAACACAACATTTGAGAGCAGGGACATCGAGAGAACTGTGGGAGGGAGAGGGCTTGGGGGGAGGAGGGAGAGGTATAAAACATATGGACACTGCAAGGACTTCTAGGAAAGAAGTTGGAATTTCAAAAAAGTGTATCTGGGGTGAATTAGCGGGGGTAGAAAAGATCAAGGTTTTGGATGGGGGAAGATAAGAGATGGTGGTGAACAGCTGTTTTAAAGACCTGGAGGGAGGAGTGGGAATGAAAGGAGTGGGGGAGTTTGTTCCAGAGGTGAGAGAAAAGAGGAATGAAAAAGTGAAGGTGAGCAGAGAGCCTAGATTTTGGCAGTTTAACCATAAGAGGGTTGCTGGCAGATCTTGTGCGACCTGTAGGAATATTTGGGGGACAGAGCACAGAAAGAGCCGGGGGAGCAAGGCCGGAGAGGAGTCGGTAGAAGTCAGAAAGACCACCAACCTGCCTGCGGTGACTAAGTGAAAGGCCCTCAGAGTTAGCTTCATCACAGGAGATTCCAATGATTCTGAAAGCTTTGGTTTCAACAGCGTGAACCCGAGCTCGGTGTGAGGCAGGAGCACCGGCCCAGTTGGGGGGAACAGTATTCTATAGAGGTCTGGATGAAAGCCTTGTATGTGGTGAGGAGCTCAGGTGTGCCAAGGAAGGACTTCACATGACGGAGGATGCCCAGTTGGCGACTGGTTTTGGAGGCCAGCTTGGAAATGTGGTTTTCCGAGGAAAGATCATGGCAGATAGTGAGACCCAAAAGCTTGAGCGACAGAACTTCTTGGAGAGGATTATTCAGAAAGTAGATGGGAGGGTTTTCCAGTCGGTCTTTTCGGAGAGACATCATAAGAGTGTGAGATTTGTCAGGATTGAACGACATTTTCCACTTGCTTGGCCAGTCTGTGATTTTGTCCAGGTCTGCAGAGAGTGAGGAGGCTGCAGACTGCCGATCTGAGGGATGAGGAATGGAGCGGCAGAGAGTGGAGTCATCAGCAAAGAGATAGAGAGGATTTTCCAGAGAGTCGGAGAGATCATTGATGAAGACCAGAAAAAGCACAGGGCCCAGAACACTACCTTTGGGGAACTCCATCCTGAACAGGAAGGGGAGATGAGAGAAATCCATTCAGGGCCACACGTTGACTACGACCAGAGAGGAAGTCCGCAAGCCAAGCATGGAGATTTCCATGGAGATACCATAGGAGGAGAGTTTGGTGAGAAGAGTGTGGTGGGGTGCCAGACCGTATCGAAGGCACGTGATATGTCAAGGGAGACAGCTCTGATTTCCTGTTTGGCATTGAGGACCTCCATCCATTGTTGAGACAGCAGAAGCAACATGTCCAGAGTAGAATGACCTGGTCTGAATCCAAATTGATGATTGGAGATCAAGCCATTGGAGAAGAGGATGGATTTGATATCCGAAGCAATGATGGATTCCATGACTCTGCTGATTAATTGGGAGCAGGCTGATTGGTCTGTAGTTGCAAGGATCTGTTTTTGCACATTTTTTGTGTAAAGTGGTAATGTTTGCTGATTTCCAAGATGCTGGCAGATGACCTTGAGCAAAAGAGAGGGTGAAAAGAACAGAGAGAGGGTGAGATAGAGCGGCAGAGCAGGATTTTAGGACCCGTGGGCTGATGCCGTCTGGTCCAGTTGCAGAATCAGAGTCGAGGTTTGACAAAAACTTCTCCACCTTGTCAGGAGAGAAGGACACAGAGTCCACGAGCAGTTGGGTTCGACTGGGAAAGGTGGGAGCAGAGAGAGATTGGTTTGGGACACAAGATTTTGAGGCAAACACATAGTTGAGGCATTCGGCTTTGTCAGTGACTGTGTAACCATTTGAGGTAAGGGAGGGGATGGAGGGGGAACAAACACCAGAAACTGATTTGACCAGACGCCACCAGGATTTGGAGGAAGGAGACAGATTTGAGAGTTCAATCTTGAGTGTAGAGAGATAGTGGCACTCCTGAGGGTAGACACACACTTGTTCCGAGCTTGGTGGAAGGAACTGAGGTTGCCTTCAGTTGGATTTGCCTTCCAAGAGGCAAACGCCCGTTGTTTCAGGGCAACTGCCTCACCACAAGATTCAGTGTACCATGGACGGGAGGAAGGGTAAGACAACTGAAGACGAGATGGGATAAATCTGTGCATGAGAGAGAGAGAGCAGTTTGCTTTGGAAGAATTCCCAGGAAGAATTGATGTTGGAACTATAATATGAGTTGGTATAAACTGTAAAGAGATTGGCTTAGGGAGTAGAAGGGGTAGAAGATAACATGGTTGCAGATGGGGAATGGTCTGAGATGGTGGTGAACAGCTATCTTGAAGCCCTGAAGAGAAGAATGAGATTGAAGAGACTAGGGAAGATGGTTCCATAGGCAGGAAAAAAGACAACGAGTGTAGGTGAGCAGTCTTTCCGGATTTGGGGTGTTTGAGCAGGGTTAATCAAATGAAAACATCCAACAAGCACAAACACAAATAATATTCCAATTACTGTAAATTCATTCGAGGTGTGCAATATATGAAATTACAACCCCTTACCTGAATCACATGGAGTGTCAGCACTTTCCAGAGCATAGGTTACCTTGTCTTGAAACCCTTTACGCTTAATCTTCAACACCAATGTATAATAGATTTCATTCCAGTAAAACACATTTTCAATTATATTGCATGAAATATAACTAATACGACATCATTATTCAGAAAAGTTCCGTTTAGTCAAGTATATTAATATTGGTGTTGGCTTAACGGTTAAGGTGACTGCCTTGAGATCTTGGGGTCCTGAGTTTGAGCCCCTGGTAAGCCATTGAAATAACGTTCTTTCATGCATATGCAGCAAACCTAGTTGGACATTTATTTCATTTCCATGCATGCAGCTTCGCAACTGACAATATTCAACGTGTACCAGATAATGCTCGCAGACAGGATGTCCGGATTTGTGTTGTCTGCAAGGGATTGTGTGTGCTCGGTGAGACAATACCCCGCCTTCATTAAGTATCAGGTTGGTAGTTTGTATTCGGTGCAGGATTTGAACACAGGCTCGAGGGCTCAGTCATGATTAAACTACATCTGAGCTATCCTATCAGCCAATTATGCCTTTCGTGCAATACAACTACATAATGAATGTGTACGTTGAAATACACCATGTGGTAAAATCTCACATTCAAGCTTCTTCACCTGACAAAATCTCGAGCTCATTGCACTTTTGTCCCAAACTGTCAGTAACTGCTGAAAGCCAAAAGCATTTAGAACGAGATGGTATTCATAGAATACTCGACTTGCTGCGAGCCAACTCTTATATTTTTTTAAGGGTCTTTTTATTTGATCCCATATGCCTGCCAGACCACGTGACCGATGACATCATAAATTTGCATTCTCCAATATGATTGTTGCACAGGTCAACAATTTATTTGGTCATCGTCACCTAAAATCATAAATTTTCATCAAACTGACCTGAAATTTTAATTCACCATTTGAGCTTTGTCATCAAATTTTCAACAAAGCTTTATTATGAGAATATGGAGAAGACAAAGTAATAATTTGGCCAAAAGGTCAAAGGGCAAAGTTTAGCATCACATAAAATCGTCAATTTTCATTCAGTTGACCTGACATTTTAAGAATCCGCATATTGGGTCACTGAATTGTTTCACCACTCAAAAGCTAGAAGCCGATTTGTTTTTAGATTGAAAGGTAAAATGTCAAGGTTGCATAAAATCATAAATTTTCATCAAATTGACTTGAAATTTGAGCAGAGTTTGCATTTTAGGTCACTGAAGCCTATTGCTTTTGAGGTCAAAAGTTCAAGCTCGCCTAAAATCGTCAATCTTTTCGGATTTTTAGCTGTTTTTGTAATGTTTAGCATATGGAAGAAGAATAGGTCTGAACACAAAGCAGACGCCGACGGGCTTTGCATTTTCAGATGCTTTCTAATTTCATTTGAGAATGAATGATGGTTTCCATATTTCCCATACTGATATATACTTGTGCTGCATTATCACATACTGTATATTTTTGCCAAAAAGCAGTAGTTCAACAAAGGTAATATGTTCACCAATGAGCATTCTCATCGGGGTTCAAATTTAGGTGAGGCAAGATAGCTCATTTAGTCACGTTCTCAATGAGCTCTACTGAGGATCAAAGTTAACTTAAACAAGTACAGATACATTCAAAGTAGACCACCCCCATGCCAAATAAATAAATAACATCCTTCAGCGGGCGGCATTGCCGGGGATCCTATGGCACCCGGCGATGCCGCTGTGCAGCACACGGAGACGGTATTGGGAGGGAGAGGTGTGCAATAAAATTGATTGATTAATTGCAAAATTAAAATCAATAAATAATAATCATAAAATAATTTCTTAATCAATAGGCTAATAGCATCACCACCAGTGTTTCATCCGAAGCTGTAACTTTTTGAAAATTAGTTAAGTCATTAATCGAAAAAAACAGTAAATAATTAATTATTTAATTGACTCATCAAAAAATAATCGGTTAATTGATTAATCAATCAAAAACATCCTTTATAGCCACATCACTAGGTCACTGTCATGTCCGAATATCAGTTTCCTTGCTCAAAAGGTGCCTGGGATATTGCCCAGATGAGAAAGAAAATAATTAAGTGATTAATACCAAAAAAAAAAGAAATAATGGTAAAATAATTAAATTATTAATCAACTGGCTAATAGAATACTTAAACCACCACCGTTTCATCCGAATCTGTAACTTTAAAAAAAGTAATTCATCAAGTCATTAATCAAATAAGTAAATAATTAATCCATTCATTGATTAATTAGTACATCAAAAATACCCTTTACAGCCAAATCACTTGGTCTTTGTCATGTCCAAATATCTTCCGAGCTCAAAAGGTGCCTGAGATATTGCCCAGATGAGAAAGAAAACAAATAAATGATTAATAATGAAAATAAAGAAATAATCATCATAAAATAATGAAATAATTAATCAATTGGCTAATAGAATACCTAAACCACCACCATTTCATCCAAATGTGTAACTTAAAAAAATTAATTAAGTCATTAATCGAATAAATTGATTAATCAATAAACAAAAAATACATTTTACAGCCAAATCACTTGGTCAATGTCTTGTCCGAATATCAGCTTCCTAGCTCAAAAGGTGCCTGAGATAATGCCCTGCTGAGAAAGGAAATAAATAAGTACTTAATTAATCGATAATAATTAAGTAACTAATCAATTAATTGTTAATCAAAAAACAAAAAATACTGTTTTGCCAAAGCACTTGTGCCCTATTGTGCCACAATTTCAGCTTCCTAGCTCAAAGGATGGCTGAGATATCACCCGGACAAACAAACAAAAAAACAAGAAAACAAGAAACCGAGTACTCCCTTTAAACCGAGGAAACCGAGTAAACCGAGAACAAGAAACCCGGCATCATCACCGGGCCCCCTTTGGTGCACGGCGATGACGTCATCCAGCGCATGGAGATGGAATAGGAAAGGAGTGGTGTATAAAATTGCTATTCAGATGAAGTGTTGGTTTGTAGGAAGTCCTGTATCTTGAAACATAACTGTCCCATCTGCATTTAAGGGTTGTCAATGTTAAAGATATTATGGTATCTGCTAGGGGTAAGGTCATTTTGTTGAAGAACACATTTGTCATCTATTACCAATTTGTCTAACTTTTTAAAACTTTAGAACCATTCAAGCACATACGTGGATGAAGCCGACTAAACACTGAACGGTATTACAAATCTCCTAACATTTGAGCTGGTTTGAAATTTTCGTTAATTTTCCTTACTAAACAACAAATACAGTTCGCCATCATCTTGGAAATAACCAGAATTATTTGCAAAGCTGTGATATAGGGGGCACCAGAAGTTGGATGACCACCCCAAAAACTGCAGCGATGTCAATCTTTTACAACTGTCAAGAAGAAAAAGTGCAAGTTAACCACTTTAGCTACCCTTGTATTACCAGAATCAACCTGCTCTCTATCAGTTTCTGTTAATCAAAGGCTTGTAGGAAAAGTAAGCCACTTAAATGGAAGATAATTGCTAAATTATAGCAATTTATGTGATTTTACACATCCATGGCATTACCGCACATCTAAAGTCTGCAATTTATCATTTTACAGGAATGGAAAAAAGGAAAATTAATGGCTCAGTTAAAATCAGCAGATTGCTGTCATACTTCTACAGGACAGTATAACCATGGTGAGCAGGGTGTTGCATCAAAGACTATTGCATTCTTTTCAAGGGATGTTAAGGGATGTTACAGCTGCCCAATACATTTTCACATGCTTAATGTTGTTTTAATATTATATGTCGCTATTTGAAAAAGCAGGCCATTGTGAGTTGGTAAATTCCACTTTAGGGAGGAAGGTGGGCACCAGCAGGGGGAGGGCACAGGATTGAGATAATATTTTTTACTCTGTCTGCCTGTCCAACAGTCAAACAAAATTGAAAATCATTCCAAACAGCAAACGTACTGTTTCTCAGGACCTCATATAAGACACAAATAACAGGTACGAAGAACTAGTGATGTGTTAAGTTGGGTGGTGTATAAGATGCTGCATCAACAGCGGTAAACGTCCAGATTTTTTTTTCTACAACCTTTAAAATCTTAATTTTATTTCAATTGAATTATATACTTGAACACCGGAGAACACAAATCGCCTTTTTGACAGTTTCAAAACCCTTCTCTTCAGCAGTACTCGGACAAAATATTACGGTATTTTACGTCATCACGACCAGTCATATTTGCCGCTCATAGTCCCCGCCCATGTCGTTGTTTCTCAAGACAGCGTGGGGTAATGTGTTCTATGAGTTCTCTAATTTAATGTGTTTTCGTTCAGGATTCCGTCAGTGTCTGTTGTCTCATGCCCAATATGATATGTCCCGTGCCCAATGCTATTTTCTCACACCAACGTTTTGGAGTTTTTATCCTGGAGGATTAAGTTAGAATTAATTACAACTAGTGAGATACCCGTGCTACACACGGGTGGGAGGCCAGAAGCAAACAGGCAATGCGGATACGGCGAATGCTAAAGCATGAAACGAATAAATTCCACATTCCTGTAGCACCCTCAGTCACACGTCAGACATGGACAGCAACTTCGTGAAGGACTTCCATGAAAAACGTACCCGTTCGCAAACAAACGGGTACGTTCGTGTATAGAAACATCGATCGTGGGTTCGTGGCGAATCTGCATATAGTGATCCGCGAAGTTCACGTTTGGAAAATAAAAACCATCACGGCATGTCGTCATTTACTTCAACTCGATATCTCTTTTTTTCATTCCAAACAACATAACTCCAATCACAAATTAATCACAAAATAAACTTTTAACAACATTGTTAATGTTTCCTTCATTGTAAGAACTACCAAGTCAACAGTTAAAAGGATTTTGAGCCGATAGGTGTTACGACCTTGGCAAAATCGATGGAGACAGCGATCTGTTAGCGTATACACCGCCCAAATAGCTATGTGGAATTCTCTCATGTAGAGATTAAACTCACGTCGTTTGAACTTTGGCCGAGGTCATTATTTACTTTTAATGATGTTTATATACGAATCAAAAAGAAGATAATTGGTTTTGGGTTGGCCTTTCCGCATATCTCGTGGGATTGTGAGTTGGAGAGACGACCGTGATGGCGGGAGGGGGTTGGCATTCTCTCAAGCAGGGATTCAACCCATGTCCTTATAAAAGGTCTTTGTCTGAAGTCACCGAGTCCGATCGGTGCAGCTGTGCAGTGATCTCTGCAGCCGTTTGTGCGGCACGCGGGAAAATAACGTTATGCAGGAGTCCAAACCTGAAAATGCTGGAGGCCAAAGCTGAAATTGGAAAAACAATATACCCTATTTTACTCCAGGAGATCCCAGGATTACCCACACAAAATATCGTTGCGATCGGTTCAGCCGTTTTTGTGGTACCTTCGAACGGACGGACGGACGGACAGACGGACGGACAGACAGACAGAGACAGACGGATGGACATTTGGTGAATTATAGTAAGATATTCAAAAGCAATGTGGTTTATACCATTGTTGGAGTATGGTGAAAAGCTAAATATTGATTGCACGTGATCCCTATTTAATCCAGTCAACCACAAAGGGATCTCTGAGCTGTGTTGGGTCTCTTCACCAGCTGTTCTTGAGGTTGTGGTTGAGCGATTGATGGAGCTGTACACGTGGAATTTGGTGTCACAAGAGGATTCAGACCAAGCTAACCACATTCTCCGTTTGGTGTCAGGAACGCGATTCGTTACCGACTCCTGTGGGTAAAATTCGGAAATGTTTGCATATACTGAAAGTGCATTTGGCTTTTCATGTTAATTTTAAAAGAGATTTGTATTTTGTGTTATAAGTTGGAAAGAAAAAAAATGGTGGAGCAACACGATGGCACAAGCGGTGATGAACATGGGACTGCTGGGGCAGTGCCTATTGGGGAGGAGCTTAAGGTAGGAATCTCTCCCACCCCCAGTGTCATGCAGGAAACCCCTCATCCTTGGGTTTACCTGGTTGTATGGCACAGGTAAAAATGGCAATGATCATCCAGGTAATAAAGGCGATGAGGTGGTAGAGGAATTGAAAGAGAAAATGAGACAGAATAATGATAAGATGGACAACAAAATAAAAAAAGACCAAACAGGAATTAATGGTGGATGGCCTGGAACATCATTGCAGAAAAGGAGGGAGACTAGATTGTTGTCGATATTAAAAATACGATAAATATTGGCATAGAGTAAATGTATATCTATATATATATATATAAGAAAGTTTTTGTTTGTTTGTTTGTTTGTTTGTCTGCACGCGCTAATCTCCTGAACGGTGAAAGATAGGAGGAAACCTCTGAAACAAAAAATGTCGGGACGGGCCCCGGGAAGGTTATAGCCTAGGTGGCGAGGCCGGTCGAGACCCACCTCGGCCGGGCTGGGCCCATTTCGCAATTAAAAGCTGAGCTGAATTATAGTAGTCAATCGTCTACGGCCGCGTGTAAAAGCTGAATTATAGTAGTAAATTCATTCAAAAAGAACCCGGGCAACGCCGGGTACTTTCGGCTAGTATACTATAAAAGAACTGTTTGTGTGCCTAATCTTTGTGTATGTAGCCATTTTTCTCAGAGATGGCCAAAGGATATTCGTCAATTTCATTCATTCATCAGTGAGTGCTGTGGAAAAAAAAACTTGGAATTTTTTTGGAATAAAAAAAAAATCACTCTATAATCCCTAAGCCTTCGTAGATATGTAAAAGGTAATATTAAATGATGCCCGACCCCATTCCTTAGTGGGTGTAGGGAAGTGTTTTAGGCCCCCACAAAAATAGGAAAAAAAATTATTTATTCAAAATACCAACAGGATGAGAACATCATTGGGTAACACCAGGTACTCCTGCTGTTAGACCATAACCAGAGGGGCAATACCCCCGGCGCTCACCTGGCAGAATAAACAGTATACTGCACCAACTAATGGTATTTTAAACCAATTTCAATGCTTGCTAGAAGACAGGGCAGGATGTAGAATCATTACCTCCTTAGACCACAATTTTTCTAACGCCTTGAACAAACTTGGGTACATCACGGATGATGAAGGTTGTGGTGAAGTTTCAACGAAATTGTGTGTGTAGGTTCTGAGAAAAAAGCAAATACCTATTTTAGGGGCAACCCCCCAGTAGACCTCCAAAGGGGCAGATTTTTTTTAATGCCGTGAACAAGCTTTGGTACATCACGGGTGGTGAAGGTTGTGGTTAAGTTTCATCGAAATCGTGTGTGTAGTTTTAGAGAAGACTGCAAATATATATTGTTGGGGGTCAAACCTGGACCCAATTTGCCCCCCCGTAAGCCCAATCAGACTTTGATTTTCTTAGTGCCGTGAACAATCTTCTGTACATCACAGGTGATGATGGTTGTGATAAAGTTTCATTGAAATAGTGTGTGTAGTTTCAGAGGAAATAACAAATTCCTATTTTTGGGGGTCAAACCTGGACCCACTTTGACCCCCTGTAAACCCCCTTAGACCCCGATTTTTTTTATTCTGTGAGCAAACTTTAGTCACAACACAACAAATATAATTTGTGCCAAATTTGGTCGCAATCCCATCAGCGGTTTCGGAGAAGAAGTTTCCAGTGTTTACAGACGGACGGACGGACGGACTGACGGACGGACAATGCGCCATCGCATAAACTCCACTGAACTTCGTTCCAGGTGAGCTAAAAACAGGGCCAAAAGCAAATCTTTTCAAAGTTTCAAATAAATAAATGTGACAAACATAATGAGGTTTCAAAGTTCAAGGCTTTATCCTGATGGAAAAAAAAACACCTACACTTTCATGACAAGTATCATACACTTATATTAGATCACAAATTAGACTGTCACAAATCCTCGGACCAGGTACATAATAGGTATGATGAGAGTGCAGAATGTCTTTCAAAAAGAGGTATAGGTGCAAGGCAAACGCCTCAGAGAAAATGTTCTAGTTCGTACACAACAACAATACAGGTCGCCATTGTGAAATGGGTAAGTGATCGACTTTTTGTAGAATCAAGGTGAGCACGGCTCTCTTACAGCTCAAAGGAAATTCACCATTCTCCAAGCTCTCTTGGAAGACCCAAAGTAATTTGGAGCGAATCAAGTTCCAAAAATATTCAAATGACTGTCATCAGTCCATCCAGGCCTGAGCCGGGTGTTGGCTTAGCAGTTAGGGATTAGGCTGGGGATCCTCGGATCCTGGGTTTGAATCCCGGTCGATCAGTGAACTAACGCCAGGGGGATTGACTCAGCCGGTCATCCTTCCGAGGTCGGCAAATTGAGTACCAGCTCACTGGTAATTCCCTGTGTGTCGCAAGAGGTGACTAACTGGGTTGGTGGCAGGAACGGCATAAAACATTGCTTCAAAAAGGGGACCACGGTGCCCGAAAAAGGCCAATCCCTGGTCTGCGGGGAAAAATGGCCTCTAAAGGTGTTGTTGTTTTTTTAGGACATCCAGGCCTGGTGACATTCCTCTGCCAAGGTTGTTCAGGGCAAAACAAAAAAGGTTCAATCAAAGCAAGTTCACGTGCATTTAGATTCCTCAATGACATTAATGTGTTCAGACATTCCTGCAGAGACAGAAGCCGTACCAACCATAACCTAATCTACAAGCTTGCCAAAGCAGGAAATATATTTGTGGTTGGCATGACAATCCAGAATCACACAATAAACACTGTGTATAGAAACTAAACAAAAAGCTAGTCGGTGGGTTTTTTTCATCATTAGGTTCCTTGCATCCTTTACCCCAGATTGAAGCTAGTGAGGCTCAAGAGGCTCTGCAAACTAAGAAGTTCTGAAACCTCCCCCGAGAGCAACCTACTAATTGCTATTGCATCTGCCTTTTGAGAGGCTCAGGAGTTTACAAGCAAACAAATTTGTGCCATGAAATAAAAACAATCAAGATATTTATAATATTGACCCATCCCTTGTGGGAAAGTTGCTCAGTAAATCTCTGCTATTTGTGTAGTGCAAAGTTTATTCTTACCTCTGCCACCAAAGGTGGATGGAGGTTATATTTTCACCCCTGTTTGTCTGTCTGTCTGTATTTCGGCACGATATCTCAAAATTGGTACGATATCTCAAAACGTTATGGATGGATTCAGACAATACTTGGTGGACAGGTTGCGTGTGTGATAAGGACGAATTGATTCCATTTAGTCCGGCAGCTAAGCTAAATATAGCATAACAATTGTGCATTTTGTGAGGAAAGCACCAAATTTGGCACACTAGTAGACTATCATATTATGAAAAGATCTGGATATTGGGCCATCTCAGATTCAGAGATTTGATTTTTGCAAGATTTGCAGATTTTGCAGATTTGCAAGCTGAGATTGCAACGCCAGGGACGGCCGACTCCTTCCTGCGAGCTGCCCACGTCACCCGCACAAGAAGAGCTCATCAAATCACTGCAGCGGCACTGCACATCCTGCAACACCGTGCTTATGAACGCCACTGTATGACATATGCTGATGATGCAGAAGACCTGCCAGAGTTCGAAGACTGGTGTCACCAGAGAGGAGAAGACATTCCCAACTTTCAGTACTGGGCAACTGTGCTGGAACTAGAGATGTTGGTACTGGTCTACGTGCGTTCTCTGCGGCAGGCTTCATTCACGATGTACCTTGATGCTCTGACGGAACAACTGGTCCCATGGTTCCATGCCTGAGACCACACACACTATGCCAGGTGGGTCCCTGTTCACCTGAGGGACATGGTTGCACTCCCAATGAAGCACCCAGATGTAGCCAGAGAATTCAGGGCTAGCAACTTCACTGTACAGAAGACGAAGAAGGTGTTCTCTTCGATCCCAATCGAATCGAAATCTTGCAAAAATCAAATCTCTGAATCTGAGATGGCCCAATATCCAGATCTTTTCCTTTTCATAATATGATAGTCTACTAGTGTGCCAAATTTGATGCTTTCCTCACAAAATGCACAATTGTTATGCTAAGTTGCCCCACTAATTGTGTTGAAGATCTGGTTACAGTTACGAGAATTCAAAAATATATTTAAAAGTGATTCTTCACCATTAAGAGATAGGGCCAAAACGATATACTGTATAGCATGATATTTCACAACCTTGTGGATGGATTCGGACAAAACTTAGTGGACAGTTTAGGTGTGTGACAAGAACTAGCTGATGCGATTTTGGTGAAGATTTAGTTCTGGATCTGGCCTATCAGTGGGATACAAAACGTAAACTTTAAAATATTTCAGTGTTAAAAAAATAGACGGTCTAAACTATCAAAAAACATTTCCTGATCAATAAAAAGGAAGCCATAAATAATTTTGTGTATACCCGACCACAATAATAAGGTCACGAAGTAAAAAAAAAAAAAAAAAAACCTGCTGTAAATATAATGCGCTGGAATGCCATAGTTATGGTAGGTGTGCACTAAAAGAGTCAAAACGTTCTTCAGTCATTTGGCCAATCCACAAAGATACTCAAGGAACTTTGGTGCAGGAGGAGGCCATTCAGCCCGTACCCCAGTACCCCAGTATTATCACCTGCACCAGTACCCCAGTATTATCACCCATCCACATACAAGCGAACTACCATCTACACATGGCAATATCCCCATGCCGCTCGATCTCCAATGCATCCAGGTACCTATATAAATCCCATTTAAACTTATCCACCCCCTCTGCTGCCATGACCTTTCCAGGGAGACCATTCCAAGCATTAATCACACACCGGCCGAAAGACCTCTGCCTTAAAACTGTCTCAACTCTCATGTTTTTTTTTTTACCGTCAAGATATGGCCGTGTTTTTTTACCTTCAAGCCGATCTTGTCCACACCTTTCATTACCTTAAACATCTCAATCAGATCCACTCTCAATCACCTCCTTTCCAATGTATAAAGTCTGGTCTCCCTCAAACATTTATCAAAACACAGTCGAGGTAGACCTTGACTCACATCTAATAGGTCGACGCTGTCCCCTCTTTATCCTTCCCCAGATGTGGTGACCAAAGCTGTAGACTATTTTCTAGACGAATCCTCACTAAATTCCTGTGCAGTGTCAACACAACCTCTTTTGATCTATAAGTTAACCCCCTATGAAGACAATCTAAACCCCCGTTTGCTTTAACTCGAGCTGCCCAGCATTGGAACCATCCGAAAATACGCCATTTCTGTCTGTCTGTCTGATGAATTTTTTACGCCAATACATTCTGTCGTTACTCATCCAATCTCAACCAAACTAGTCAGGATGACCAAGGGTTACATAATGAAGGTTGCAGCGCATTCATTTGCCCCCCTCCCCAAGGGGGTTTTCTCCCCCGAGCGGGTTTTCACCATCTTTGCCATCAATGGGGTTGCATGTTGAGGTGTATAGCCATATTAAGTTAGCTTTATCGTGGCGTTTATCCAAGGCCGCTTCTAACAACAAAACTAACGATAATAGCATAATATTAATGTTATTACAAAACAATATTAATAGCAATAATATCCCACCTCCCCAAGGGGGTTTTCTACCCAGAGCTGGTTTTCACCACCATTGCCATCAATGGGTTGCATGTTGAGGTGTATAGCCATATTAAGTTAGCTTTATCGTGGCGTTTTTCCAAGGCCGCTTTGAATAACAAAACTAATGATAATAGCATTATATTAATGTTATAACAAAACAAAATTAACACCAATAATATCCCACCTCCCCAAGGGGGTTTTCTACCCTGAGGGTGTTTTCACCAGCATTTCCGTCAATGGGTTGCGTGTTGTGGTGTGTATTCATGTTAAGTTAGCTTTATCGTGGCGTTTTTCCAAGGCCGCTTCTAATAACAAAACTAACGATAATAGCATAATATTAATGTTATTACAAAACAAAATTAATACCAATAATATCCCACCTCCCCAAGGGGGTTTTCTACCCCGAGCGGGTTTTCACCACCATTGCCGTCAATGGGTTGCGTGTTGTGGTGTGTATTCATGTTAAGTTAGCTTTATCGTGGCGTTTTTCCAAGGCCGCTTCAAATAACAAAACTAACAATAATAGCATAATATTAATGTTATTACAAAACAAAATTAATACCAATAATATCCCACCTCCCCAAGGGGGTTTTCAACACCATTGCCGTCAATGGGTTGCGTGTTGTGGTGTGTATCCATGTTAAGTTAGCTTTATCGTGGCGTTTTTCGAAGGCCGCTTCTAATAACAAAACTAACGATAATAGCATAATATTAATGTTATTACAAAACAAAATTAATACCAATAATATCCCACCTCCCCAAGGGGGTTTTCTACCCTGAGCGGGTTTTCACCACCATTGCCGTCAATGGGTTGTGTGTTGTGGTGTGTATTCATGTTAAGTTAGCTTTATCGTGGCGTTTTTCCAAGGCCGCTTCGAATAACAAAACTAACGATAATAGCCGGCGAAGCCGGTGTTGTCAATAAACGCGTACGTATTATGTCGAAAACCAGATCATGCTGTATCCCTTGGCTTTAGAATTCCGAAGCGCAATGGAGGCCGCCATCTTGCGGATGCGGAAGTATGCATAACAAATAGAAAAACGTTCAAGAGGAGTTTCTTTCACCCATCTTTGTTTGATTCACCATCTTATGCACCTCTAATTGATAATTAAAATACTTTAAGACCAACCTCGGCCCGCACGGGCCTGGTTATCTTCAACGAAAATCGTCACCAAACACCGGAACCAATGAGATTCGAGCATTTGAAAAAATATTTCTAAAACCAAATCACGCAATGGAGGCCGCCATCGACCGGATGCGGAAGTTTGCATAAAACAATTGCGAAAAAGTTCAATAGGAGTTTGTTTCACCCATCTTTGTTTGATTCACAATCTAATGCACCTCTAATTTGTAATTAAAATACGTTAAGACCAACCTCGTTATCTTCAACGAAAATCGTCACCAAACACCGGAAACAATGAGATTCGAGCATTTGAAAAAAATTTTTAAAAAGCTTATTACACGTTTCAGACGCTGAAAACGGCGTCAAATATTCTAAAATTGACGAAGAATTATTTTTTAGAAATCTCGCGGCCGTAGGGGATAGTTTTTCACAGCCGGAAATATCCGAAGTTGAGACGGAATTCACCGAATTAATCAAGAAGTAAATTTTATCAATTTTAATCTCATCCAAAATGCAAATGGTACCGACTACACCTACTACACCGACGGTACCTACTACACCTACCTACGACCAACTACTGAACCTACTGATGCCAAAGTGATGGGTAAAATAGTGGCAAGAGGCTTTGGCTTCGCCGGCTCATTGCGGCTTTGCAGTCGGGTACTAGTAGCATAATATTAATGTTATTACAAAACAAAATTAATACCAATAATATCCCACCTGCCCAAGGGGGTTTTCTACCCTGAGCGTGTTTTCACCACCATTGCCGTCAATGGGTTGCATGTTGTGTGTGGTGTGTATCCATGTTAAGTTAGCTTTATCGTGGCTTTTTTCCAAGGCCGCTTCTAATAACAAAACTAACAATAATAGCATAATATTAATGGTATTACAAAACAAAATTAATACCAATAATATCCCACCTCCCCAAGGGGGTTTTCTCCCCCAAGCGGGTTTTCAACACCATTGCCGTCAATGGGTTGCGTGTTGTGGTGTGTATCCATGTTAAGTTAGCTTTATCGTGGCGTTTTTCGAAGGCCGCTTCCAATAACAAAACTAACGATAATAGCATAATATTAATGTTATTACAAAACAAAATTAATACCAATAATATCCCTCCTCCCCAAGGGGGTTTTCTACCCCGAGCGGGTTTTCACCACCATTGCCGTCAATGGGTTGCGTGTTGTGGTGTGTATTCATGTTAAGTTAGCTTTATCGTGGCGTTTTTCGAAGGCCGCTTCCAATAACAAAACTAACGATAATAGCATAATATTAATGTTATTACAAAACAAAATTAATACCAATAATATCCCTCCTCCCCAAGGGGGTTTTCTACCCCGAGCGGGTTTTCACCACCATTGCCGTCAATGGGTTGCGTGTTGTGGTGTGTATCCATGTTAAGTTAGCTTTATCGTGGCGTTTTTCGAAGGCCGCTTCTAATAACAAAACTAACGATAATAGCATAATATTAATAATAATAATAATAATAATAATTCATTTATTTTGTATAGCGCTTTTCAAGAAGCCCAAAGGCGCTTTGACAGAGTGGAAAACATAATGCATAACAATACATGAAAACAACAATTGCAAAAAGACAAGAATCGTTATTACAAAACAAAATTAATACCAATAATATCCCACCTCCTCAAGGGGGTTTTCTACCCCGAGCGGGTTTTCACCACCATTGCCGTCAATGGGTTGCGTGTTGTGGTTTGTATTCATGTGAAGTTCGCTTTATCGTGGCGATTTTCCAAGGCCGCTTCGAATAACAAAACTAACGATAATAGCATAATATTAATGTTATTACAAAACAAAATTAATACCAATAATATCCCACCTCCCCAAGGGGGTTTTCTCCCCCAAGCAGGTTTTCAACACCATTGCCGTCAATGGGTTGCGTGTTGTGGTGTGTATTCATGTTAAGTTAGCTTTATCGTGGTGTTTTTCGAAGGCCACTTCTAATAACAAAACTAATGATAATAGCATGATATTAATGTTATTACAAAACAAAATTAATACCAATAATATCCCACCTCCCCAAGGGGGTTTCCTACCCTGAGCGGGTTTTCACCACCTTTTCCGTCAATGGGTTGTGTGTTGTGGTGTGTATTCATGTTAAGTTAGCTTTATCGTGGCGTTTTTCCAAGGCCGCTTTGAATAACAAAACTAACGATAATAGCCGGCGAAGCCGGTGTCGTCAATAAACGCGTACGTATTATGTCGAAAACCAGATCATGCTGTATCCCTTGGCTTGAGAATTCCGACGCGCAATGGAGGCCGCCATCTTGCGGATGCGGAAGTATGCATAACAAATAGAAAAACGTTTGTTACGTGGTCCTCCCGGTAACTACCTGGGGTCTTGGTGACCCCCGGACCGTGGGAGGACCCCGCCAGAATGATATATCATCTATACGCTTTCGTAATGCAATCAATATGAAAGACACAAACCATTCAGGTCAATAAGCAACCCCACACCAAGGATCCGGATTAATTAATAATATATTCTCAATCCATCAACCAACAATCAACAATCCATCAACAATGTTACAAAGATGGCCATCTCATATATTTCCCCCCTTTCCCCACTCATGACCCCTCAATAGTCACTGTCCCTCACAATGTCTCTGGGCCCCTCCAGACCAAGGTGAAGGTCGACTTCTCCGCACACGGGCGGTTGAACGGACCCCTGGCTGACGTGCTCCAAACGTGCACGTCGCGTACCGGGAACAGCTGCTGCAGCGCACACCTCCTTGCAAAGCAAAGCGGGCAAAGCAAAGCGCTGCTCGCAAAGCGCGCGAGGCCCAAGGTGCGACCCGTACACGCCCTCGGAGGCGTCGAGGCGAACAGTGCCGGACGCTTGGTTCCTTCCAGGAAGCCACGGCAACCTGACACGTAACAGGCAATCACCCCGCGCAGGTAACTCCTCTCGCCAGACGGGCTTTTCAAACTCAGCGTTCCCCGCGCTAATCAATTTCGACACCGCTCGTGTCGGAGCTGGGCCAGGAAGAAGAAGATGGCCGCTTCTCCAGGACCTCGTCTTTTTCTTCTTCCGGTTCACTATCCCGTTTCCGGTCTCCTGTTATCCGGAGCCTCTCTAACCATTTAACCACAACAACCTTTAATAGAGTAAACATTAATAAGCAATGACATGAATAGTAATTCCCCTAAATCTGGGATCCATAACACTCCCCCCCTTCAAGAAAGAAAGTTTGAACCCCGCGAAAACTTTCTGGGCCGGCCAACTTTGATAAACAAACCCGATACCCCAAATCATCAGTTCCCCCCGGGCACAAGTATCGCATCTCAAAAATAAAGCAACAAACTTTCACCAAAACCCCCCAGAGATTCCAAGGTAATTCCCTCTAGACCAAGCATCAACAACTTCTAGTTGCTCTTGGATGGAGGCCCAGCTGAGTACTCACTACATGGACGCCTTAAGGAATGTGGGGTTCACGGTTAGTCCGGGGAGGAAAGTTCATTACATGGACGCCTTTAAGAACGTGGAGTTCACGGTTAGTCCGTGCAGGAACGTTCCCTACCGGGACGCCTTTTAAGAACGTGGCGTTCACGGTTAGCCCGTGTAGGAGCCCAGGCTCGGCGGCTCCGCCGTATATAGAGTGCTTCAACTTCTCCAGACTCCTAACAGTTACGGTGGGACCCCTTGTCCCAGCAGTCACCTGACTGGCGGTCTCCTTCTCGGCCAGTCCTCTGCCAATCATTCTTTCGGGAGATGCCGTAACTCTGGGAGCCTCCATAGTAATATCGGCTGCTGCCAACACCAAAACTACCACCAAGTGGTCCTCTTCTGTAGACCTCTCGATGCCTACGAAATGCCTTCCCTACTGTTATCGTCCAACCCTCCAAATCCTTACCATTCCAATTCTTCTCTGCCTCCCTGGCGTCTTTTGTGCTTGCAAACGTGACAAAGCCGAACCCTCTGGACCATTGCGTTTCCCTGTCTTTTACCACCCGCACTTCCACCAGCGGCCCATATCTGTTGAAGACAGAGGTCAGAACTTCTTCCTCTGTGTTGAAGTTCAGTCCCCCTACAAATAACTTGGCACTTTTGTCGCCATCCCGAGCTGGGGTGGTGTTATTTCCCCTGCGGTGCTCTTTACCCACCCTCGGGTTACCATAAATTTGCCCCCCGGCCAAATCATTCCCGATAATCACAGATACTCCCTCTACAGGAAGCGTGGCTTGTAAACCGACGGTGACCGGTCCTGACACCAAATCGGATTCCAAATGGATAACATGAAGTGGGGCACTAACACAACCACCGATCCCTTGTAACCGAACCCTATCACCAGTTGCGGTACTCTTTGACAATGGCAAAATGCCTTCCAGCATTAAGGATTGATGGGCTCCTGTGTCCCTCAATACCCTAACAGGTCTTGGGTTAGTCAAGTCTCCCTCGAGTGAGACCAACCCCTCATAAATAAATGGTTGGTAACTCTTCTGTGGGCAATTTCTTACGCTTGCCATCGCATTCGGAGTTGTAATCGTCAGACTCCGCTCTGGGTTGTCCCTTTTCATGAGGTAACAACTGGACATCAAGTGTCCAGGTTTTTTGCAAGTAGGCCTGGAGGGAAAACTCGTGGTCTGCCTCGGGCCCCCCGGGAAATAAGTCTGTCTTGGGCCCGTAGCCCCCTGATTTCGAACAGTTGGGGTATCAGAGTTGTCCCCATAATCCTCTCGAGGCCGCCGCCATGTATTGTCGTTCTCCGCACCGGGTGTTCCATAACTCCCCTGCTGAAGTCTAGGTGAGGAGCTAGGTTTGTGGACCCCTATCCGGTGTGTGAAGGCATAATCATCTGCCCTGATGGCTGCGTCCCACAACTTTGGTACTTTCTTTTCCTGCAGGTACACTTTGATGTCCTCGTGGACACACTGTTGAAATTCCTCCACCAGGATCAAGTCACGCAATGCTTCGAAGTCTTTCCCGACTCCTTTTGACTCACACCACCGATCAAACATGTTTTCTTTCACTCTGGCAAACTCCACATGGGTCTCCCTCTTCCTGGCATTCCTGAATTTTTGCCGGAGAGCTTCAGGAACCAACTCATAGGCTTTGAGAATGTGCTTCTTCAATACCTCATAATCTGCACATTGGTCCATTGGTAGCGCCGAATAAATCTCTTGAGCTTTACCCACCAGCACACTTTGCACTAGTATGGTCCAGGCCTCCTCCGGCCAGTTTAACTGTCGAGCCACTTTCTCAAAGTGTGGAAAAAATTGAGTGACTTCCTTTTCACTGAAGGGTGGAACCAGCCTCACATGTCTGCCCACATTCCCAGGTGTTCTGGCTAGGTGTCAGCCCAGTCAGCAAGGGTGGTACCTCTCCCCGTTCTCTTTTTAACTCCAGCTCCTTGAATTTAATTTCTTGCTGAAGCTCCATGTCACGTTCCTTTAATTCCCTTTCGGCTTTTCTCTCCTCTGCTTCGAGTTCCCTTGCAGCTCTCCTCTCCTCTGCTTTTCTCCCTTCTAACCTTTCCTGGAGTTCTCGTTCCACTCTCCTTTCCTCTGCTTGTTTCTCTTCTCTCCTCTCTTCTGCTTTCCTTTCCTCTTCTGATCTTTCCTTTTCTGCTTTCCTTTCTTCTTCTGCTCTTTCCTTTTCTGCTTTCCTTTCCTCTGTTTTCATCCTTTCTAACCTTTCCTGGAGTTCTCGTTCCACTCTCCTTTCTTCTGCTTGTTTCTCTTCTCTCCTCTCTTCTGCTTTCCTTTCTTCTTCTGCTCTTTCCTTTTCTGCTTTCCTTTCTTCTTCTGCTCTTTCCTTTTCTGCTTTCCTTTCTTCTTCTGCTCTTTCCTTTTCTGCTTTCGTTTCTTCTTCTGCTCTTTCCTTTTCTGCTTTCCTTTCTTCTTCTTTGATCCGTTCCTGGCTCCATAATTGCAACTCCAGTTTCCGGAGCTCAACGTCTTCTGGTTCTTCGGGTAGCCACTCCCAGGCTAACTCGTCCCATGTTCCTAATCCCACCATAGATTGTATCACCGCGGTCTGCAACTCTGCCTTCCTCAAATTAGTTCGGACCTCCAAGTTAAAATGTTTGGCCAATTTCAAGAGGTCCGACTTTAGTAACGCTCGGAACTATTGAGAATATATTATTAATTAATCCGGATCCTTGGTGTGGGGTTGCTTATTGACCTGAATGGTTTGTGTCTTTCATATTGATTGCATTACGAAAGCGTATAGATCATATATCATTCTGTTACGTGGTCCTCCCGGTAACTACCTGGTCTTGGTGACCCCCGGACCGTGGGAGGACCCCGCCAGAAAGATATATGATCTATACGCTTTCGTAATGCAATCAATATGAAAGACACAAACCATTCAGGTCAATAAGCAACCCCACACCAAGGATCCGGATTAATTAATAATATATTCTCAATCCATCAACCAACAATCAACAATCCATCAACAATGTTACTAAGATGGCCATCTCATATATTTCCCCCCTTTCCCCACTCACGACCCCTCAATAGTCACTGTCCCTCACAATGTCTCTGGGCCCCTCCAGACCAAGGTGAAGGTCGACTTCTCCGCACACGGGCGGTTGAACGGACCCCTGGCTGACGTGCTCCAAACGTGCACGTCGCGTACCGGGAACAGCTGCTGCAGCGCACACCTCCTTGCAAAGCAAAGCGGGCAAAGCAAAGCGCTGCTCGCAAAGCACGCGAGGCCCAAGGTGCGACCCCGTACACGCCCTTGGAGGCGTCGAGGCGAACAGTGCCGGACGCTTGGTTCCTTCCAGGAAGCCACGGCAACCTGACACGTAACAGGCAATCACCCCGCGCAGGTAACTCCTCTCGCCAGACGGGCTTTTCAAACTCAGCGTTCCCCACGCTAATCAATATCGACACCGCTCGCGTCGGAGCTGGGCCAGGAAGAAGAAGATGGCCGCTTCTCCAGGACCTCGTCTTTTTCTTCTTCCGGTTCACTCTCCCGTTTCCGGTCTCCTGTTATCCAGAGCCTCTCTAACCATTTAACCACAACAACCTTTAATAGAGTAAACATTAATAAGCAATGACATGAATAGGAATTCCCCTAAATCCGGGATCCGTAACACGTTCAATAGGAGTTTATTTCACCCATCTTTGTTTGATTCACAATCTTATGCACCTCTAATTGATAATTAAAATACTTTAAGACCAACCTCGGCCCGCACGGGCCTGGTTATCTTCAATGAAAATCGTCACCAAACACCGGAACCAATGAGATTCGAGCATTTGAAAAAATATTTCTAAAACCAAATCACGCAATGGAGGCCGCCATCGACCGGATGCGGAAGTTTGCATAAAACAATTGCGAAAAAGTTCAATAGGAGTTTGTTTCACCCGTCTTTGTTTGATTCACAATCTAATGCACCTCTAATTTGTAATTAAAATACGTTAAGACCAACCTCGTTATCTTCAACGAAAATCGTCACCAAACACCGGAACCAATGAGATTCGAGCATTTGAATTTTTTTTTTTTTTAAAGCTTATTACACGTTTCGGACGCTGAAAACGGCGTCAAATATTCTAAAATTGACGAAGAATTATTTTTTAGAAATCTCGCGGCCGTAGGGGATAGTTTTTCACAGCCGGAAATATCCGAAGTTGAGACGGAATTCACCGAATTAATCAAGAAGTAAATTTTATCAATTTTAATCTCATCCAGAATGCAAATGGTACCGACTACACCTACTACACCGACTACACCGACGGTACCTACTACACCTACCTACTACCAACTACCGAACCTAGTGATGCCAAAGTGATGGGTAAAATAGTGGCAAGAGGCTTTGGCTTCGCCGGCTCATTGCGGCTTTGCAGTCGGGTACTAGTAGCATAATATTAATGTTATTACAAAACAAAATTAATACCAATAATATCCCACCTGCCCAAGGGGGTTTTCTACCCTGAGCGTGTTTTCACCACCATTGCCGTCAATGGGTTGCATGTTGTGTGTGGTGTGTATCCATGTTAAGTTAGCTTTATCGTGGCGTTTTTCGAAGGCCGCTTCCAATGACAAAACTAACGATAATAGCATAATATTAATGTTATTACAAAACAAAATTAATACCAATAATATCCCACCTCCCCAAGGGGGTTTTCTACACCGAGCGGGTTTTCACCACCATTGCCGTCAATGGGTTGCGTGTTGTGGTGTGTATTCATGTTAAGTTAGCTTTATCGTGGCGTTTTTCCAAGGCCGCTTCGACTAACAAAACTAACGATAATAGCATAATATTAATAATAATAATAATAATAATAATGATAATTCATTTATTTTGTACTAGGGCATTGCCCGTACTATATCTATATCTAAAATTATATCCCCCCCCTCTATTTACATGAAATGGTTTGGTCCAAAGCGAACGGCTTCCGGAGTTTGGTAAAGAAATCGCCATCGCGTGCACAAACGCGCAGGAAAGCGAATGAATCGCAAATTCGTTTTTATTAGTTTTAAAACATAGTTTAACGCCAACATAGTTTGCAAACGTGAAATAAATGAATACGCTCTCAAATGTGCCATCCGAGGCAGAGTGTGTCCGCCACGTTCGGCACACGCGATAGTTCGCTGCTCTCTGATTGGTTGAATCGTTTTTTGGACATAGCTCGGTAAGTAATTGTCCGATTAATATGAAACCTTGAAAAGGCACATCCTCGGGTCCCCAGCAATATACCTGGCAAGTTAAAAGTATATCGGACCCGTGGTTGTCGAGAAACAGCGGTCACAGACAAACAAACGTACAAACGTACAAACGTACAAACGTACAAACGTACAAACAGAGATTACTGGAATTATAGATAGATAGCGCTTTTCAAGAAGCCCAAAGGCGCTTTGACAGAGTGGAAAACATAATGCATAACAATACATGAAAACAAAATTGCAAAAAGACAAGAATCGTTATTACAAAACAAAATTAATACCAATAATATCCCACCTCCTCAAGGGGGTTTTCTACCCCGAGCGGGTTTTCACCACCATTGCCGTCAATGGGTTGCGTGTTGTGGTTTGTATTCATGTGAAGTTCGCTTTATCGTGGCGTTTTTCGAAGGCCGCTTCTAATGACAAAACTAACGATAATAGCATAATATTAATGTTATTACAAAACAAAATTAATACCAATAATATCCCACCGACCCAAGGGGGTTTTCTCCCCCGAGCGGGTTTTCACCACCATTGCCGTCAATGGGTTGCGTGTTGTGGTGTGTATTCATGTTAAGTTAGCTTTATCGTGGCGTTTTTCGAAGGCCACTTCTAATAACAAAACTAACGATAATAGCATGATATTAATGTTATTACAAAACAAAATTAATACCAATAATATCCCACCGACCCAAGGGGGTTTTCTCCCCCGAGCGGGTTTTCACCACCTTTGCCGTCAATGGTTGCATGTTGCATGTTCGGGTGTATAGCCATATTAAGTTAGCTTTATCATGGCGTTTTTCCAAGGCCACTTCCAACAACAAAACTAACGATAATAGCATAATATTAATATTATTACAAAAAATATTTATACCAATAATATCCCACCTCCCCAAGGCGTTTTCCCTGCGAGTCAACGTATATAAATAACTTATCATGGCGTTTTTGTGGGAGCAACGGCCTCTACCCACTGAACTGAAAATATATAGAATGACCATTGCCATTCACACCACACAGGCGGAGATGTAGCTACCAGGCGCCATCTTGGTTGGCACTCGATGCTGGGCGATGGTGATTTCCATCATGCGTTTGCACGTAATTCAGAGCGAAAAGCGATTGCGTTTTTTCACCTTTTGTGCGATCGTTTTTCAATAGGAAACCTATCACAGTTACTACAACACTTTCCTTTATCCTTTCCTTTTCACAAAAAAAATTCGAGAACAAATTTTGTTAATTTGGGAGCGTGAAGAAGAACATAAAATGGCATTTTAACAGTTGTTTGGCTTTTAAAATCTGGGACCCGTTCAAAACAAACGAGATCCGCGAAGCGAGTCATTTATAGAGGTTAGTCGTGCTAACCAAGATGGCGACATAGCGGCTACACTTTTCACGGAGTATGAGCGTTCTATATATTTTCAATTCAGTGCCTCTACCAGAGGTAATGAACAGTAATTAATATTATGAACAACAAACACGTATGATTAGCTTTTTTAACAGTCGCTAATGCTGTTTATAACACTAAATTAAGAAATTTGGAGGAATTACGACATCCGTGAGGTAAGTTTTACTTAAAGAAATGAGTGAAGATCTACTGTACTCTAGATAACCCATAAGTGTTGGGTTAATAACATGACCCTTCCTGGCGCTAACGTGGCGTTTTTCGTAGCGAACTTTTGAAACTCGCTCCTGCTGTTGAACACGAAACTGAAAGGAAGGATGCCCGGGGTGTGCTCATTTACCAAGCAGCTAGCTAGCGCTTGCCAAGCCAGCCGTTCCTTAACGGTTTTGAATGGAGTGTTTGCTCGAATGCTTAAACCACTTGGCGATCTCTCCACAAGAAACTTGGTAAATGAACACACCCAATGTTCTTGAGACCCGACCATAGATCGACTGTAATCTATGTACCCCAAAGAGGAATGACCCTTTCTGCCCCTCCAGTAGTGAGCGGGTGTACTCGTGTCTGAAAACCCGAATATATTACCACCCCCAGATCCTTCTCCAGTTTGACATGCTCCATGTATCATGTAATCATTATTTTCATTATTTGTACCCATCCCTGGCACTTTACATTTCTTTATGTGAAAATGCATCAGCCAATCATTTGCCCAATCGATTAAAGAATGTCAATTTTCCTGAATCGGATCACCCTTCCCCCCTCTCTGCTATCTACTTTACCCCAAGCTTTGTGTCATCTGCAAATTAAAAAATCTGACTCAACCCCACAATTCAAATCATTGATGTAAATTATGAATAATAATGGTCTCAGTACCGATCCCTGGGGTACCCCTACTACTTACTAATTCCCAGCTGAACATCCTCCCACTCACAACCACTCTTTCCTTCCTATCACAAACCCTTTTTCCAATCCAATTAATTACTCGACCAACCACTCGACAAGACCTCACCTTGGCTAACAACCTCCTACATTTTAATATCAAATTCATATCCTTCATTTCCCCCACCCTGTCTCACCCCACCCCACACCCCACACCCTCTTCATAATTCACCCTCCCACATTTTGCTGTTGCTTCAGGACATTACGAATTGAAAAGCTGAGTGGAAGAAGCACTTAAGTCACATTATTGAGCAAAGTGAGTTAGAACCCAGAACTCCATATACTGGATGGGAACAATCGATGTCTGTAATAATTTAGCATTATGTTATTTTGTGCCTAAAGTAATTTTTCCACTCGGGTCTTCAGTTATATTTGTTTGGATTGCGACGATCTAACTTTATTGGATTACCTTACAAACGATAACCTTCAGCATGTGTTCCAGCCTCTCCCCCCCCCCCATCGTTGTCAGCCTCATCCCCACTCCCCCCCCAACCCCACTGTGTTTGGTCTTGGGGGTCTTTTGGGTCCTTGTGGTATTATTTTGAGTCTCCTGGTTCCTTGGGGTCTTTTGGATCCTCTGGGTCTTTTGGATGTTTTGACCGTATGGACCGGGAGCCCAGGGGGGTCAGCCTAGCTGGAAAGTTAACCAATTTTCATGTACGTATATAGCAATGGTCCATGTGCATGTCCATATAAGGAAATGGCCATTAAAAATTGAGCTAGATCAGCTTGTAAGTTAACCTGGTGGAACCTACAGGAAATAGTTCGGCATAGTCCCAGATATCATGAATGACCACTGCCAGACATTTTCAGTGGTGGGTTGTGCCCGCCAGACACCCCCGAATGCCACCACCCCAAAATTGAGCTAGATCCGCTCGTAAGTTAATCCGGTGAAACCTACAGGAAATAGTTTGGCATAGTCCCAGATATCATGAATGACTACTGCTAGACATTTTCAATGGTGAGTTGTGCCCGCCAGACACCCCCGGAACGCCCCCCGCCCCCTCCATTGAGCTAGACGGCTAGATTGAGCTGAGAAAAAGCCCAATTTATCTCTTGATTCTGTGGCTTTGTAATTTACTCACAATTATCAACATAGTGAAGGAGCTGCGCTCCAACGCGAGTCGAAAGAAGTGACGCGACCAAAGACGGAATTCGTCCGAGTTGCTTTATTGAAACAAAACAGCTCAGGTATTCTGACGAAAGCCCGTTTATCGGGCAGCAATATATATACACATTTATGTCGGGAAGTTTGCCCGGCAAAAGCTATACCGGGCATGCCCGGGTGTCAAGGGCGAGCCTTGGAAAGGCGAGTCTGGACCTGCCCGGGCGTGTTTGGCTGCGGCCTGGCAAGTCGAGGCTGGGCGTGCCCGGGCGCTCTGGACGAGCACTGGAAAGGCGATAGCGGGCATGCCCGGACGCTCTGGGCGAGCCCTGGAAAGGCGATAGCGGGCATGCCCGGACGCTCTGGGCGAGCCCTGGAAAGGCGATAGCGGGCATGCCCGGACGCTCTGGGCGAGCCCTGGAAAGGCGATAGCGGGCATGCCAGGACGCTCTGGGCGAGCCCTGGAAAGGCGAGAGCGGGCATGCCCAGGAAAGACGAGACCGGGCGTGCCTGGGAGGTTCGGGCGTGCCCGGGAACAGTGAGTCCGGGCATGCCCGGGAGAGGCGCGTCTGGCTGTGTTCTGGTCGGTGCAAGGCGATTGTGTGCGTCCAGCGGTAACCGCTACACACGCCCCTCCAGAATCGACCTGCACCGGCAGGGTCAATTTAAGGGGGGGTCCGGTCCGGATGACCCGGCCGAAGCGACCCCTGGAGGGTCATGGGGAGGGGTCCGACGTGGTGGTGGGTGGTCGAGCGGGGGGAACTGTGGACGGGGGGCGGCCTCGCCACGGAGGAAGGGCCAACCGTGGTGGTCGGTCGACGTCCATGTGCGCCGGTTTGAGGCGGTCCACAGAGATCCGGTCCGACCGGCCGCCAACGTCGATGACAAAGGACTTGTCGCCCCGTCGCAGGACCCGGAAGGGCCCGTCGTACGGCGGCCGGAGTGGCCCCCGGTGCGTGTCATGACGCACAAAGACGTACTCCGCTGTGCGAAGCGCCGGGGGGACATAGGACTGGGGGCCACCGTGGCGGGACGTTGGCACGGGGGCAAATCGGCGGGCGGCCTCCTGGAGGTCCGAGCGCTGGTGTGCGGCGGACCAGGGACTGGTAGTGTCGGGCACGAACTCGCCCGGGACGCGGAGCGGCTGGCCGTAGACGAGCTCGGCGGCGGACGCCCGGAGGTCCTCCTTGGGGGCCGTGCGGAGGCCCAAAAGGACCCACGGCAGCTGGTCGGTCCAACCGTCGTCCTGAAGGCCGGCCATGAGTGCGGCCTTCATGGAGCGGTGAAACCGCTCGCACAACCCGTTGGCTTGGGGGTGGTAGGCCGTGGTGTGGTCCAGCGTGACCCCCAACGAGCGGGCGACCGCGCCCCAAAGTTTGGACGTGAACTGTGGGCCGCGGTCGGACGAGATGTCCGCCGGTGCGCCGAAGCGCGCGACCCAGGTGGCGATGAACGCCTGCGCCACGTCGGCGGTGGTGGTGGAGGTGAGGGGCACGGCCTCCGGCCACCTGGTGGTCCTGTCCACCATGGTGAGCAGGTGGGTGAACCCCCGCGATGGGGGCAGGGGACCCACCAGGTCCATGTGGACGTGGTCGAAACGCCGTGCAGGCACGGTGAAAGGTGCCAGCGGGGCCTGGGTGTGGCGATGGACCTTGGCCCGCTGGCAGGCCGTGCAGGCGTTGGCCCAGTTGCGGACGTTCCGTCGAAGGCCGTGCCAGACGAAACGCGCCGACACCAGCTTCTGAGAAGCTTTCCGGCCCGGGTGAGAAAGGCCGTGGATGGAGGCGAAGATGCGGCGCTGCCAGGAAACGGGCACGATGGGGCGAGGCTGGCCCTGGGAGACGTCGCAGCAGCAGGACGGTGCCCGCGAAGGGGATGTCGGCCAGGCGGAGGCCCGTGTCCGCCGCCCGGAGGGCCTGCACCGAGGTGTCGGTGGTCTGGTCGGCCGCCATGAGCGCGAAGTCCACGCCGAGGTGGACCACGTTCGCGCTGGCCCGAGAAAGACAGTCGGCCACAGCGTTGTCTTTGCCGGCGACGTGCCGGATGTCCGTGGTGAATTCCGACACGGCGGAGAGGTGGCGCTGCTGGCCTGGCCGACCACGGCTCCGTGACTTTGGCCATTGCGTAGACCAACGGCTTGTGGTCGACGAAAGCCGTGAACGGGCGGCCCTCCAGGAGGTGTCGGAAATGGCGAACGGCCAGGAATAGACCGAGCAGCTCGCAGTCGAACGTGCTGTATTTTAACTCGTTCGGCCGGAGCTGCCGGCTGAAAAAAGCGAGGGCTGCCAAACCCCGTCCACCCATTGTTCATGGACGGCACCCACCGCGTAGTTGGAGGCGTCCGTAGTGAGTGTGATGGGCGCGTTGAGCACCGGGTGAGCCAGCAGCGTTGCGTCGGCGAGGGCCCGTTTTGCGCTCGCGAAGGCCGCGTCCATGGCCGCGGACCAAACGATGTCATGCTTGGCCGGCTTGCCCCGGAGGGCCTCATAAAGGGGCCGCATGAGCTGAGCAGCGCGGGGCACGAATCGGTGATAAAAATTCACCATGCCGAGGAACTCTTGTAGGGCCTTGATGGAACGGGGACGCGGGAACGTGGTGATGGCCTCGACCTTGGTCGGCAGCGGCACGGCCCCGGTCTTGGTGATGCGGTGGCCCAAAAAGTCAATG
This sequence comes from Myxine glutinosa, assembly GCF_964187855.1. Lineage (NCBI taxonomy): Eukaryota > Metazoa > Chordata > Myxini > Myxiniformes > Myxinidae > Myxine > Myxine glutinosa. The sequence goes on from NC_136263.1 coordinate 148,492,356, forward strand.
GTCGTCGTGCCGAAGTGGCATTTGGCCGGGTTGACAATTAAGCCGTGCTCGCTGAGACGACCGAACAGTGTTCGGAGGTGGAGGAGGTGCTCGGCGCGGGACGTGCTGGCGACGAGGATGTCGTCCAGATAGACGAAAAGAAATGGCAGGTCGCGCAGCACGCTGTCCATTAAGCGCTGGAACGCCTGGGCCGCGTTCTTGAGGCCAAACGGCATCCTCAAAAATTCGAACAGGCCGAACGGCGTGATGGCGGCCGTCTTCGGGATGTCGGCCGCCCGGACAGGTATCTGGTGGTATCCCCGTATCAGGTCAATTTTGGAAAATATGACCCGTCCCGCCAAACGGGCGGAAAAGTCCTGGATGTGCGGGATCGGGTACCTGTCGGGGGTGGTAGCGTCGTTGAGGCGGCGGTAGTCGCCACACGGGCGCCATCCGCCCCCCGGCTTTGGCACGATGTGCAGTGGTGAGGCCCACACGCTATTGGAGTGCCGCACGATGCCGAGGTGCTCCAACGCGTCGAACTCGGCCTTTGCCACGGCGAGCTTGGCCGGGTCGAGGCGGCGGGCCCTAGCGTAGACCGGCGGGCCTGTAGTGGGTATGTGGTGCTCGATCCCATGCCGCACTGCGATGGCCGAAAACGTCGGCCGTGTGAGGGCCGGGAATTCCGCGAGCAGGCGAGCGAACTCGTTCGCCGTCGGGAGGGCGCACGCCAGTTCGGTCGGCGCGGAGCTGCTCATCGTGCACGCCAGGGAGCTGAAGGTCTCGGCGTTGACAAGGCGACGACTTTTGACGTCGACCAGCAGCCCGTGCGTGCAGAGGAAGTCGGCGCCCAGCAAAGCCATGAGGACGCAGGCGGTCACAAAGGTCCACTGAAAGCGCTGGCTGCCGAAGCAGAGGGTGACGTTGCGCGGGCCGAAAGTGCGTATGGCCGAGCCATTAGCAGCGACCAAAGAGGGGCCGCAAACGGCGTCCCGCCTGTCCTGCTCGGAGGCGGGTATGACGCTCAGTTGGGCGCCGGTGTCACAAAGGAAACGCCGCCCGGACGCTTTGTCCCGAATAAAAAGCAAGTTGCCCGAGTGGCCGGCGCTCATGGCTGGGAATGAACGCCGGCCCGGCCGTTTCCCGAATTGCCGAAAGTGCATGGGGGTCGGCACGTCCGAGCCTTGTGTCAGAACCTGGCGTGGTAATAACACCACGCCTGGTCAGGTGGAGGCCCCGGCCGTCGTGTCGGAAGCGGTCGGTGCGGCGTGGCGGCCGCCAGTCTCACCGGCAGTTCGGCCTCCAACCGCGCAGGGCGCTCGGGCGTCGTGGGCTTCGCCTCGGACGGCGGCAGGCTCCAGGTAGCCGCGCCGATGTGTTGGCCCGCCGAGGAGATCTTATCGGCTTCCCTGGCGAGGGCGCAGGGATCGGTGATCGACGTGCCAGCCAGGGCGAGGCGTACCGGGTGAGGCAGCTGGCGAAGGAACAACTCGCGGAACAGAAAATCCGGAGAGTGCTCACCAAGCAACGAGAGCATATAGTCCATGCGCTCGGACGGGCGCGCGTCGCCGAGCTCGGGCAGGTCGAGCAGGCGCCGTGCGCATGCCGCCGGTGAGAGGGCGAAAGCGTCGAGGAGGAGCATCTTCAGCGCGTCATACTTGTCGGCAGCCGGCGGGTGCTCGAGGAGGCTCAGGGCGCGGGCCGCGGTGGCGGAACCGAGCGCTGCCACGACGTGGTGGAAGCGGGTGTCGTCCGCGGTGATGCCTCGCAGGGCGAACTGGGAGTCCGCCTGGGCGAACCAAACAGCCGCGTGAGCCTCCCAGAAGGTAGGCAGTTTAAGAGTCACTGCCGTGTCCATGTCGGTAGGTCACCAGTGAAGGAGCTGCGCTCCAACGCGAGTTGAAAGAATTGACACGACCAAAGACGGAATTCGTCCGAGTTGCTTTATTGAAACAAAACAGCTCAGGTATTCTGACGAAAGCCCGTTTATCGGGCAGCAATATATATACACATTTATGTCGGGAAGTTTGCCCGGCAAAAGCTATACCGGGCATGCCCGGGTGTCAAGGGCGAGCCTTGGAAAGGCGAGTCTGGACCTGCCCGGGCGTGTTTGGCTGCGGCCTGGCAAGTCGAGGCTGGGCGTGCCCGGGCGCTCTGGACGAGCACTGGAAAGGCGAGAGCGGGCATGCCCGGACGCTCTGGGCGAGCCCTGGAAAGGCGATAGCGGGCATGCCCGGACGCTCTGGGCGAGCCCTGGAAAGGCGATAGCGGGCATGCCCGGGAAAGACGAGACCGGGCGTGCCCGGGAGGTTCGGGCGTGCCCGGGAACAGTGAGTCCGGGCATGCCCGGGAGAGGCGCGTCTGGCCGTGTTCTGGCCGGTGCAAGGCGATTGTGTGCATCCAGCGGTAACCGCTACAATAGCATGTATTTGACCAAGCCTGAACCTAGACAACAAGGTGCCAGGCATGTTACTTTAGATGTATTACTTTTTGTGACACTTTTATTGGTATATTTGTGGGAAATAGTCAGTTTAAAATAGGAATCAAGTAGTCACGTTCTCTTTTCACTGCAACCCAACTCATTTTATTAATGGTCAGTCATCAACACATCCAAGAAGATATTAGAAGCAGTACGAGAAGTAAGTTTTGTTACTTAAATTGCTCCCCATAGATATCATGCTGCTGTAGCGGCTACCGCTGGGTTTTCACAATCGCCTTGCACCTATCAAGGACGCGGAGCGATCACCATGCCGGGCTCGTCCAGGACGCCCGGGCAGGCCCGCGCTCAACTTGCCAGGCCTCGGTCGGGACGCCCGGGCATGCCCGGGCATGCCCGGGCAGGCTCGCCCTCAACTTGCCAGGCCGCAGCCAGGACGCTGGGCCACGCCCCCTCTCGCCTTTCCTGGGCAAACGCTCCGGGATAATATGTATATATATTGCTGCCCGATAAACGGGCTTTTCAGAGTGCCTGAGTGTTTGGTTTGATTAAAGCAACTCGGATGAATTCCAGCTTTTTGTCGCGTCCATTCTTCCGATCGACGTGGGAGCCCCAGCTCCTTCATTGGTGACCTACCGACATGGACACGGCAGTCGCCCTTAAACTGCCTACCTTCTGGGAGGCTCACGCGGCGGTTTGGTTCGCACAGGCGGATTCCCTGTTCGCCCTGCGAGGCATCACGGCCGACGACACCCGCTTCCACCATGTGGTAGCAGCGCTCGGTTCGGCCACCGCGGCCCGCGCCCTGAGCCTCCTCGAGAGCCCGCCAGCCGCTGATAAATACGGCGCGATTAAGAAGCTTCTCCTCGACGCTTTCGCCCTCCCATCGGCGGAACGCGCATGGCGCCTGCTCGACCTGCCCGAGCTCGGCGACACGCGCCCTTCTGAGCGAATGGACTACATGCTTTCACTGCTCGGCGAGCACTCTCCGGCATTCCTGTTCCGGGAGCTGTTCCTCCGTCAGCTGCCTAACCCGGTACGCCTCGCCCTGGCAAGCACGACGATCACAGATCCCCGGGCCCTTGCCAGAGAAGCCGACAAGATCTCCGCCGCAGGTCAGCGCATCGCAGCGGCGACATGGGACCCACCGCCGTCCGACGCAACACCAATGGCGCCCGAGCACCCGGCACGGTCGACGACCGAACTGACGACACAATTGGCGGCCGCTACACCGAGCCGACCACCTCCAGCACGATGACCGGGGCCTCCACCTGACCAAGCGTGGTGTTACTATCATGCCAGGTTCGGACAGAAGGCCCGGACATGCCGACCCCCGTGCACCTTCGGCAGGCCGGGAAACGGCCGGGCCGGCGTTCATTACCAGCCATGAGCGCCGGCCACACGGGCAACTTACTGTTCATCACGGATAAAGCGTCCGGACGGCGCTTCCTGTGCGACACCGGCGCCCAACTGAGCGTCATACCCGCCTCTGACCAGGACAGGCAGTCCGCGGTTTGCGGCCCCTCCTTGGTTGCGGCCAACGGATCGACCATCCGCACCTTCGGCCCGCGCAATGTCACCCTCTGCTTCGGCGGCCAATGCTTTGCTTGGACGTTTGTAACCGCAAACGTGCCCATGGCTCTGCTAGGCGCCGACTTCCTCTGCGCACACGGACTGCTGGTGGACGTCCAACGGCGTCGTTTAATCAACGCCGAAACCTTCAGCTCCCTGGTATGCACATTGAGCAGCTCCGCGCCGACCGAGCTGGCATGCGCCGTCCCGGCGGCGAACGAGTTTGCTCGCCTGCTCACGGAGTTCCCGGCCCTCACGCGGCCGACGTTTTCGGCCGTCGCAGTACGGCATGGGATCGAGCACCACATACCAACCACGGGCCCGCCGGTCTACGCCAGGGCCCGTCGCCTCGACCCAGCCAAGCTCGCCGTGGCGAAGGCCGAATTCGACGCGTTGGAGCACCTCGGCATCGTGCGGCGCTCCGATAGCGCGTGGGCCTCGCCACTGCACATCGTGCCAAAGCCGGGGGGTGGATGGCGCCCGTGTGGCGACTACCGCCGTCTCAATGACGCTACCACCCCCGACAGGTACCCGATCCCGCATATCCAAGACTTCTCCGCCCGTCTGGCGGGACGGGTCATTTTTTCGAAAATTGATCTCATACGGGGATATCACCAGGTACCTGTCAGGGCGGCCGACGTCCCTAAAACGGCAGTCATCACGCCGTTCGGCTTATTCGAATTCTTGCGGATGCCGTTTGGTCTCAAGAACGCGGCTCAGGCGTTCCAGCGCTTGATGGACGGCGTGCTGCGTGACCTGCCGTTCCTTTTCGTTTACCTGGACGACATCCTCGTCGCCAGCACGTCCCGGGCCGAGCACCTCCTCCACCTCCGAACACTGTTCGGGCGCCTCAGCGAGCACGGCCTCATCGTCAACCCGGCCAAATGTCACTTCGGCACGACGGCCGTTGATTTTTTGGGCCACCACATCACCAAGAACGGGGCCGTGCCGCTGCCAACCAAGGTCGAGGCCATCACCACGTTCCCGCGTCCCCGCACCATAAAGGCCCTGCAGGAATTCCTGGGAATGGTGAATTTTTATCACCGCTTCGTGCCCCGCGCTGCTCAACTCATGCGGCCCCTCTACGAAGCCCTCCGGGGCAAGCCGGCCAAGCACGACATCGCCTGTTCCGCAGCAATGGATGCGGCCTTCCAAAGCTCAAAGCGGGCCCTCACCGACGCAACACTGCTCGCTCACCCGGTGCTCAACGCTCCCATCGCCCTCACCACGGATGTCTCCGACTACGCGGTGGGCGCCGTACATGAGCAATGGGTGAACGGGGTTTGGCAGCCACTCGCTTTTTTCAGCCGGCAGCTCCGGCCGAACGAGCTCAAATACAGCACGTTTGACCGGGAGCTCCTCGGTCTACACCTGGCCGTCCGCCATTTCCGCCACCTCCTGGAGGGCCGACCTTTCACGGCGTTCGTCGACCACAAGCCGTTGGTTTACGCCATGGCCAAGGTCACGGAGCCGTGGTCGGCCCGCCAACAGCGCCACCTCTCCGCCGTGTCGGAGTTTACCACGGACATCCGGCACGTCGCCGGCAAAAACAACGCCGTGGCCGACTGTCTTTCCCAGGCCAGCGCGAACGCGGTCCACCTGGGCGTGGACTTTGCGCTTATGGCGGCGGACCAAACCACCGACAACACGGTGCAAGCCCTCCGGGCGGCGGACACGGGCCTCCGCCTGGCTGACATCCCCTTCGTGGACACTGTCCTGCTCTGCGACGTCTCCCAAGGCCAGCCTCGCCCCATCGTGCCCGTCACCTGGCAACGCCGCATCTTCGCCTCCCTCCACGGCCTTTCCCACCCGGGCCGGAAAGCTTCCCAGAAGCTGGTGTCGGCGCGATTCGTCTGGCACGGCCTTCGTCGGGACGTCCGCGATTGGACCAGCACCTGCACGGCCTGCCAACGGGCCAAGGTCCACCGACACACCCAGGCCCCGCTGGCACCTTTCACCGTGCCCGAACGACGTTTCGACCACGTCAACGTGGATCTGGTGGGCCCCCTCCCCCCGTCACGGGGGTTCACACACCTGCTCACCATGGTGGACAGGACCACCAGGTGGCCAGAGGCCGTTCCCCTCGTCTCCACCACCACCGCCGACGTGGCGCAGGCTTTCATCGCCACCTGGGTCGCCCGCTTCGGCGCACCGGCGGACATCTCGTCAGACCGCGGACCACAGTTCACCTCCGAGCTGTGGGGCGCGGTCGCCCGCAACCTGGGGGTCAAGCTCCACCGTACTACGGCCTACCACCCCCAAGCAAACGGGTTGTGCGAGCGATTCCACCGCTCCATGAAGGCCGCGCTCATGGCCGGCCTTCAAGACGGCGGTTGGGCCGACCGGCTGCCGCGGGTCCTTTTGGGCCTCCGCACGGCCCCCAAGGAGGATCTCCAGGCATCCACCGCCGAGCTGGTCTATGGCCAGGCGCTACGCATCCCGGGCTAATTCGTGCCCGACGCTACCAGTCCCTGGTCCGCAGCTCACCAGCGCTCGGACCTCCAGGAGGCCGCCCGACGGTTTGCCCCCGTGCCAACATCCCACCACGGTGACCCCCAGTCCTACGTCCCCCCAGCACTTCGCACAGCGGAGTATGTTTTTGTGCGTCACGACGCACATCGGGGGCCACTCCGGCCGCCGTACGACGGGCCCTTCCGGGTGCTGCGACGGGACGACAAGTCGTTCGTCATCGACATCGGCGGCAGGTCGGACCGGATTGCGGTGGACCGCCTCAAGCCGGCGCACGTGGACGTCGACCACCCACCACGGGTGGCCCTTCCGCCGCGGCGAGGCCGCCCCCCGTCCACGGTGCCCCCCACTCGACCGCCCACCACCACACCGGACCCCCTCCCACGACCCGCCAGGGGTCGCTTCGGCCGGGTCATCAGGACCCTCCTCAAATTGACCCTGCCGGTGCAAGTCGATTCTGGGGGGACGTGTGTAGCGGTTACCGCTGGGTTTTCACAATCGCCTTGCACCTATCAAGGACGCGGAGCGATCACCATGCCGGGCTCGTCCAGGACGCCCGGGCAGGCCCGCGCTCAACTTGCCAGGCCGCAGCCAGGACGCTGGGCCACGCCCCTTCTCGCCTTTCCTGGCCAAACGCTCCGGGATAATATGTATATATATTGCTGCCCGATAAACGGGCTTTTCAGAGTGCCTGAGTGTTTGGTTTGATTAAAGCAACTCGGATGAATTCCAGCTTTTTGTCGCGTCCATTCTTCCGATCGACGTGGGAGCCCCAGCTCCTTCACTGCCACCTATTATCTCATTAATCAAGCTTTAAAACTTTAAAGATTTAAGAGAAGTCTCTCCTTTGTAACTATACTCAAAATCAGTGTGTTTATGATGATGCAAAGCGGTACATGTACATCCACATCCCTTTGAATCCATCAGGTACGTGAATGTTACCAGAATAGCACCGAGGCCTAATCACAAAATGCAGAGAATTCACCTAATCCTCACCCTCCTGCTGATGCTGTCCATCCATCATATGGAGGGCCACTTGTCCATTAATTAGGCCTACCTTATCCACTGATATAGACATGTCAATGAACTTTATGCAGCCAAGGTTACTCACACTATATACCACAAGTGGAGCCTATATGCTTAGCTGTGCGGTCATTAACTTTAAAGCTAAACAATGTGAATTTATACTCTTTTCTTGATTGAGGGAAATGAAGGCATATATTTTTCGTGTCTGACTGGACCATTATGATCATTCTTGTACATGTGACTGAACCATTTACCGTAAGGTAAGCTAATGCCCATACTAAGAAAAATGTCAATTTTGATTCCTCTCAATTAATATTTAATATTACTGCAGTCATTTCTTTTTATAATGGGTGTTAGCAAAAGTGTGGCTCTGGGGATTTGTTAATACAATGCATTATTCTCACACAACAGATTTTGGTGAGCAGTGATCACGAATGTACTGTCAGCTATCACCCTTCTTGGCATCAGCATTACACAGCAGTGAAGCGTCTGAATGAACCCCTGCCACCTGATGATGAATCGACCGCCAAAAAGGCTTCTATCCAAACAAGACGCTGCAGTGTCCGCCCAAAGTCGGATCAGCAGGGCCTGTTGAAAGGGACTTGTATTTTCTGTGGCAAAATTTGTATTTTGTATTTGTATTTCTTGTATTTCGCCATCCACCGTTTGCCCTGTTCACGTGACTCGTGGTGGTCCCTCTCGGCTCTCCCCCCGTTGGTATTTTTGTGCATATAAGATTGTTCATAGTTCTGTTTAAATATTTTTAAATATGTTTAACCTTTCCCCTTATGTTTTTTATTCAGTGGTATATTACAACACGCTGTTTTTCTTCCTATTTAAAAGGCTTTTCTCAATTTCCTCTCCAACTCATTCCACTTCAAAAAAAAGAAATTCAATATCTTATACGTCTCCCTCACTACATGGTCTAAATTCACATTCATTCCATCCCTCCTCCATCGTTCTGAACCGGATTGCTAACTTGAAAATCACAACAAACCCAATTTGTTATCAATGTTCGTCTTTCATTAATCATCCACTTTCTAAACTCCCCTCTTGCCCCTCCCATCCAAATCCCCCCCCTTGCACCTACACTCCGAAACTTCCCCCTTGCCCCTCCACTCTTAAACTCCCCCCTTGCCCCTCCACTCCTGAACTCCCCCCTTGCCCTTCCCCTCCTAAACTTCCCCTTTGCCCCTCCCCTCCTAATCTCCCCCCTTGCCCCTCCACTCCTGATCTCCCCCCTTTCCCCTTCCCTCCAAAACTCCCCCCTTGCCCCTCCCCTCCTAAACTCCCCCCTCACTCCTCCCCTTCAAAACTCCCCCCCAATCCCTCCCTTTCAATTCTCCCCCCATACCATTCCTCTCCAGTTCTCTCTCCTCCCCCCTCCTCCTCCGGGCTGCCTCCTCCCCACTTCGTCTCCCTTCTATCTCATACCTCCACCCCCCCAAACCTTCTACTATCCTCTGCCCCCCCTCGGACAACCCCTCACTGTGCCGCATCCCTTCACCAGCAAACCTTTCATCCTCCTCATCCTTCCCTTTCTTGGAACTCTTCTGCAACATCAGAAACACTATCGACTGCTGTCCCTACCTCCCCCTCTCATCCTTCATCTTACCCTACTCCTCCCCTCCCCTGTCCTGTACCCGATGCTCCCCCTCTCTCTTCATTAACGGTATGGACCTCAAACATCCGGGGCCTTCGCTCAAACCTGACTGATCTCTCCATACAGGTTGCTTCTGACAATCCAGACTTGATCTGCTTAACAGAGACTTTCCTCCTTCAAGATGTCTCTGATTCCTTAATATCTCTTCCTGGTTACTCCCTCCTCCGGTATGATAGACCTGAGCCTCGGCCTGGTGGTGGGGTGGCTATCTTTGTCAAAAACTCTCTTCCTCACTCTCCTTGCACTGCTCTCTTTCCTCCTCACCCGCAGGAGTACCTCTGGTTACGGCTTCCTCTCCGCTCCCACCTTTTGTTCATATGTGTTCTGTACCGTCCCCCAAACAGTGATGACTCCATCTACATTTCACTGTCTGACAACATGGACCAACTTCTATCCACTCATCCCAACTCTCTCTTCCTCATATGTGGTGACTTCAACTGTCATCATGCCACCTGGTTGGGTGTGGGTTCCTCTCTCACTAGTCATGGCATCTCAGCAAAGGACTTCTGTGACTCACTGGGATTGACACAATCTGTCAATTTCCCGACCCGGATCTCAGCCAATGGAGTATCTTCTCTTCTAGACTTGGTTATGACAAACTTCCCTGCTAATGTCTGCTGCTCTTCTTCTGCTCCAATCGGTTCTTCTGATCATGTGCTTGTCAAAGTGGACATCTCTCTGGCCATTCTCAGAGAGCCTCCTCAGCGTCGTCGAGTCTGGCATTTCACTCAGGCCGACTGGGACGGTCTTCAAGCAGCCATCAATCGTCTGGATTGGTCTCCCATCTCCACTGCCGCTGACATCAATTCTTCCTGGGAATTCTTCCAAAGCAAACTGATCTCTCTCATGCACAGATTTATCCCATCTCGCCTTCAATTGTCTTACCCTTCCTCCCGTCCATGGTACACTGAATCTTGTGGTGAGGCAGTTGCCCTGAAACAACTTGCCTTTGCCTCTTGGAAGGCTAATCCAACTGAAGGAAATCTCAGTTCCTTCCACCAAGCTCGGAACAAGTGTGTGTCTACCCTCAGGAGTGCCAGGAAGCACTATCTCTCCTCACTCAAGAATGAACTCTCAAACCTGTCTCCTTCCTCCAAATCCTGGTGGCGTCTGGTCAAATCCGTTTCTGGTGTTTGTTCCCCCTCCATCCCCTCCCTTACCTCAAATGGCCACACAGTTGACATCGCACGTGACAAAGCCGAATGCCTCAACTCTGTGTTTGCCTCGAAATCCTTAGTCCCAAACCCATCTCTCTCTGTTCCCTCCTTTCCCAGTCGAACCCAACTGCTCCTGGACTCTGTGTCCTTCTCTCCTGACAAGGTGGAGGAGTTTTTGTCAAACCTCGACTCTGATTCTGCAACTGGACCAGACGGCATCAGCCCACGGGTCCTAAAATCCTGCTCTGCCGCTCTATCTCACCCTCTCTCTGTTCTTTTCACCCTATCTTTTGCTCAAGGTCATCTGCCAGCATCCTGGAAATCAGCTAACATTACCGCTTTACACAAAAAAGGTGCAAAAACAGATCCTTGCAACTACAGACCAATCAGCCTGCTCCCAATTATCAGCAAAGTCATGGAATCCATCATTGCTTCGGATATGAAATCTTTCCTCTTCTCCAATGGCTTGATCTCTGATCATCAATTTGGTTTCAGACCAGGTCACTCTACTCTGGACATGCTGCTTCTGCTGTCTCAACAATGGATGGAGGTCCTCAATGCCAAACAGGAAATCAGAGCTGTCTCCCTTGACATATCAAGAGCCTTTGATACGGTCTGGCACCCAGCTCTGCTCACCAAACTCTCCTCCTATGGTATCCATGGAAATCTCCATGCATGGCTTGCGGACTTCCTCTCTGGTCGTAGTCAACGTGTGGCCCTGAATGGATTTCTCTCATCTCCCCTTCCTGTTCAGGCTGGAGTTCCCCAAGGAAGTGTGCTGGGCCCTGTGCTTTTTCTGGTCTTTATCAATGATCTCTCTGACTCTCTGGAAAATCCTCTCTATCTCTTTGCTGATGACTCCACTCTCTGCCGCTCCATTCCTCTTCCCTCAGATCGGCAGTCTGCAGCCTCCTCACTCTCTGAAGACCTGGACAAAATCACAGACTGGTCAAACAAGTGGAACATGTCTTTCAATCCTGCCAAATCTCACTCTCTTACTATGTCTCTCCGAAAAGATCGACTGGACAACCCTCCCATCTACTTTCTCAACAATCCTCTCCAAGAAGTTCTGTCACTCAAGCTTTTGGGTCTCACTATCTGCCATGATCTTTCTTGGGAAAACCACATTTCCAAGCTGGCCTCCAAAGCCAGTCGCCGACTGGGCATCCTCCGTCGTGCGAAGTCCTTCCTCGGCACACCTGAGCTCCTCACCACATACAAGGCTTTCATCCGCAGCTCTATGGAATACTGTTCTCCCCTATGGGCTGGTGCTCCTGCCTCACACCTGGCTCGGCTTCACGCTGTTGAATCCAAAGCTTTCAAAATCATTGGAATCTCCCGCGATGAAGCTATCTCTGAGGGCCTTTCACTCACTCACCGCAGGCAGGTAGGTGGTCTTTCTGTCTTCTACCGACTCCTCTCCGGCCTTGCTCCCCCAGCTCTCTCTGTGCTCTGTCCCCCAAATATTCCTACAGGTCGCACAAGATCTGCCAGCAACCCTCTGATGGTTAAACTGCCGAAATCTCGGCTCTCTGCTCACCTTCACTCTTTCATTCCTCTTTTCTCCCGCCTGTGGAACAAACTCCCACACTCCCTTCAATCCCTCTCCTCCCTCCAGGTCTTTAAAACAGCTGTTCACCACCATCTCTTATCTTCCCCCATCCATAACCTTGATCTTTTCTACCCCCACTAATTCACCCCAGATCCACCTTGTTTGAAATTCCAACTTATTTCCTGGAAATCCTGGCAGTGTCCATATGTTTATACCTCTCCCACCCCCCCCCCCCCCCCCTTCACATGCCTCCCCCCCTTCACATGTCTCCCCCCCAAAGCCCTCTCCCTCCCACAGATCTCTCGATGTCTCCATGTCTCTCGGTCCCTGCTCTCAAATGTTGTGTTTGTGTCCTTCCCCCTCTCTCCCCATCTTGTCTACCGCTCCCGATGTTATTTGTTTTATGTGTCTGTTTGTCTTTCTGTGTGATTAATGTTCGCTCTTTCACGAGCCTCGATCTTGTATACAAAAAAAAAAAAAAAAAAAAAAAAAAAAAAAAGCCGAAAGAAGAAAAATGGAAAAGAGGAGCCCAGACTGAAGATAGCGACAGTTGCCGATTGTGAGTCACTTTGCCATCGGGTAAAGTCTTCAAAAAACGAACGTATCAAGAGTCTCATTCGGAATGGCGTGGATCTGATCGCAAAAGAAGCAGAATACCACAAATCATGCCGTGTCCAGTTCCTGAGGGAGACTGACGATCAAGATAGGCCCAATGAATGGAGCTCATCTTAGTCCTACCACAAGAGAGCATTTGCATCTCTGCTTTCATATATCCAGAATGAGGTGCTAGAAAAGCAACGATCTGTGTTAGTTAGTGAGTTACTTGGCATGTACAAAGAGGAGTACACCAGTGTCTGAGGAGATGGGGCAGACTTCCAGGCCTACACCACTCAAAATCTTACCAGGAAGGTAAAAGACCATTTCAAAGAAAAAAAAAATCGCAATAAAACTGGCGGACCCTCGGAAAGGCAACTTCATCGATAGTTCTGCTCTTCCAGAAGAGGATGCCAAGGCTCACCTTTATGAGGATTCTAAATGGTATGAACAGGATAACAAGTTAAGATGGGCCACTCTCCATCTTAGATCTCTGATTATGCAGCTCCCGAAGATCAAGACCCCAAATCCTGCAACAGTCCAAAATTTGAAGGAATGCACCACCAGAGATACCAGCACAGCTGGACCTGTTCTTCAGATGTCTCCTTGGTGGCATGACACTAACTTTCAGTGGTGCACACAAGTTAGTCGACCGAAAGGTAACTGCAATGGCATCGGATGCCATTTACAGCGGCACTCATGGTACCGTAAAACCACATGGTACTGATGTCAGCATCGACCTCATGGTACCACAGCTCATCGTTGTTGCCAAAGATTAAATACATCAGGTTCTATCTTTTTTTCTTCTTTTTTTCTCTACAATCAATGAGTAGAAGTGTTTTGTTTTCATGTTTAAAACATTGATAGCATTTTCAGTTGACATTTCTATAAATTGTTCCCCTGACTAATCCATACCTGTTTCAGCAGTATGCAATTTATCCAACCATGATATCGGAAACGCTTTCTTTAATATTAGGAACTTAAAGGGAAATAATAGTTTCGGCAACATATTACATTAAACAGATAACGTCAGCGTCTTTACAATACCCACGACAAATGACGTGTTATACCTTACAAATCCCTGCTTTTCCCATGACTTGAAATAAAACATCTGATTTTCAAAAGTTATGTTGCTGTTATTCCATAATATTTTATTCTCAATTTTATTATCATCAGGCTAACTCTCGAGCTGATCTAGCTCAATTTTGGGGTGGTGGCATTGGGGGTGTCTGGCGGGCACACCACACCACTGAAACTTGTCTGGCAGTGGTCATTCATGATATCTGGGACTATGCCGAACATTTTCCAGGTTTCACCGGGTTAACTCACGAGCTGATCTAGCTCAATTTTGGAGTACCGGTTATGTAAGTCTGGCGGGCACACCCCACCAATGAAAATGTCTGGCAGTGGCCATTCATGAAATCTGGGACTATGCCGAACTATTTCATGTAGGTTTCACCGGGTTAACTTACGAGCTGATCTAGCTCAATTTTGGGGTTGGAGGCATTCAGGGGTGTCTGGCGGGCACACCCCACCACTGAAAATGTCTGGCAGTGGCCATTCATGATATCCGGGACTATGCCAAACATTTTCCAGTAGGTTTCACCGGGTTAACTCACGAGCTGATCTAGCTCAATTTTGGGGGTGGAGTCATTCGGGGGTGTCTGGCAGGCATAACCCACCACTGAAACTGTCTGGCAGTGGTTATTCATGATATCTGGGACTATGCCGAACATTTTCCAGTAGGTTTCACCGGGTTAACTCACGAGCTGATCTAGCTCAATTTTGGGGGTGGAGTCATTCGGGGGTGTCTGGCAGGCATAACCCACCACTGAAACTGTCTGGCAGTGGTTATTCATGATATCTGGGACTATGCCAAACATTTTCCAGTAGGTTTCACCGGGTTAACTCACGAGCTGATCTAGCTCAATTTTGGGGGTGGAGTCATTCGGGGGTGTCTGGCAGGCATAACCCACCACTGAAACTGTCTGGCAGTGGTCATTCATGATATCTGGGACTATGCCGAACTATTTCATGTAGGTTTCATCAGGTTAACTCAAAGCTGATCTAGCTCAATTTTGGGGTCCCTTTCTAATGGCCCTTTTGACCACACCCACCATAATGTGCCCGGCAGACGTCCATTTCCTTATATGGATATGCACATGGACCATTGCTATATACATGAAAATTGGTTAACTTTCCAGCTAGGCTGACCCCCCCTGGGCTCCCGGTATAGTAGTGAACACACAGTCTTGTTGAAAGATTGGCTTTTAAAACCCTACTCAAATCGTCCTTACGAAGGGGGACAGACATCAGACATGTGTATAAGTGTACAAACTCACACTGTTTTTTATGGTAGATACAATGTGTAATAGTATAATGAATGCATCAGCACACACACACACACACACACACACACACACACACACACACACACACACACACACACACACACACACACACACACACACACACACACACACACACTGGATCCAATGCAACCATTAAGAGTTTCTCCCTCTCACCTTTGCAGTATAATGTGCTGGAGTACAGTTACATGTTGATAACTAAACACAGTCTGTCGTGTGCTACATCAACCAGGCCAAGCATGATGATACCTGCAAAAGTGCAGGAAGCCATAATTCCAGCAATCATCTGGAAAATGTAGTCAATGCTTTCAGTAGAAAATTGCCGTGTAAAAAAGTGTGAATAAATCAAATAATATAGCTTCAATGAGCCGTGTGATAGCCTATCAAGAGAACTCAAAGCTGTTGCTGTAAATAACAGGAGCAGTCAAGCGAAGACGCCCAAACTCATCAAAAATGATATTAGGTACTTCAGGGTATATGATGGTCAAGTAGAGGCCTTGTCACTTGCCTAGGACTTCAATTAACTGCAAATGACATTATTGTCAATATACACCATCTACAGTCAAGCACAGTGTAGGATCGATATATATATATATATGTGTGTGTGTGTGTGTGTGTGTGTGTGTGTGTGTGTGTGTGTGTGTGTGTGTGTGTGTGTGTGTGTGTGTGTAGCCTGTAGGGCAGCCTCTCAGCCAACAGTGTTGTAAGCGCAGTCTGCTGAGAAGCTCAGCAGAATATGATCCATTATGACATTCCCTCAGGAATATCACTTGATGAAAGAGATTATACTTGCAGGACAGCATTGATCTCAAATATAGAGCAAAATGAGGAAGGTGACAGTGAGAATGAAGAGATAGTAGGGCAGTGGAGCAACTCATGGATACAATATGCAAAGGAATGAAGACAGAGAGAGAAAGAGAGAAAGAGAGAAAGAGAGAGAAAGAGAGAAAGAGAGAGAGAGAGAGAGAGAGAGAGAGAGAGAGAGAGAGAGAGAGAGAGAGAGAGAGAGAGAGAGAGAGAGAGAGAGAGAGAGAGACAGAGAGAGAGAGAGAGAGAGAGAGAGAGAGAGAGACTTTGTGTGCTTTTATTATAAAAGTATCAAAACACACACGGATAAACACCACAAATTTTTACAAGAAAAGAAAGTTGTACAAGCAAAAAGGATGTATATACGTAGTGTGTTCAAAAAGGATCCGACCTTTATTTTTCGTGCGTAAAAAAAAAGAAGCTAGTGAGGCGTTGATTGGTGCACGTATGTAGGCGATCCTAATGCACACGCGTGAATTTTTTCCCACCTGCAGAAGCTGTCATTCGACGGCAGACCGCCGATGAGTGAGGACATGTAAGTGAGCGCCGTCGGATTTTCGTTTTTGACAAAATGACGGAAAAACTTGAACAACGCTACTGATCAAAACAAGATAAGATAAGAAGCAAAACAAAAACCGAAATTCTGGAAGACATATTTCAGGAGTTGAAAAAGTGGAGCCAGCCTTTGGCATCCGACATAAGCATAAAATGTCCTCGGAGTGAAGGCAAAAAGGGCAGTCATCAGATATCACGAGATTCAGTCTTTTAAGAAACGCGTTGGAAGGCAAGGAATAGTGTGCAAGCCTCCATTGTATATCTCCGGCACGTTTAGACACAGGTAACGCATACATCGACGACCAGGTAGGAGAGGATGGAGCCCCTGCAGGTAGAAGCTCTTTCTAGTGGGTGGTCAGTGTGCTATTGGGGTTAGCAGAGATGACAACATTGAGACATTGCACGTACAAAGTAGCCTTTGCACAGGCTTGTAGAGGCTTTGTGGAAGGAGCACCAGAAAAACAAAAATCAGGGAAGTCAGGGTGCATTGTTTTTGTGTTCTGAACATCATGCAGTAGAGGCCATGATAAATTAAAAGAGATGAACACTTTAACAATTGAACGAAGAAGTTGTCCAATTAGTCGGGCTGAGGTAACGTTGCATACTTCCGAAATCTGGTTAGGGGTCTGCCATCCAGAATAAGTATGATTAACAAAATCCTTGACAAGAAAAAAACCAGATTCGATAAAGGATTGAATTAGGGACCTACTTTGGCAGTCATGGCAAAATAGGCTGTTGTAGAAAACAGGTTCACACATTAAGTTCCAAAATTTATATATATCCTTGTTTCGTACTGGAAGGAGGCACTGACCGGCATTCACGAGACTTCGATAAAAGGAGGGCAGCAAGGAGATGTCTATTCGCTGCAGATCGAGTAGAAAGAGCTCGGGGCCACACCTGAGCTTACCCGCTTGCTGCAACAAGCAAGAAGCCAGGGGCCGCCAAGACAGGACTTCCTTGTAGAGAAGTTGGCGCAAGATGTTTTTTTTTTTTTTTTTTGTATACTCAATCGAGGCTCATGCAAGAGCTAACATTTACTTCACAAACAAATCAACCAGACAAACAAAATATATAAAAAGAGGGAGCGGAAAACAAGATGGGGAGAGAAGGGGAAGCACACAAACACAACATTTGAGAGCAGGGAGATGTGTGGAAGGGAGAGGGCTTGGGGGGAGGAGGTGTGGGAAGGGGGGGGGGGGGGGAGGGAGAAGTATAAAACACAAGGACACCAAGGACTTCCAGGACAGAAGTTGGTATTTCAAAAAAGTGGAATTGGGGTGAAATTAGCAGGGGTAGAAAACATCAAGGTTTTGGATGGGGGAAGATAAGAGATGGTGGTGAACAGCTGTTTTAAAGACCTGGAGGGTGGAGTGGGATTGAAGAGAGTGAGGGAGTTTGTTCCAGAGGTGGGAGAGAAGAGGAATGAAGAAGTGAAGGTGAGCAGAGAGTCTTGATTTTGGCAGTTTGACCATAAGAGGGTTGCAGGCAGATCTTGTGCGACCTGTAGGAATATTTGCGGGACAGAGCCCAGAGAGAGCTGGGGGGGGCAAGGCCAGAGAGGAGTCGGTAGAAGACGGAAAGACCACCAACCTGCCTGCGGTGAGTGAGTGAGAGGCCCTTGGAGTTAGCTTCATCGCGGGAGATTCCAATGATTCTGAATGCTTTGGTTTCAACAGCGTGAAGACGAGCTAGGTGTGAGGCAGGAACACCAGCCCAGAGGGGAGAGCAGTATTCCATTGAGCTGCGGATGAAAGCCTTGTATGTGGTGAGGAGCTCAGGTGTGCCAAGGAAGAACTTCGCACGACGGAGGATGCCCAGTCGGCGACTGGCTTTGGAGGCCAGATTTGAAATGTGGTTTTCCCAGGAAAGATCATGGCAGATAGTGAGACCCAAAAGCTTGAGTGACAAAACTTCTTGGAGAGGATTATTCAGAAAGTGGATGGGAGGGTTGTCCAGTCGGTCTTTTCGGAGAGACATCGTAAGAGTGTTAGATTTGTCAGGATTGAAAGACATGTTCCACTTGTTTGCCCAGTCTGTGATTTTGTCCAGGTCTGCAGAGAGTGAGGAGGCTGCAGACTGCCGATCTGAGGGATGAAGAATGGAGCGACAGAGAGTAGAGTCATCAGCAAAGAGATACAGAGGATTTTCAAGAGAGTCAGAGAGATCATTGATGAAGACCAGAAAAAGCACAGGGCCCAGAACACTGCCTTGTGGAACTCCAGCCTGAACAGGAAGAGGAGATGAGAGAAACCCATTCAGGGCCACATGTTGACTACGACTAGAGAGGAAGTCCGCCAGCCATGCGTGGAGGTTAGTCAAAAAGCCAGTATTTTACTGGCAATGTCCACAAGTCCTTGACCTCCTTTGTCCAAGGGGACACTTAGAAGATCAGCTCGAAGCCGGTGCATACCATTCCAGAAAAAATTCACAAGGATATGCTGCAAGTTAATGACTCGCGATTTGGGCGGTTGAAAGACAGCCATCCGATGCCAGAGTTTGGAAGCAGCCAAGTTATTAATTATCAGCACTCGACCTCTATAAGACAGCAGGCTGGACAATCTTTTCCAACAATTAAGGATATGGGAGATCTGATCAACCATCTGATCCCAGTTCTTTCAGGAAAAGGTCTCATTCCCAAGAAACACACCGAGATGTTTAACACCATCATACCTCCACTGCAAAGCATTAGGCAGGGAAGGTGGGATAAATAACCCAGAAGGACCAAGACACAAGGCTTTACTCTTACTCCAATTGACAGTAGCAGAAGATGCCAAATTGAATTCACATAGAGCACTTGTGAGGGCAGCAATGTCAGACTGAGTGTTAACAATCACATACAAATCATCAGCATACGCGAGCACCTTGACAGGATTAGCAAGAGGTGTCACCAAGAACCCAGAAAGTTTGTGGCGTAAGTGAATCAGCAAGGGTTCAATGGAAAGTGAATACAGGTACCCGGAAAGAGGGCAGCCTTGTCTAATACCTCGCTGAACAGGAAAAGGTGGACATAAACTGTTGTTGATGTTCACCAAACTAAAGTTGTTGTGATACAGCAGCTTGATACAAGAAATAAAGAAGGAACCAAACCCAAACCCCTTCAAAACTTCAAGTAAATACGAATGGTCAACACTATCAAAGGCCTTTTCCTGATCTAAAAAGATCAGCCTGGTGTTAACATTCTGACAATGACAAATCGAAATCAAATCACGAACAGAAAAAATATTGTCAAATATCGATCTGCCGGGAATACAATAAGACTGGTCGGGGGATACAACGTGCTTGATTAAGGTTTTTATGCGATTAGCGAGTAACTTAGACAGGATTTTGTAATCAGTACAAAGTAGAGAGATCGGGCGCCAGTTCTCAACCAGTTGAAGATCTCCCTTTTTAGGGATTAATGAAATGGCGGCACGTCTGCAGCTCAAGGGAAGTTCACCAGTTTGTATGCTTTCTATGAAGACAATAAGTAGACATGGTCCCAGCAAATCCCAAAAGGTGCTGTAGAATTCCACTGGCAACCCGTCTAAGCCAGGTGCCCTGCTGGTGGGCAAGGTCTTTAAAACACTAGTGAGTTCGTCCAATGTTATTTCACCTTCAGCAGTCGAATTTTGGGTCTCAGTAAGTGTAGGCAAGGATGCGGTAAATGAATGAATATGGTTTGACAAAATGTGCTTGGAGGAGTAGATGTGAGAAAAGAAAGTCTTAATAGTAAGTTTAATGTCACTTGGATCAGTCAAAATCCTTCCGCCAGCAGAACGCAAGGACAATATTTTTTAAATTTTTTTTGAGGCAGTTTCCAGCTTGAAGAAAAGTCTGCTCGGGTTATTTAGTTGTTGCAAATGAGTCATTTTCATCCGAAGGAGTGCACCCTTTGCACGTTCGGCCAGTAATTCATTTAACAGGGCTTTCTTTTCATACAACATCTGCTGCTGCCCATTATTACGAGAGGAGGACACTTTGTTTTGCAAGTGAAGAATTTGTGTCTTCACCAGATCTATATTTACATCGTGATCCCGAGTACTATGTTATGAGAAATTTTGACAAAAAACTCTAATTTGAGCTTTAGCGTTGTCCCACCACTGACGTAAACACGAGAACTCTTTATCCATCGTGATGTAATGTGCCCAAAAGGCCCTAAAGGATGCAACAAAGAATTCGTTTTGAAGAAGTGTTGTGTTGAACTTCCAATAAGGGCTCACCACCTTTATGAGTGGCAAATGAAAATGCATAGTGATGATGTGGTGATCGGAAAACCCAGATGGGAGAATAGAGGTGTTTAAGACGAGGTTGTGGAAATGGTCAGAAACGTACAATTTATCAAGTCGAGCTGGCGACACTAAGTTGTTAGAGCAGCGACACCAAGTAAATTGTTGCTGCATCGGATGTTGCAATCTCCAAATGTCTGTCAGCTTGAATCTTGAGATTGAGCGAACGAGAGGTCTTGTACTGGCTGCATGTGGCTCAGCCCCATTCCTATCAAGGGAGGGGTTAAGTGTGCAATTGAAATCTCCTCCAAGACATAGAAAGTGGTCAGGGGGAACACCAGCAAGATACGAGTCAAGACAGTCAAAAAAGGAAGATCTTTCAGCATTTGTACTTGGTGCGTACACATTGATTATTGTGAAAAGCTGCTGACCAACAGAGAAAGTCAGCGAAGCTAAATATCCCTTCACAATTTCTTTAAAGGAAACCGAAGTCAAAAGAAGAGTTTGCCGAAAGAAGATGGCTATCCCAGCAATTGGGCTTGATAGATTGCTAAAGAACCAATGCCCTTTAAGAAACAACTCCCACTCAGCTGAAGAACCTTCAGTAGAATGAGTTTCCTGCAACAACAAGATGTCAACCTTGTTGCACTCGATTAGGTGTTTAACTTGCACTTTACGAAGAGACGTGCGACCACCGTTGATATTAAGGCTGGCAATGCGTAGTTTCATTGTGATGGGGGCACCGGCAGGACACCAACCATGGTCTTTGAGTTCGCTCCGAGCATGACTTAGAAATTTCCTTAACCGGTGACGTTGAGGGTCTGCAACGTTGTACCGATCCGATCTAGAAATCATTAGTCGAGCCACTTGAATGAAATCTTCTAGGACTAGAAAATGATCTTTAATTTTGACCCCCTTTTTGCGAAAACTTTTGTGTAAGAAGGCGTGACGGCATCAGGAGATACTGAGGAATCAACCTCAAGGTTGTGAGGAGGAATATCGCTGCCTGTGTCACTTAGGGTCGAAGCAACAGAAGATATTCCATCAGACTCGTAACCCATGCTGTCAACCACAAGTTCCCACGGTTCTTCAGTAGCAATTTGTTCAGATGCTGCAGGTACAGCCACCTCCAGATCACAATCAATTTGTACATCCAGTGCATCGATTTTAACTGTGGCATCTATGCATGGTGGGGGTTGGGAGAGGGTCTCATCAACTCCACAAGGGATCTCCGGTTCATCAAGCACAGTGTGAGTAACAGTTTCATGTGTACTCACAACAGGAGTGCAGGGCTGCTCAGGAGGTGAGTCCGTGGGAATGGGTTCAGATGGTTGTTTGGCAGGTGTTCTTACCGCTTGCGCATAGGAAGGAGACCTCTTGGGTTTCACTTGATTGTCTAATTTGGTATCAATTGCCCGCTTCTGTGCTTTATTCCGGGTTACAACCGTGAAGCCATCATCTGCATCATTCCATCAGACTCGTAACCCATGCTGTCAACCACATGTCAACCACTCGTAACCCATGTAACGTGAAATGTCTCCCTTGACATTTCACGTGCCTTCGATACGGTCTGGCACCCTGCTCTGCTCTCCAAACTCTCCTCCTTTGGTATCCATGGAAATCTCCACGCATGGCTGGCAGACTTCCTCTCTGGTCGTAGTCAACGTGTGGCCCTGAATGGGTTTCTCTCATCTCCTCTTCCTGTTCAGGCTGGAGTTCCCCAAGGTAGTGTTCTGGGCCCTGTGCTTTTTCTGGTCTTCATCAATGATCTCTCTGACTCTCTTGAAAATCCTCTCTATCTCTTTGCTGACGACTCTACTCTCTGTCGCTCCATTCCTCATCCCTCAGATCGGCAGTCTGCAGCCTCCTCACTCTCTGCAGACCTGGACAAAATCACAGACTGGTCAAACAAGTGGAACATGTCTTTCAATCCTGACAAATCTCACACTCTTACAATGTCTCTCCGAAAGGACCGACTGGACAACCTTCCCATCTACTTTCTCAACAATCCTCTCAAAGAAGTTCTGTCGCTCAAGCTTTTGGGTCTCACTATCTGCCATGATCTTTCTTGGGAAAACCACATTTCCAAGCTGGCCTCCAAAGCCAGTCGCCGACTGGGCATCCTCCGTCGTGCGAAGTCCTTCCTTGGCACACCTGAGCTCCTCACCACATACAAGGCTTTCATCCGCAGCTCAATGGAATACTGTTCCCCCCTCTGGGCTGGTGCTCCTGCCTCACACCTTGCTCGGCTTCACGCTGTTGAGGCCAAAGCTTTCAGAATCATTGGAATCTCCTGCGATGTAGTCAACGCCGAGGGCCTTTCACTCACTCACCGCAGGCAGGTTGGTGGTCTTTCTGTCTTCTACCGACTCCTCTCCGGCCTTGCTCCCCCAGCTCTCTCTGTGCTCTGTCCCCCCAATATTCCTTCAGGTCGCACAAGATCTGCCTGCAACCCTCTTCTGGTTAAACTGCCAAAGTCTAGGCTCTCTGCTCACCTTCACTCTTTCATTCCCCTTTTCTCCCGCCTCTGGAACAAACTCCCCCACTCCCTTCAATCCCACTCCTCCCTCCAGGTCTTTAAAACAGCTGTTCACCACCATCTCTTATCTTCCCCCATCGAAAACCTTGATCTTTTCTACCCCCGGTAATTCACCCCAGAGTCCTTGCAGTGTTCATATGTTTTAATCCTCTCCCACCTCCCCCCAAGTCCTCCCGATGTCCCTGCTCTCAAATGTTGTGTTTGTGTCCTTCCCCCTCTCTTTTGTGTCCTTCCCCCTCTCTCCCCATCTTGTCTACCGCCTCCCCTTGTTTTTTGTGTTTTGTGTGTCGGTTTGTCTTTTTGTGTGATTAATGTTAGCTCTTTCACGAGCCTCGATCTTGTATACAAAAAAAAAAAAAATTCGTCCCTCCTTGGTGAGCATTTTGCAAAGGAAGTGATTCCTGTCCCTCAGGTGAAGAAGAAGAGTCCCGTCTTTCAGTCGCAGGAAGAAATTCCTGTCCTTCAGGTGATGTGGTGTTCTGATTGGATGCTGAATTAGCATCAGGGAGATTATTCGGACAATCCCTCCGCAGGTGTCCATGCTGATTACAGGCATAGCACGTTAACACCTCTGTTGTTGCATACATTTGATAATTGTAGTTATCATGCTTTATCGTGAATTTAACGTCAAGGTCACGACGGTTTTCATTCAAAATCATAAATATAATTGACGTCTGAAGGAATAAACGTGTTTGTAACGATCGTCACGGCACCGTAAGGGAACCATTGAAATGCGGGACACGACTGTGCCAAATTACGAAGAGCAAGCTCGACTTTTTCGTCCTCCCAAAATGGCGGAATGTTGGAAACCAGAACTTTTACCGATGGCGAATCAAATGGTGAAACTGGGATGAAAATATCGGGCTCGACGGATAAACCCGATTCCACAACACTCGCAACCATAGTTTGTTG
Source organism: Myxine glutinosa (assembly GCF_964187855.1). NCBI lineage: Eukaryota > Metazoa > Chordata > Myxini > Myxiniformes > Myxinidae > Myxine > Myxine glutinosa. Next base: position 148,516,192 of record NC_136263.1, read on the forward strand.
CAGCACGAAGACAACAACTTTCTTGTTCATTCTCGAAGCTGCAAGGACATTTTCAGCTCTGATAATTTCACTGACGGCGATAATAATCGCCTCGACCGCAAAATGAGCTGGAGGGACGCATGTGAGGCCATGCTTCCTGCTTAACGATCCGAACGCAGTACTGCGAGAACGGACGCTCGTCATGTACTGCGAGGTCGCGGTACTGCGAGGACGCTCGTCATGCCGGCCCGGGCCGTGACAAGTATGGCGACGGCAAAGTGAGAATGTAGTTAATTCAAAAAAAACAGTTCTCGTCACTTTACACGAAGCGATAAGAACATGCGGATGCAATGGAAAGCAACGAACTCACTTACCATCACCCACCGCATGCGCTCTGTCTCTCTCTCGTCTCAAGGAAGGGAAGGGAGGGAAAAGATAATACAGGGGAAAAGTTCGAGCACAGGGGAGGAAACACGAATACGAATGAAGTAACGATATGAGAACAACAGGGGGGTCGTGGGAAAGGTTGAAATAATGAGGGAAAACAGCCGGAACACTCGACAGCCAGAGCAACTCACACCTCCCCGAACTGCACAACCGCCATCTTGCCACACCCAACACACGAACGGCCAGCAGGGGGAAGAGACAGAGAGAGACACAGACAGAAAGAGAAAGAGAAAGAGAGACTTTTGTGTCCTTTTATTATAAAAGTATTTTAAAAACCTTTCACAAAGCAATTGTAAACAGAGCAACCAGTTTAAAGAAACATTTGCATAAGGATCATAACTACACAAAAAAGGAGCAAAGGATATTTAAAAGAAACCAGCAAATACAAAAATATTTTACAAACCAAATGTGAAAAAAACACAAACTATTTTAGAGGAAATGCTCATGCGAGTGCTATGAATACATCAAAAAGCAAAATTAAGCGTTTCGTTCCTCACAGAACAAATAACATTTTTAACACACCATCTATCATAAAATTCTTGTTCTTTTCCGTACTTGCTGCAATACAGGTACTCAAGCTGTATCCGAGAACTAATCAGGACTTTCAAGGTCAACAAAATATTACAAAAAGAAAATTCACCACCTTCCACCTTCTTTTTCCTTGTTTTGTAAATTGCCATTTTTCCTTCAGCAACCAAAAAGTTCGCTAAAGCAGTTTCAGACTTATGCACAGCAGAAATAGGATAACCACAAATAAATTCAACAAAAGAAAAAGAAAGCCCCATTTTCAAAATATTGGCATGCAAAAACTTAAACAAAGGAACAAGTCTTCTGCACCCAACATATGCATGATAAAGTGTTTCACGACTTTCACAAAAGGGGCACACTTCAGAAATGTCATTTGAGAATTTGTGCAACAAAATGTTATGAGGAAGAATGCAATGCGCAAGTCTCCATTGCAGGTCGCCCGTACGCTTGGAGATTGGGGGTGCATATAGACTGCGCCACACAGGAGTAATAGGTGAAGGAGTTGACAGGTGCTCTCTCCACTGAACTCCAAAAGGGCCTTTTACAAAATCGGCAAAACTAAAGTGCACACAACATTCATGCAACGCCCCTTTCTCAATGGAGCTAAGGCGTACAAATTTGCCATTAAAATTCAAAAGCAAAACAGGGAAAGCATATTGGTCAAGCAAACCCGCAGGCTCAAACAGGCTCCTGAACTCTACTCCAAGATTATTTGCTGCTCTTGAGATAGCAAAAAAATCTGGCCAATAATCCTAATGGACCTGAAACCAGAGCTGGCAGAAATTTCGTGAGCAGACTTCCATCTTTCTCTTTGAAAGTCCAACAAATTACGTACAGAGAGAAGATCTGACCCCACAAAGTACTGGACAAAAGTCCTGGAAGAAGGAATGGCTGAAAAAAGGTGGTTGTAGAAGATTGGTTCGTTGAGGAACGTCGAGGTGGTAATGGAAGCGGTCTCACGACGCAACGACAAGGCTTGCCAGGTGTTGATGACACTCTGCATGTACAGCGGAAGTGGTGAGACATCGATCTTCGGGAGATCAAGCAAAAACAGTTCACGGCCATATCCCAGCCGACCTGCTTGCTTTAGCAAACACAAGGTTAAACTCTCCCAATGCATGGGGCTGTAAAGAAACTTCTTCACAAAAAGAAGGCGGAAAGTCATGAGCCTGCTGTTGACATCAACGAGCCCTTGACCCCCCTCATTACGTGGAAGGCTGAGCACGCCTGGTCGGAGCCAGTGTTTACCACCCCAGAAAAAATCAATTAAATGTTTCTGGATGGTTTTGATGAGCCATTTTGGTGGCTGTAAGACCATAAACCTGTGCCACAGGGTAGAAGTGACCAAGTTATTGATCACCAATGCTCTTCCATGGTAGGATAGGTTGCAAAGAAGCCCTTTCCATTATTGTAGCTTGGAATGCACTTTCTCAATTAATCCATCCCAGTTTTTTTGAATGCGTCGGGAATCACCGAGGTGCACGCCCAAATGGTAAACGCCATCATTCTTCCAGGACAAATTTCCTGGCAGTGGCGGGAAAGAAAAACCTGAAGGTAGTCCAAAGAAGGTGGCACAACTCTTTGACCAGTTCACCTTGGCCGAACAAGCAAGACTAAAATTATTGAGAGCTCTGATTAACTCGGATACATCATCTTGAGACTGTATTGCAGTGCAGATGTCGTCTGCATATGCTACAACTTTTATAGGGGGAGCATTAGGGGAAACGGAGAAATCCAAAAATTTCTCGCGAAACCGAACTAAAAGAGGCTCAATGGCAAGAATATAGAGGAGACCAGACAAGGGACATCCCTGCCTTATACCCCTTGAAACAGAAAAAGGAGAAATCAGTTCATTATTAACTTTCACCAAACTATAAATATTATGATATAATAACTGGATGCATGATATAAAGGTGGGACCAAACCCAAAACCCTTCAGAACAGCAAATAAATATTTGTGATCTACACTATCAAAAGCGTGTTCTTGGTCTATAAAGACGAGGCCTGTGCTCTTGCGTAGGCAGTCACACGCGTCAGAAATGTCACGAACAGCACCAAGATTGTCATATATCAATCGTCCAGGCACGCAACAAGTTTGATCGGGGTGGACAAGCGAGTGGACGACGGATTTTAAGCGTGAGGCAAGGACTTTGGAAAACATTTTGTAGTCGGTGCACAGTAGGGAGACTGGATGCCAATTCCGAAGTAGCTCAGTGTCCCCTTTCTTTGGTAGCAGGGACACAACTGCCCGTCTGCAACTTAGGGGAAGCTCCCCAACTTGTAAACTTTCTTGGAGCACTTCCAAAAGCTCAGTTCCAATAATGTCCCAAAACGCTTCATAGAATTCACGAGGAATGCCATCCAGTCCAGGAGATTTACCAGTTGGTACACCGAAAAGCACGCGCCTCAATTCCCCCAGGGTAATAGTGCTCTCCAGCGAGACTCGCTGCGATTCACACAACTTGGGCAATGGTTCAACAAAGGTATGTGCAACATCTAAATCAACTTCTTTAGCACACAAAAGAGAGGAAAAATAATCACTTACTAACCTTCTAATAGTTTTAGGTTGACTTACAATCCCACCATCTGGTGATTGCAATGATAGCATTTGCTGTTGTGCTTTATTCTTATTCTCCAAGGAGAAGAAATACTTAGAAGGAGAGTCAAGAAGTTTTAAGTTTTTCATTCTTAGCCGAACTAAAGCCCCTTGTGCCCGTTCTTTAACAAGGCGATGAAGCAGCTCCTTCTTGCTTACAAAATCTTTGTATTCTTTTGTGCTGCTACTCAACTTGGTAGGATTTGCTTGCAGTTCTAGACTCTCTTTTTCAAGTTTAGAAATCATAAAAAAATTATCCCTCGAGTGATAGAGATTATATTGTTTACAAAAAAATTTGATATGGGTTTTTGAAATATCCCACCATTGCCTCCTGCTCTGGAAAGTGTTTTTCCTAGCATGGAGAGACTCCCAAAAATCTCTGAATGCATTACAAAAATGCGGTTCTTCGAGCAGTTCCACATTGAGGGCCCAATAGGCACTCGTACGAGGGGCGGAGGGAAAAATCAATTTTAGAGAAACCAAATGATGATCCGAAAAACCAGAGGGAAAAATCGCCGTTGACAAAATCAAATTCCGAAACCCATTATTGATATAAAATGTATCTAACCGAGCAAAGGCAACTCTGTTATTAGAGGCTTGGCACCATGAAAATTGATTAAACCCAGGGTGCTGTAATCTCCACCCATCAACCAGGTGATATTTTACTAGTAGAGCCACCAAATGTTTTGCACTCTCAGGGTGAGGTTCTATACCATTACGGTCCAAAGATGGCTCGAAGGTACAATTGAAATCACCAGCTAGGCAGACAAGACCACCAAAATCAATTTGGGCGAAACAATTATCAAGAAGGGAAAAATATTCTTTTCTTTGAGAAGGGTCACTTGGGACATAGGCATTCAACAATGTGATCTTATGGCCTCCATAAGAAAAAACAACAAAGGCCAAATGACCTCGCCTGACTTCATGAAATGCTATTTGGCTGGATGAGATTCCTGGTCTAAACCAGAAAGCGACTCCAGCTCTAGGACAATCAAATGAACTGAAAAACCAAGAACCTCTTATTGTATTCTGCCATTCGGCTGAACAGGTATCCCCACAACGTACATCTTGCAGAAAGGCGATATCTACATGCCTTTGCTCCAATAATACCCATAAATGTAGGGCTGTCAACCGAGCCGAGACCAGGATGAAATCCCGGCGGTTTCGGCTTCGAGACGGTCCCGAGATAAATTGACTGACGCAATTTCTTGGTAAAAAAATCCCGGTTAAAATTCCAACTTCTTGCAGATATTTTCCATAATAGAGGCATTTATTGAGCCTTGCTTTCATTACTCTGCTTCTGCACAAGCATCATTTTTCGCAAGTGCAGCTGAACTGACAAACGATGATAGATAAAGTAAACTCACTGTTCCAGGATTTTCCCCTTGTCAACAAACAATGCACTGCAAACGAATCCGAATTCCGAATCCGGATCTTCACCAACATCTAATCATGTCGTCCTTGTCACACACGCTGCATCTCCACAAAATTTCGTCCGAATCCGTCCACAACTTTTTGAGATATTGTGTTCACAAACAAACGGACAAACAGACAGGAGTGAAAACATAATCTCCATTACATCGACCTTTGGTGGCGGAAGTAACAAAATCAGGATTAAAGGTCACAATGAAAATCCGCCGCATCGCGGCTTTATTTAAACCGTTGAATCCTTCCGCTGTATCACTCCGCCTCGCTCCGCTTTACGCTGCGGTCACGTGTCCGTCCTTGGAGACGAGTTACGGAATGTGGTTGCTATGGTCTTTTGCACATTAATATCGAGGGACTCGCTCGAGGCTCCGTGATTGGAGGGACGATGTTTATTTAGATTAAAAACACGTTTATAACGGATTATTCTACACACAATGTATTAATACAAGTACAATACATTATGTAGTTTTATGAAATGAGTTTTTGATGAACGTTTATGTTTAATTGCAACGCTAAATCTATAAATTGTAAGAATCCCTCGGGGTTTGGTGTGACGGTTTGAATGTGAAAGTATTTTGGTTATCTTATCTCCACTTTAGGCCTGATAAGTTGATTACGTTTACTTTAGTCACAGAGTCAAAATAAGGAGGGGGGGGGGGGGTGATCACTACACCGCCTGCTTTATAATTTACTAGCAGAAGTACCCGGCATTGCCGGGCGGGGGAGGGGAGGGGAACGGGGGGGGGGGGGGGAGCGAGCCCCTTGGCGATCACAACTCACAAAATGATAATGAAACTCCAACCTGGACTCGAATATGCCTGAGCAGAAACATTTTCTCCCTCTCTCTGACATTCCGAGCAAGAAATTACACGACAATACAAACTGTAATGAGTGCACATCGGATTTTTATGTGAAAAAATAAAAAATATTTTTTCACATAAAACGGCTTTTTTGCGCACAAAAAAATTATTTTGCTATTTTCGGAGAAAAAAAGAATTTCGCCCTTTTTCGGGAAAAATAAAATAAAATGCCCTTTTTGGTCGAAAATGTCTGGCAACGCTAAAAAAAATTAGGGAATTTTTCGAAATTTTAAACTGCGATCGAAATTTGTAACTGCGATCAAAATTTTTAACTGCGATCGATCTCAAAAACAAAACGTTGCGTCCACTTGCGTGCGTTGCGTCCCCAGCGTGTACAGCAGTGAGGCGGTGTACTACAGTGAGAGAGTGTACACAAAGTGTGAACAAGTCTCCTATCAAGATGAGTGCTGCTCTTCGTGACAAGTGGCTGAAGGAATTCAACGCTGGCGGCGATGGGGCCACCTTCAAGTACGTGTCGAGTGACACGGCTTTCTGTCGAGCTTGTGAAAAGACTTTCCGGGCGAAGCAGAAGTCTGAGCTGGCCCAACATGTCCGAGGAGACCGCCACAAGAGCAACTTGGCCTTGAAGAAGAAGAGGACGGTCACGCAAGCCACCATGGAGGACTTTGGTGGCGGAAAGAGGCACAAATGCGACGTCGTGGCTCAGGAGCTGTGCCAGGCCATGCTGGCCGCTGGCATCCCATGGTCGAAATTGGAAAACCCTGCCCTCCGGTCGTTCCTGGAGAAGCACATCACTCTCCAGATCCCCGATGAAAGCTGGATTTGAAAGCACTACCTCGACAAGTGCTACGACGAGGCCTTGGCGGGGATCCGTGCCGACCTCGGACAGCAGCCCATCTGGCTGTCCGTCGACGAGACGACCGATTCAGCAGGTCGATATGTGGCCAACATCATCGCGGGACGCTTGTCCAAGGAGGGGTACTTTCGTCCCCACCTCGTCCAGTGCATGTTTCTGGAGAAGACCAACTCCGGGGAGATCGTGCACGCAGTCAATGACACGCTGCGCTATCTTTGGCCTGATTTCAAGCCGGAGTGCCTCAAGGTCCTCGTCAGCGATGCCGCGGCCTATATGATCAAGGCCGGCCATGCCCTGAAGGAACTCTTCCCGGACTTGCTGCATGTGACTTGCGTTGCCCACGCGCTCCACCGTGTCTGCGAGACAGTCCGAGAAATGTTCAAGGACGTCAACGACCTGATTGCAACGACGAAGAAGGTGTTCGTCAAAGCCCCGTCGCGTGTTGTCTTTTGGAAGGAGCAGCAGCCCAATCTTTCTCTCCCCCCGGAGCCCATTCTGACTCGGTGGGGGACGTGGATCGACGCCGCGGTGTTTTACGCCGAGCACTTCGAGGCCGTCAAGGACATTGTGGACCAGCTGAACGATGACGACGCGATGGCAATCCGGAGTGCCAAGGACCTGTTCGGAAAGGCGGACATCAAGCTCAGTTTGGTCTTCTTAAATGCCCACGTGTCGTTCATCCCGAAGATCCTTAAGCAGCTGGAGGAGGCCGGCATGGAGCTGGCCAAGGCCTTCCAGCTCCTTGATCAGGCCAAGGAGGAGCTCGAAAAGATCCGAGGCTGCCGTAAGGAGATCCTGCTCACCAAGTTCAAGGCGGTGCTGCAGCGCAATCCCGACATTGGTGTGCTGAGGACAGTGGCTTTGATCCTGGATGGAGATCAGCACGGATCTGAGGTATAACGGATCTGAGGTTGGTGTGCCGGCTGGAGTCAAGCTTGCTGACATCCCCCTCTTGAGGTACTGCCCCATCGTCAGCGTCGACGTGGAAAGGTCCTTCTCCGTCTACAGAAACGTCCTCACCGACCGCCGACACCGCCTCACCAAGGAGAACATTACCAAGATAATGATTTCAAACACCTACTTTAACCGTTCCTAAAAGGGTCTTGTCAATTTCTTCTAGTCCTCTACTTATCAAACAATGCGGTTGCAATAAAGGTACCTGAACGTCATTTTTTACCTGTTTACTAGCCCAGAGTGCTTAATGTTGTGCAGGAAAAAGCTTACCATTTTTTGTTCTTTTTTTGACTGATTTCTGAAAAACTTGGTAATCATAAAAAATGAATAAAACGGGGGAGAAAAATATTTCGGGATTTTTTCACATAAAAAAAAAAAATTCCCGCTTTTCAAAACATAAAAGGCCTATTTTCTTAACATAAAAATCCGTAGTCTAGTAATGAGATAACCCGGTCCCATCGGTGGCCGATCATCTGCATGTAGGCGGTGTATTTTATTTCATCCCGGTAAATGGAAGAACCACCGTTTAGAGGCCATTTTTCCCCGCAAAGCGAGGGTTGGCCTTTTCGGGGACCGTGGTAGTTGTTGGTTTTTTGGTCCCCTTTTTGAAGCAATGTTTTACGGCCGGATGCCCTTCCTGACGCCAACCCTTTTTGCCGCCTTCAACGACAAACAGGGAATTACCAGTGAACTGGTACTCAATTAGCCGACCTCGGAAGGATGACAGGCTGAGTCAACCCCCCTGGCATTAATTCGGCGATCGACCGAGATTCGAACCCAGGATCCTAGGATCCTAAGCCGGCACCCTAGCCGCTAGCCCAACACCAGGGATACTGGTAAATAGAAGCTAAGTCGGAATTTAAGTACTCAACATCAGAAATGAAATTTTTTCATTGTTGTTTATATATTGTAATGAAATTCCATTATTTTTGAAGCCTTATTATTTATTTATTTATTTTTTTTTTTTTTTTTTTTTATTTTTTACTTTGCCGGGAACCGAGCCGAGCCGAGATCCCGTTATGAAAATTGAAAATTTATCGAGACGGTTCCGAGACGGGATTTTGAATCTAGCTAACAGCACTACGATAAATGTGTCTTCCGTATAGGGGCACGGCCCCCGTTTATGTTTATACTCGCAATAGGTAAAACCATAACGAGTTTTAAGAGTTTATCAAGTGGCAGATGGTCGACGTTCTTTCCTTGCTACGGAAACAAATTTTTTCAGTCTGTACACCTGAGACTCGTTAGCACCATAGGCTGTCGGATCACTTATGATGCGAGATGCAGTGACTTGGAACTTGTCCAATTGTGGGAAAAATTCAACAAGTTTTATCTTTTTCCGGAAAGTATTATGAAGGAATTTAATTACTTTGGTAGGAGAGGGGGCATCTAAGTCCTCGCAGTCCTGCAAATCCCCAGCTGCACCCCCTATCTCATTAGGATCCAAACTCGAACACGTGTCGTCTGAATCGCACGACTCCTGCTCAATAACGCGGTCTTTTACCTGTACAGGTGCATCGGACACTGGCATTGGCTTAACGAAAATCAATTCGTCAGGTAACGGATCATTCTCCGCAACCTTAGTTACCTCTTCAGAGGTTTCTGGAGTACCAGGTACACCTATTGTTTGACTGCCATGCCTAAGCTCATCATTTACTGATGTACAGTCGACAGAAGGTTTACCTCCACTTGGAGCATCACCTGACAAGACGTGTTGCTGCTCCATAGCCTCCTCCTCACCAGGAGGAGGAGGACAGGACTCAGCACCGAGGAGGTTCGGACTACCCTCATTCCTATTGAGTGAGACCCTCTTCACAGCGACTGCTTCAGCATATGAACAGGCTCGACTGTACTTGCACCTTGGTGCCTTCGTTTTCCTCGTGTAACAACACAAAATCCGCTCGTATCCTCGGTTTGATTTTCAGCAGTTTCACCTGGCTCTGTGGGAGCCTCGTTACCTGGCACAGGTTCACTTTCCTTTTCAGACTCCCCCCTTGGCTGTTCGGGCACGCTACTGGGACATTCGTTTTTAACATGTCCGTGCTGACCACATTTAAAACATACCAAGGTCTGTGACGTAGCAAACACCCGGTATGTATAGTCGTCGTGTTTAATTTTCAACATCACCTCCAAATTGCGAATTCCCGGCTTTAAAATAATAAATAACTGACGCCGGAAGGACAGAACATGTTTTACATGCTGATCCTTAAATCGAACAGGAATGAAAGTTATTTTCGACACGACGTTACCATACTGCTCCAAAGCAGTCTTAATCTGCTCGTGTCGGATGAAAGGCGGAATATTGGACACGATTACTTTCACCGAAGGTGCATCCAACGGTGAAACAAACACGAAGATATCCGGCTCGACAGTCAAACCGGTTTCGACGAGCTGCGTCACCATTTCCTCTTTCGAGACGAAGATGACGAGTCGACGACTGATTCATCCTCGATGCAGCAATTACATTGTGCATACCGATACATTTACCGACACACAAAACGATCTGCTCCACCGTCACCTCAGAAGGTGGTGTGCATGACAAACCATTTTTCCGACTCAACTTTTCCAAACAGGAAAAATCCTCGATGTTCGCCATGGCCACGGGCATGGGGAAACACTCGATACCTTGAAGCAAACAAGCAACGCGGGATCGAGTGCGCTCTCTCACTCTCAAAAAATGAAACGTATAGATGAAAGAGAGTAAAGAACAAAGCGGGAGAAAGGCAGCGCTACCACATGACGTGCACCACGAGAAACGCCGGGGGGAGAGAGAGAGAGACAGAGACAGAGAGAGAGAGAGAGAGAGAGAGAGAGAGAGAGAGAGAGAGAGGAGAGACTTTGACTTTTGAAACTCTTTTATTATAAAAGTAAGAAAACCACACAAGTCATAAATAAAAAACACCAAAACACTAAAATAGAAAGTTTAACACACCATTGTCAAGTTTGCAAACCCCACCCTTTATACACCATTTTTCCAAAAAGGTTTGCAGATCATCTTTCATTTGGAAAAAATGAAATTCCAAACACAACCTTGCCATGACCAAAGCCTTGGAAACAATTACCACATCACATAAAATATCAGCATTTGCCAGGAGCTTTGCTTTTCTTGTCTTATAGATTGCTAGTTTTCCAATAGAAATTAAGAAATTAACAAGAGCAGACTCAGAGCGTTTTTTATAACCAAGTGGTGTTCCAAAGATAAAAACACGTGCAGAAAAAGAAAAGTTCATACGATTAAAAAAAGTTGATAAAAAAACAAAGAAGGGAGAGAGTCTTGCACAATCTACGTAGGCATGGGAAAGGTCTTCAGAAATCATACAAAAAGGGCATTCCACTGAGTTATCCTCATTAAAACGATGTAATAAAACATTGGAGGGCAACAACATATGGGCGAGTCTCCAAGCAATATCACCAGTCCTTTTAGCAATCGGTGAAACATACATTGCAGACCATTGCGGATGGGAGGGAGACCCAGAAGGCAGTTTCTCTTTCCATCGAGCCCCAAAAGAAACTGGCTGTAACGAGGGAAACCGAACTGAGATACACAACCGATACAGTCTGTTTTTATCCTTGCTGGAAAGTGGCGATGAGGATAGCAAGATAGATGTTGTGGCGCTATCAGCCGGCAGGCTAGAGCTAGCACAGATCTGTGGTGGTGTATGGTGGTCACCAATGTTGGCGGTTGAGCTCAGGCCCAAGTGCCTAAAAACACACAGGATTTCCTGTAGGAGTTTGGCTACGCTCCTCAAAGATCTGATGCCAGTTCTTACTTGAAGATGTCCTGCGGAGAACCAACTGTTCTTGTTACAGTCACGAAGGTCCCGAGTCGTTTTCACGCCAGCACTCACAAAATGTTGCACAAAAGCACGTGAGCGAGGAATAGCAGGAAAGAGGGCATTGTAGAAAAGGGGATCCCGGAGGAACCTTTCATTGTTGTATGTCCCCATTTGCCGAGTTGCTGAAATGGACCGCCAGACGTTCAAGACATCTTGGTAAAAGTCAGGGAGCAGCGAAGCATCGACATGTTGCAGCTCCATGAAGAAGAGTTCACAATTGTACCCAAGCATGCCGGCTTGTTTTAGTATACAGTTTGCAGTCGATTTCCAGGGCAAGGCCTCCAGAAATATAAAACGACGAGCTGTAGAGACTCGGAAGGCCATCACCCGACAAAGAATGTCCACAAGCCCATGACCTCCTTCTGCCAGTGGAAGGCAAATAGTCTCTGGCTTTAGCCAGTGTTTGCCATCCCAAAAGAAGTCAAGCAAACATTTTTGAATTGACGACACCAACGTTGCAGGTGGCTGCAAGGCAAGCATTTTATGCCATAAGAGAGGGGCCACCAGGTTGTTAATGACCAGGGCATGACCTCAGAAAGACAAGGTCGACAAAATTCCTCTCCATCTGTTTAATTTGTTGCTGATTTTGTGGAGCAAACCATCCCAATTCCTTTTGACAAAGCCTGGGGTTCCAAGATAAACACCGAGGTATTTCACACCTTCTTTTTCCCATGTCAAATTCATAGGGAGAATTGGAAGGGCCGAAGGTGGCGTACCGCCGACCCAAACTGCTTTGCATTTCGACCAATTAATTTGCGTTGTACATGCTTGAGAGTATACCCGTAGGCACTCAAATAGCAGAGCAATGTCATTACTGCTGCGAACAGCAACACATACATCATCAGCATAGGCCGAAATGATAACGGGATTTTCTGATGGAGTCACTGAAAATCCCATAAGAGAAGATCGTAAATGAATCAAAAGGGGCTCAATGCAAAGAGAGTACAAGATTCCAGATAAGGGACAGCCTTGCCGAATTCCCCTCCCAATCCGCAAAGGTGAACAGAGACCATCATTGATTTTGATCAAGCTAAAAGTGTGATTATACAATAAGGATACATATGAAATAAAGGATGCCCCAAAACCAAATTGCTTTAAAATGTGAAACAAATACTCATGATTAACAGAGTCAAAAGCCTTTTCTTGGTCAATAAAAAAGAGACCGGTATGTTGTTGTTGAAATGCACACACATCCCACAGGTCTCGTACCAAATAAATGTTATCGTGCATAGATCTGTGCATAACACAGTACGATTGATCCTGATGTATAACTGTGCTTAAAACAGTCTTTACATGGTTAGCTAGCGTTTTGGCAAAAATCTTGTAATCTGTGCAGAGAAGAGAGATTGGACGCCAGTTCTGTATCAATTGCAGGTCGTTTTTCTTAGGGATAAGGCAAACAACTGCACGCCGACAACTAAGGGGTAACAATCCCTCACGCAGGCTGTATAAAAACACTGAGTGCAAAGCAGGACCAAGCATGTCCCAAAAGGTTTTTATAAAATTCAGCTGGTAGCCCATCAAAACCAGGAGCCTTATGATCAGCAAGGTCATCTAGCGCAGTTTTAAGTTCACCGAGAGTAATGTTCTCATCCAAGACATGCCGTTGATGCTCATCTATCTGCGGTGAATTGGTCGTAATATTCTGCATTGCAGGCACATCATTAGGCTTAAAGGAAAACACATTCTCAAAATAAGACCGAACAAAATGAACAATCTCCGTATTATCACTAAGAATATGCCCATCACTAGCCCGAAGACTAAGCATTTGCTGGCTCGCCTTCGTCATCTTCTCAAACTTAAATAAATCTTTACAATATGTGTCTGACGACAGTAAACCATTCACTCTCAGCCTGACTGAGGCACCAATACCATTTTCTTGAATTAATTCCTTAAGCAGGGTTTGTTTTTCAAAGAGGAGTTGACACAATTTTTCATCACTGAGGACCTCAGCACCTTCCTGCAATCGTAGAATTTCTTGTTTCAAGGCATCAATACATCATTGTTTACTTTGAGAGCAATTGGTTTTGTATTGCTGACAGAAAACACGAATCTGCGCTTTAGCATAGTCCCACCACTGACAGAGATTTAGGAAACGATGTTGGAAATCCACAACCTTGTCCCCAAAAACCACAAAGGATGATTTAAAGAAAGGATCGCTCAGAAGTGAGGTGTTAAAGGACCAATACAGGGTGCGGCGTTTGAAACGAGGAAAAGAAAAGCACAGTTTTACCAAAGAATGGTCAGAGAAGCCTGAAGGGACAATAGCCGTATATGTCACAAGATTGACAGCAGAGTTAGGAATATAAAATTTATCAAGACGAGCAAGTGAAAGATGATTTAGTAAAACCCGACACCAGCTAAATTGCTGCAGGTTTGGGTGTTGTTGCCGCCATACATCGTTGAGGTCATGCCGCGAAATTATACTGGAAAGAGGCCTACTTGAAGCTGGATGTGGCTCTGCACTGTTCCTATCTAGAGTTGGGTTTAAAGTACAGTTAAAGTCACCCCCTAAGCACAACAACGTATCAGAAGAGAGGTGTCTCAGGAAATTAAAGGACTGATTTAAAAAAGTTCCTCTATCTGTACTATCGCTTGGAGCATAGATGTTAACAAACATAAATCGTTGCTGATTGTATTCAAGCTCTACAGAGGCTAGATAACCTGGTACGATTTCCTTAAAGATGGGGGGGGGGGGGGGTGGGAGACAGACAAACGTGAACTGACAAAAAAAGCAATACCCGCACTCACAGAGTCTGTATTACTAAAAAAAAAACAAGTGCCAATCAGCTGTTACTGCCAATCAGCCATGCAGTCTGCAGTGGCACGAGTTTCTTGCAATAAAAGTACATCAATCTTTTCCCTCCTGGCTAATTGCACAGTTTGGGACCTACGCAGCTGACTGCGCCCACCATTAATGTTCAAGCTTGCTATGTTCATAGAAACATAGGCAACAACACAGCCATTACAGGTTTAATTCTTTCCTTGCTGTGACAAGGTACCTCTTCAGTCTTTTCAGTGATTGATCAGAAATATGAAGGGCCGCAGATTGTTGTACAACTTCCTGAGCCCCACTAATGAAGGCGTGAGTATCAACGAAGAAATCGCAGATTTTCACGCGCTTTTTACGGTACGTTTTTTGTAGGAAATCCACGATTTCAGCAGGAGGGACAGAGCCTCCAGAGACATGCTCCGATGAGAAGTCGGCCTCACCATCACTCAGTGAGGCAACGGAAGAACCTCCATCAGAGTCACAATCGTTGTATTGAGAGTCCATTGCCGAAGCAACGGGCTCATCGACGTGACAATCTGAGACTTCAGCACTATCACCCTGCTGACCATGAGCTTGACAAGGCTCAGCTGCCTCAATGGAGGATTCCACAGACAGATCACTAGTTCCAACACACTCACCACTCCCCACAGAGGGAGGGGTGGCACAATCAACACAAGCTTCAGCAGGGGACACATATGGAGGCTCAACCTCACATGGAGGTTTACCCTCAGAACACTGGAGAGACTCAGGTGCTGTCTGGCCAACACATACATTTTCAGCATTTATCACATTACCCTCAGAGTATTCTGAAGGCGGGGGAGGTTGAGGAATTTCCTCAACTGGAGGAAACTGCTGAGGAGGAGGTCGCGCTCCACCATAACCTTCACTAACCACTTGAGCGAAGGTTGGAGGACCGGCCAAGACCTTATTATCAGTCTTGTTGAGGTCGCTAGAAGGTGGGAGGGTTCTTATCCTGGTTCTCTGTTTGTCTACAATGGGGTTTGCATCAGCACCACCCATATTGTTTACATCATCGACAACGATCTCAGTAGAGCCTTGCTGTTCATCACCATTCAGGCTAGTGACTCTATCTGTGGACTTTTTCGGGCACGAGTCTTTTAAATGACCATATTGACCACACCCAAAACAAACTAGAGACTGTGTGGAGACAAAGACCCGATAAGTGTGACCTTCGACCTTGAAGGGCAATACCGCATTTAAAGAGGTTACACCACGCGGTAAAATCATATAAACAAAACGACGAAAGGACGACGTGTTTTAAACGGTTATTTTTTCCTCGTACAGGAGCCATAGTAACTGAAGAGACGACAGAACCAAGTTTGTTTAGTTCAGTAACCAGGTCTTTGTTCTTAAGGAACGGAGGAGCGTTAGAGAGAGAAACCCGAACTGCCGGCGTGTCGAGTGGAAATACCTGAACAAACACGTCGGGAGCAAAGAAAAGCCCGTGCTCGACTATTTGAGTAACCATGGGCACTGTGGAAACAAAGATTACCACGCGTTTATTCATGCGAGAAGCCGCTTTTACATTATCCAAACCGATTAACTCTCCGACGGCAAGGATAATGGCCTCGACGTCGATTCCCGACGGAGGTGAGCAAACTAACCCGTGCTTCCGGGTTAGCGCTTCAAGAGACGTGTAACGAGAGCTATCCGCCATCGTTTACACGTTTAAACAAAGGATAAATGTATAAAGGGTTAATGAAGCCAAAAAGCTCCAGTAAACAAACGAAAAATAAAAATATTTACGAAGAAACGGAAAAAGTATTATGATTTGTAACACGAGGCGAAAAAACCCCGAAAAGGGAACCGCCCTAAGGGGGAACCTTTACCGGTCTCACAACGTGTGCTCTCTCACTTTCTCACTCTCAAGAGGGGGGGAGGGATGATAACGTGGAAGGGTGACACACAAAAGACGGCACAAAGGTGAGAAGAGGTAAGGGGAGGGTAAAGATACAAACCACGAGCACGGAGCTACAATGCCAAAACATGAGCAGACGCCATGACACCGCACCCAATGCACGACTGCCGACAGGTGGCGACAGAGAGAGAGAGAGAGAGAGAGAGAGCGAGAGAGCGAGAGAGCGAGCGAGAGAGAGAGAGAGAGAGAGAGAGAGAGAGAGAGAGAGAGACTTTGACTTTTTAGTCCTTTTATTGCAAAAATATAAAAGTAACAATATACATGTTTTACAATCAAATCAATAATGCCAACAAAAAGAAGAACCACCCAATGATCATCAAATAAGAAACATAATCTGTATCTCATAACAGTATTTTCAATTCGTTTTCTTCAACCTCAAAAAAACCACCGACACACCAAGTATCAATAAAGTTTTGAAGATTTCCGGCCTCGTTGGAAAAGGTAAACTCAAGTTTCAATCTTGCTGAGACCAATGCATTAAAAGACAACATGATATTGCAGTGCTCTGTCGGTTTGCCAGATAGTTTAACTTTTCTTGTTAAATAAACAGCAAGTTTCGCAGTTGCTATTAGGAAACTAAACAGTTTAGATGCAGGATCTTGTTTAGGAGCAAAACCAAAGATGAAATTTCTCAAAGAAAAAGTAATATGCATTTTGTGTGCAATATAATTCAACCAATGAAACAAAGGAAATAATCGTACACAGTCTATGAATGCATGAAACAAGTCTTCATTGACTCTACAAAAGGGACAATAAACAGATACAGGAGAAAAATGCCTAATAAACGTGTTGGTGGGAACAATCCAGTGGGCCAAACGCCACAGGAGATCACCTGTTCTTTTTGATATGGGCGTACTATACATGGCTTCCCAGCTAGGTTCGGAGGGGGGTCCTCCGGGTAACAATCCTTTCAATCGGGTAACTCCATTTAACGAAGGGTTCCCATGTAACAATTTAAGGCACATATTATAGATGCCTTGCTGTCCATGGTCTGGAAAAGCTCTGACCCATCGCTAACAGGGGGCAAATCATTTTGAATGGGTTCAACCATCAATTTAGGCACTGTTGGCTCATTTAAATCTTCTTCTGTACCTCGAGTCCAGGTTAGGCCACGTTGCCGTCCCACCTGAATCATTTTCCTCAAAATTTTTGCAATCACCCTATGGGACCAAATCCCTGTCAGGTCTGCGATTTCACTTATGGATTTCCAACCATACTCTGAGTCATGTCGGAGATGCCGTACCTTCACGATACCAGCTGCTATAAAGTGTTGGCAAAAATCTCGACTTTTTGGAATGTCAGGAAAGAGAGGGTTATAAAACAAAGGCTTGTGGTGCTAGCATTTTTGTGACATATGTGTCTGCCTGACGACTCGCAGAAAGGCTCTGCCAGGTATTCAAGAGGCTTTGGTAAAAAGCAGCGAGGACCGATATGTCGACATGTTCGACGTTCATTTGAAAAAGTTCAAAATCGTACCCGAGCCTACCCGCTCGCTGTAGTACAAGGCATGCAGGGAGCCGGCCTGGCAGATGTTCCATGTAGAGGAGACGTTGAATGGACCGCAGCCGGAAGGCCATTAGGCGGGCTTTGTTGTCGGCGAGGTTGCGGCCACCCTCAGCCGAGGGGCGACATATCACATCGGGTCGTAGCCAGTGGTAGCCTCCCCAGAAGAAGTCCACCAGTTTGCCCTGGAATGTTTTGAGCAGGGCCTCCGGCGGTTGCAGGCAGATGAACCTATGCCACAACAGCATGGCAACTAAGATGTTGATCACTAGCACACGGCTCTTGAAAGACAAATGAGGTAAAACCCTTTTCCATCGGTTCAATCTTTCTCCCACTTGCTCAATTACCCAGTCCCAATTTTTCTGAGCATACTGTGGGGAACCAAGGAATATGCCCAAGTACTTAATTCCCTCACTTCCCCACAGCAACCCTGCAGGGAGGGGTGGGGGCGGCAGTGGTACAGGCTGAGGAAGGTTGCGATAAAGGGAGGGTATCCATAACGTCTTGCTTTTGTTCCAATTGATTTTTAAGGAGGAAGAAGAGTGAAACTTTGATGGGCAATCAACAAGGATATCAATATCGTCTTTATCTTTTACAAAGATGCAGAAGTCATCCGCATAAGCAGATAGGGTTAGCGGTGCACTCATGGGAGAAAGTGCTATTCCAGAAATCTTCTTTCTCAGTAGATTGAGAAGGGGCTCTAAAGAAAGAGCAAACAATAAACCAGAGACTGGACACCCTTGCCGTACCCCTCTCCGAACCTTGATGGGGGGAGCCAACACATTATTAATCTTAATTAAACTAAATACGTCTGTGTATAGCAAGGAAATGTAGGATCGAAAGTTTGCTCCAAGGCCGCATGCCTGTAATACATGATGCATAAACTTATGGTCAATACTGTCAAATGCCATTTCAAGATCAAGCGACATCATTCCAAAAATTTTTGCACACAGTTACAATCAATGAGATCTCTGATTAAAGAAATATTATCATGGATGGATCTTCCAGGAACACAGTAACTCTGTTCTGGTGGTACCAGATCACCAATAACCTTTTTTAGTCGATTATCTAGTACTTTTGAAAAAAGCTTGTAGTCCGTGCACAGCAGGGAGATCAGTCGCCAGTTCACCAAAAGTCGGGGATCTTCAGTTTTCGGGAGCAAGCACACTACGGCTCTTCTTAGATTCAGTGGCATTATACCAGTCTGTATAGAAGCGTCCAAAACATTCAGCAAGTCGGGGCCTAAAAGGTCCCAAAAGGTCAGAAAGAATTCGGGAGGTAGACCGTCGATACCCGGAGCTTCCCCCAAATCCATGGCAGCAAGAGCACAGGTTAGCTCAGTTAGGGTGATTGGTAGGTCAAGCTCCAACCGTTGGGCCTCAGTTAGGGAGGGGAAGTGAGAGGTTAAATCCATCATTGTATTATTACAAACAGTCTGCTCTTCAAAAAGTTTTGTATAGAATTAAATAATGTTTAGTCTAACATCATCCTCATTGACAACCACTTGCCTCTTGAGTCCAAAACAGAAGAGATTAGCCGTGATGGCTTGCTTAAAGATTCTAAATGAAAGAAAGACTTGTTTGGGGTGTCTGATAAATTTACATTCTGTATTCTAAGTCTAATTAATGTACCGGCTGCTCTCTTGAACTAACTTCCTTAAAAGAGCTTTCTTTTCAAGCAACAAGCGTTACGCCTAGGTCCCCCGTCGGTGAAGTGATGTGAGTTGACAAAGTGGAAGACGCAAAGTGGCCATCTTGGATTTGACGTGGTGACCCAATTTTCAATAGCTTTCTCCCTTATGCGTAGATACACCCACACACCAGGTTAGAAGTTGGTACTTCGCTTATTTTTCAAGATATTCCGCTCACAAGGTTCAGACATATATATGGTGGCGGCCATCTTGGATTTTGACGTGGCGACCCAATTTTCAATAGCGTTCTTCCTTATGCCTAGATACACCCACACACCAGATTAGAAGTTGGTACTTCGCTTATTTTTCAAGATATTCTGCTCACAACGTTCAGACATACATGGCGGCGGCCATCTTGGATTTTGACATGGCGACCCAATTTTCAATAGCGTTCCTCCTTATGCATAGATACACCCACACCCCAGATTAGAAGTTGGTACTTCGCTTATTTTTCAAGATATTCCGCTCACAAGGTTCAGACATACATGGCGGCAGCCATCTTGGATTTTGACGTGGGTTGCACCCACACACCAAATTAGAATTCGGACCTTCGCTTACGCATGCACGTACGCACGTACACATGCACGCAAGCATGTCCGCACGCACGCACAGACGTACGGACGCACGCATGGACGGAGGGGAAAACCATAGTCCCCCTTTCGCTCCGCGGTGCGACGGGGGACAATAACCGGTAATTGGCGTCATTATTTTAATGAGCCAATTTACTCTCCAATTGTCGAATACCTAATTTCAACCGGACCATTGTAATGTGCTTGTCGTTTGTGCTGTGTGATTGAAAACACTGACAAAAAACCCGAATTTGAGATTTCATGTTATCCCACCATATGCTGGATGAAGAAAAGGAGGATTGCTTTGCTACTAGACTTGCCCAGAAAACACGAAAGGCTTCTTTAAACATACTATCTTCTAGAAGTCTAACATTAAACTTCCAATAAGCGCTCCTATTTGCGGGTTGAGGAAAGCAAAAGGTTTAGGGTTACCATATGATGGTCTGAAAACACGGAAGGGAAAAGATTTGAAGAAACCGCAGTATTTTTTAAGGGTACGTTAATGTACCATCTGTCGAGCCTTGCCAAGGATACTCGACTATTGGCGAATCGACACCAGGTGTACTGGGATGTGTTTGGGTGGTGCAACCGCCAAACATCCACTAAACCCATTGTGCTAAAAAAATGGGATAGGTGTACATGGGACTCGGGATGGGGTTCGACAGAATTTCCATCAATTGATGGGTCGAAGGTGCAATTAAAATCACCTCCGACACACACACAATGATCAAAATCAACCGATCTCAAGTGATTTATCATAGAGGCGAAGAAGGACTTGCACTCTACGCTATCACTTGGCGCATACACGTTAAATATGGTGCAATGGAAGTTTTGTCTTATTAGTTTGAGAGAGCTAAGCCGACCTTTTATTACCTCCTGAAAATGGCATGATTCACACACCAGGCCTGGCTTTAGCAAGAAGCCGATTCCAGCAGATTAAGCTGATAAATTGCTGAAATAGCATTGGCTTTTAAAAAGTTGATGCCAGTCGTGTTCTACGTTAGGTGTGATGTGAGTTTCTTGAAGCAAGATCACATCCACCTTTTTCCGCTGAAATATGTTTTTTACTTGAACCACTGGTGGCTAGCACCACCGCCATTAATATTTAAAGTTGCAAGTTTTATAGTTTTCATCCTGTATTGATGAAATCAGCCTGTGACTGGGAACACTGCACCTGCATGTGTGATGAATTTTCTTACCCTGTGGTATTGTGATCTATTCAGGTCAAAATGTTCAGGTGTTTTAATTATGGATTTTGCAGTATGTATGAATGCTACCAAATCGTGAAAATAGTCTTTAATGACTACATTACGTTGTCTGTACGTTTCAGTTAGAAACGACACGATGAGTTGGGGGGGTATTTGTGACTGAGATGCTGATGACTATGACAGCTCAGTCACTTCCACCTCGTGTTCAGACTCTGACAAGTCTGATGATGTCCCACCTGGATCTTGGGCCTTACTTGCAGCTCTCACGAGATCCTCAGGAGGCATCTGCTGGGATTTAATTGAATGCTCTGGTACACACTCACGAGCAGACTGGTGCTTACTTTCTTTGTGTGTGGTTTGGGAAATGGCTGCAGATTTCTGCGTAGCCGGAGTTACGATTTCTGTTTGTAAGACTGCGCAATTGGTTTGGTCACCAGTCCGCTCAGTTACTGGAGGGGGGACCAGTAGGGCTTTGCGTTCAGGCTCAAAAATGGCCGCAGTGTTTGGTTCAATGCAGGCTTCATTTTCAGAGCCTGGGAAATCAGTAATGTCCTTTTTTCCACTTTGGCTTTCGATATTTTCATTTGCTGTAGACGTTTTGCCCTCTTGTGCAGAGACAGTATGCCCAAGACAGCTTTCTTTATCGCACCATTGGGGCTATTTGTTAGTGGTGCTTTTCGTTTTTTGGTCTGTACGGCAAGTTCTGCATTCATGGGTTCGCTAGCAGTACTAGCATCACCAAGTGCCATCTCACTGGGTTTGGGTAGCGTCGGGGCGTCGGGAAGCACAGTCGGGGCTTCGGGTAGCACGGTCGGGGCTTCGGGTAGCACGGTCGGGGCATCAGGAAGCACGGTCAGGGCGGTTTCTTTTTTACAGCCCGCATCGGTGTGTCCCAATTTGCCGCACTTCGTACAAGATGCTTTGGGACAAAACCTTTTAACGTGTCCGAAGGCTCCACAAAGGAAGCACGTTAAGGTTCCTGACGAAGCGTACATTTGATACCATATTCACGATTGTTTACCAAAATTTTAAACGAAATGTTTAGTCCTGTATCGTCACCGCGATCAGGAAGCACCATGAATACTTGTCTCCGGAAACTCAACGTGTTTCACTCGACAACGTGTTTTCACTCACTTTCACACTCCCGACATCCCAGGGGAATCATCGAGATTCGGGAAACAACAATTCCGTACCGGGACAGAACAGCCATTAGTTTATCGTCGGTGATAAGTGTCTGGAGTGCCAAGAGAGACCCCGAGATAATGTATCCTGTCTCATGCCCACACAAGCTGGCCGGGCAAGGTTGGAGGAGGGGCATCACTTTGCGGACCCAAGTAGAGATCATTGCTCTTGAGCTAGTTGAGCACAGGTCATCTGCATAGGCGATTGTCTTGACCGGGTTTACTGCTGGAAGGGGGGGGGGGGGGGCGAAACCAAGAAGGCGCGCACGCAATCGAATAAGCAAAGGCTCAAATGAAAGGGAGTACAAAAGACCAGACAAGGGGCACCCTTGGCGAATTCCTCTACAAACAGAGAAAGGCTGGCATAAAATATTATTCACTTTTAACAAACTAAAAGTATTATTATACAATAATTTAATGTAAGAGATAAAAAATTGCCCTGATACCAAAGCCCCGTAAAACAGAAAAGAGATAAAAATGATCAATTGCATCAAAAGCTTTTTCCTGGTCGAGGAAAACCAAACCAACATTCCTTTGTTCAATGGCACACATATCGATAATGTCGCGAACGATAAAAATACTATCATGTATAGTCCTTTTGGGAATGCAGTAGGATTGGTCGGGGTGTACAATCTCCCCAATCACCAGCTTGAGGCGGTTTGCAAGAGCTTTGGAAAATATTTTATAGTCCGTACAGAGTAACGAGATTGGACGCCAGTTTTTCAAGTTCTGGAGGTCTCCTTTCTTGGGAATGAGGGCAAGCACAGCCCTGCGACAACTGAGGGGTAGCGAGCCAGATCGCAAGATGTCGTTTAAAAGACCAAGTAGTTCAGGCCCCAAAAGGTTCCAAAAGGCCCGGTAGAGTTCCTTTGCGATCCCATCTAAGCCTGACGCCTTGCCAGTGGGTAAAGTTTGTAATGCGGAAAAAAGTTCTTCCAAGGTAACTTCCACATACAACTGTAGGCGTGCCGTTTCGGACAAGGTGGGCAAAGAGGCAACTAGAGAGTCAATCATTCCGTGATCAATGTTCTTGGCACGGTACAAGTCAGAGAAGTATTCCTTGGCGGAACCTCTGATACATTTTTGATCGTATGTCACTCTCCCTTCTTTTGTCCGAAGCGAGGTTAGTTGCTGGCTTCGTTTGGTTCGGGTTTCCAATCCAAAGAAGAACTTGGAAGAGGTATCTAGAAAACACAAATTTTCCATTCGGAGCCGGATCAAAGCTCCTCTAGCTCGCTTTACACACAATTCAGCAAGAACGGCCTTTTTCTTAGCCAACAAAAGGTTAGTCCATTCAGCATTAGAAGCTGAGAGGTTGGATTGTAAAGTTAGAATCTCCTTGGTAAGCAGGGATTGAAGAGCAACATCATTCTTGGTATGAAAGGACCCGTACTGCTGGCAAAACATTTTTATCTGGGCTTTTGCGTTGTCCCACCACTGTCCGAGGAGAGTGAAGGAAGCTTTCCGCAGGTGTAAAGTCCCCCAGAAGATTTTAAAAGCATCAATAAAACATTTGTTTTCCAGAAGACTTACATTGAATGTCTAATAGACAGCACCACGATTTCAAATCGGGGAAAAAGTGCGAAAAACAACCATGTGGTGATCTGAGAATCCACTCGGGACAATACCAGTATGGGTCACAATATTTAAAAAATCACTATTAATATAAAACCGGTCTAACCTTGCGAGGGACAGGCGGCCATTTAAACACCGACACCATGTATACTGGCGTGTGGATGGATTTCGAGTTCTCCAGATGTCAACAAGGGCGAAGGTTGTCAAAGTCCTAGTCAGAGGCACAATACTTGCTGGATGAGGCTCATTCCCATTGCGATCAATGGTAGAGTCCATCGTGCGGTTAAAATCCCCTCCTAAACAAACAAATCCATTAAAATCAAAACGTGCAAGAGATGTTTCTAACTGTGTGAAAAAAGTAAATCTATCTGTGCTGTCACTGGGTGCATAGACGTTCACTATCGTGTGTTTAAAACCATTAAGAGTGAAAGTGAGAGAGATTAAGTACCCTTTAATTATTTCATTAAAATCAACAATGAGATTACAGAGAGAAGGATGTAAATAAATGGCTACCCCAGCCCTAGGACACTCTAAGCTACTGAAGAACCACCTTCCTTTCATTATTCTTTCCCATTCACTCATACAGGAGGAACTACATCTGGGTTCTTGTAAGAGTAAGATGTCAATGTGGTTCTTCAAAACAAGCTCCTTAACTTAAGCTTTTCGTAAATAAGAGCGTCCTCTGTTTATGTTTAAAGTGGCTATAGAAAAAGCCATAGTGTGGAATTTGGGGAAGGGTATCAGTCAATTTGGTCAGGTTATGCCTGCAGCTGCTTCCTTGCTTTCAGACCTCATTTCCTGAGACGAAACATTTGTGGTTCAGTCAAACCAAAATGCTCAGACTGAAGGAGCAGTCGCTTTGCGGAGATGATAAAACTGCAGATCAGGGAAGGAATCCTGAATTTTAACATTTCTCTTATGGAAAGCGTGATGTAAAAACTTTAGAATCTCCTGAAGGGGCACAGTCGGACCACCCCACGGTTCCTGGGATAAGCCTGGATCATTCCAGACCTCGGTGCTACCACCAGAGGCAAGCGACGACGCGCCATCAGAATCGTAGTTCGATTGGGGATCTACATCAATACCGTGCGTGCTCCCCCGGTGGAGCAGGTATTTCCATTTCTGCGGGAGTGGAAAAACTATTTCTGAAGCAGAACATACACGCTCCGCTTCCATAATGTCCGGGGTTGTCTGTGGCGCAGACATCTCAGAGACTTCACCCTTAGCAGGGAGAGGGACGAAAACAGGTTCATTACTGACGTCCATGGTTGAAGTGTCGGCAACCACAGCGGTAGTCACAGCTACCTCTTGGGACACGACACTACCTCCTTGTACCTCTTGGGGCACGACACTACCTCCTTGTACCTCTTGGGGCACGACACTACCTCCTTGTACCTCTTGGGGCACGACACTACCTCCTTGTACCTCTTGGGGGCACGACACTACCTCCTTGTACCTCTTGGGGCACGACACTACCTCCTTGTACCTCTTGTGGCACGACACTACCTCCTTGTACCTCTTGGGGCACGACACTACCTCCTTGTACCTCTTGGGGCACGACACTACCTCCTTGTTCGTGCTCGTGTTTGTCTTGCTCGTTATCAGGAGCGTTATTATTATCCTCCGTAGCTAACACGGCAAATCTGTTTTCCGTTCCATGGCAGCAAACGGGGCAGCTGCATCTAAGTGGGAGCCATTTAATTTGCCCGACGGCACCATTTTTTTTCGGAAAGCTCACCGTTACATCGTGACCATTGACGTTTGGGCGCTTGTTTCTCCGAGATTGAACGGTGATAAAACCCTCGTCATCCGCTTGATGTCCCTTTAGTTCCGCACTCGCACCGCGGGGCTGATTATGGGAGGTGTCTGTACACTCCTCCGCTCTAGATGTGCCACTCGTGCCTGGCTTGGGCTCCGCGGCTCTAGATGTACCACTAGTGCTTGGCTTGGGCTCCGCGGCTCTAGATGTACCACTAGTGCTTGGCTTGGGCTCCGCGGCTCTAGATGTACCACTAGTGCTTGGCTTGGGCTCCACGGCTCTAGATGTACCACTGGTGCTTGGTATAGGCTCTAGGTGTTGAGATTCCCGGTTAGGTTCCACATGTTGAGATTCGCCACCGGGAATGTTTGGTTTCGGACAAGCGTTCTTTAAATGTCCGTGCTCGCCACAAATAAAGCACGTCATTGCCTCAGTAGCGATATAAATTTGGTAGCTGCGATCTTTGTGCTTCAAAGTCACAGCAGCACTAAGCGATTGTGCATTATTCTTCAAAACAATATAACAGTGACGCCGGAAAGACATGATGTGTCTAACCGAAACGCCCGAACGCAAACGTAGCGGGATCATTGAGATCCGTGACACGACCGTCCCAAAACGATTTAAAGCACAGGTAATCTCCTCGCTTTTAAAGAAAGGTGGTAAATTCGAAATAATAATTTTAATGGCAGGTGTGTCCAAAGGACACACAGTAAGAAAATGATCCGGCATGACAGACAAGCTGGTTTCGACTGTCTGAGCAACGCATCGCTCTTCGGACAGGAAGAGCACGCCACTGATTCATTTTCGACGCTGCGAGAATGTTTTCGAGCCCAATTTGTTCTCTGAAACCCATTACAACGTCGTCAACACTAACTCCGTCTGGCAGACAAACGATGACACCCGTTCTTTGGAGTAAGTGCCTCGTACACACTATTGTGCAAATGCACGTTTGCCATTGTGTAAAATTAATAAATAAAGTAAATTGAAAAATCAAAAACAAACCTGCCACAAGCAAAGCTAGCAAGTGGAGGAAAAGGAAAAGTAATAATATGGATGAAGTATTGAGCCAAGAAAAGGCTAAACGTATAAACACGGCAAATGGAAGAGCAGGCCCAAACCAGGAGGTCCTGAACAGGCCTGCAAATCACCGACCGTGCGCACGCTCTTTCTCTCTCCTGCCTCAACAAAGAAAGGAAACACGGGGAAAACTTCACAAACACGTACAAGAACACAAAGGGAGTGAAATGCGGATAGGAAAGTCACACCAGCACAACACAGTACTCACAGCTCAACGCACACAGCCGCCATGATTGCCACACCCACGCAGGAATCACCAACGGCCAGCAGGGGCGAGAGAGAGAGAGAGAGAGAGAGAGAGAGAGAGAGAGAGAGAGAGACACACACAGGGACAGAGAGAGACAGAGACAGACAGACAGAGAGAGAGAGAGAGAGAGAGAGAGAGAGAGAGAGAGAGACTTTTGACTTTTGTATACCTTGATTTTAAAAAAGGTTAGAAAAAACAGTTAGACATAGCCAACGAACAACAATCATAAAAGGAAGGTGAAATATTAAAAAATAAAATAGAACAAGTGCACCTTTAAAATGAAAAGGTGAGATCATTATAGATTACTTTACACAGTAAGTTCTTGTAACACCATTTTTGCTTTAAAAGGTCTAAATTATTTATTCCAAACAGGAAACGCATTCCAAAAGTCAGCATCAGGGTTGGCAAGAATTTTAGCTTTCCTCGTTTTATAAATTGCTAGATTCCCGTCAGCTATTAAAAAATTGGTGAGTACAGATACAACAGCATTTTTGGGATTTAACGGCAGACCAAAAATAAACATACGTAAAGAAAAAGAAACATTCATATGGCAGCACAATTGTGATAGCAAAGTAAAAAGTGGGGTCAGCCTTGCACAGTCAACATAAGCATGATGTAAATATTCAGAGGCCATACAAAAGGGGCATGAAACAGAATTTAAAATACTAAAATGGTGCAATAAAACATTGGTGGGTAAAATCATATGTACAATTCTCCAAGAGATATCACCTGTCCGTTTTACAATTAGTGGGGCATACATGGTGACCCATTGTGGGCAAGGGGGAGACCCCGGCAGTAACATCCCTATCCATTAGGATCCAAACAATGCACACGTAAGGATGCCGAATGGCAACACACAGGTGCTACAGGCACTTTTTTGCAACACTAGGAAGTGGAGAGGAAGACAGGCACACAGATTCTGTCAACGCAGCTGATGATATGTACCTGATGAAGGGAGAGAACATGCATTGCAGGGTCATTGTTGTTGGCATCAAAATGGAGTCCCAGTCCTCTGAAAGTATGCAACACTTCCTGAATAAGCTGGGAGACAGCTCTTACAGAGCGCATTCCAACAGCGGTTGCAATATGTCCTGCTGAGTGCCATGTTTAATTCCGCTTATTCTACAGGTCTTGTATGACATGCACACGAGAACTTGTGAAACATTGCACACGAGCATGTGATCGAGGTATGTTGGGAAAGAGTGCATTGTAAAAGATTGGCTCGTCGAGGAAGTTGTTGGTGTTGTAATGAGCCATACTGTATCTCGGTGCACCAGGAGAGGCTGCCAGGCTTGCAGCAGGTCTTGGTAGAACAGAGGCAATGGGTAGGTCCATGAGAAAAATGTTGCAGTTGCAGATGTCAGCGGTTGCAATACATAGTGACCATGTCAACATGTTGCAGATGAAAATGTTGCAGATGTGAACATGTTGCAGGTCCATGAGAAAAAGTTCCTTGTTGAAATAAAGCATGCCAGCCATTTTGAACAGGTAGTTGGCAGTGAGCCGCCATGGCAGCGAAGTGAAGAAAAGAAAATGGTGAACAGTGGCGACTCGAAAAGCCATTAGTTGGCTGACAATGTCAATGAGACCATGGCCACCTTCTGCCAATGGAAGGTAAAAGGACTTCAGGCTTGACCCAATGCTTGCCGCCCCAGAATAAATCAAGCAGATGTTTCTGGATTGTCAGCAACAGTGCTTCAGGAGGGTGCAAAGCAATCATTTTGTGCCACAAGGAAGCCACTACATTATTAATTACTTAGGCACGACCTCTGTACGACAATGTAGATAATATTCCTCTCCACTTCTCTCGTCTGTTATCAATTTTATTAACTACATTAACCCAGTTCTTTGCCATGAAAGCTGGAGTGCCAATGTACAAACGTAGCTAATGGATGCCTTCCTTCTCCCACTGCAAGCCTCTGGGAAGAGAAGGCAAAACAGTAGCAGGGGTATGGCCAATCCATAAAGCTTTACATTTGTAATTTATTGCAGCTGTACATGCTGAAGAAATTTTTTCCAAATTGTTTAGTAGCATGGTGACATCATCACTGCTACGCATGACAACAAACACATCATCAGCATATGCTGAGGTGACAATTGGCCTTTCGGTTGGCAACACGGGAAAACCTGGTAAGCCAGCACGAAGGCGAATTAGTAGAGGTTCAATGCAGAGAGAGTAGAGAATGCCTGATAAAGGACACCCTTGGTGGACTCCTCTTTCAACCGTTAGTGGTGCACATAAACTGTTATTGACTTTAATTATGCTAAAAACATGGTTGTACAGCAATGAGACGTGAGAAAAAAAGGCTGCCCCAAAACAAAACTGTTTTTGAGGTATGAAAAACATTCATTGCTAATAGTGTCAAATGCTTTCTCTTGGTCAAGTAAAAACAGGCCAGCATTCTGTTTTTGTGCAGCAAAGACATCCCACAAGTCCCGAATTAAAACAAGACCAAAAGTCTAACAGCGGCACAGCCGGGCTTGTAAAATATTATAAACCACGAACACATATGATTAGCTTTTCAAACAGTCGCTAATGCTGGTTACAACATTAAACAAAGAAATACGGAGAAATCCAGACATCCGACGTAAGTTTTACTTACAGAACTCAGCAAAGATCTACTGTAATATATGTACCCCACAAGGGTTGGAGGTGTGCTCATTCACAAAGCAGCTAGCTAGCGCTTGCCAAGCCAGCCATTCCTTGAGGGTTTTGAATGGAATGCTTGCTCGAATGTTTAAACCACTTGGCGATCTCTCCACAATAAACTTGGTAAATGAACACACACCCAATGTTATTGAGACTTGACCATAGATGTACTGTAATCTATATACCCCAAAGAGGAATGACCCTTCCTGCAGCTCCCATAGTGAGCGGGTGTACTAGTAAATTAAAATGTCGGTCGGTGGAGTCAGCCGTCACAATGACATCATAGACGTAATGACGTAACGGACACAAAACTGAAACTGATATATTTTAACTTCTCGTAAGTTTGCAGTCACTACGAAGGGATTAGTGTTACGATTACATTTACTATAGTATTAACGATACATTATCATTATTTCGAAAATGATATTACAATTTAAAAACCGAGGCTAATTCCCTACTTCCTCGATTATTAATATTAGTGCCGAACACCGCTTAGATCATTGATTCAAGAACCATACACCGCTTAGATCATTGATTCAAGAACCATACACCGCTTCAATCCATCAACTTTCCATTCACGACATTGGGAATAAAGTGTTATGGTTATATTTACTACATTATTGTTATTATTACAAAAACGATACTACTGAAACGATACACTACTGTAAGAAACCTGGGCTTAAATTATTCGAAGCATCCGAAGATGAGTCATAACGCCGAAGGACTATATGTACCGTATTGTTGGAAGAGCCGTAACACCGATGCTTTTGATATTTGAGGGTCATTTTAACAATCGGTTTGTTTGTGTTTCACACTGAATGAAAAATGTAAAGGTAGAGCATGGCGATTGTGATTTATGACAGGTTCGACGATATGTTCGGCATGAACGGCATATAAATTAAAATGGTGGAGTGTGGAGAGTCAGCTGCAGCACCGCCGTAATGACATCAGACGTAATCACATTACCTTGTAATGTGACCATATCCTCAGCTCTGATTGGTATACGTTTGAGGGGACATACATACGGACTGACAAACACTCTTCTCTATGGCTTCGCCCGATGGGCTACGCCGTAAAACTATTATCATGAACAGACCGATTGATCAAAGTGTATTACAAAAAACTAAGAAGGGGCTTTATGCGGTTTACAAGGAGTTTGGAAAGGATTTTGTAATCCGCACAAAGCAGAGAGATAGGCCGCCAATTCTGTAAAGACTAAGTCTCCTTTCTTCGGGATAAGGCACAAAATTGCACAGCGACAACTTAGAGGTAACACACTCTCTTGTAAACTATACTTGAAAACATCTAAAAGTGTCGGACCGAGCAAGTCCCAGAATGTTTTGTAAAATTCCACAGGTAAACCATCAAAGCCAGGTACTTTATGATGATTAAGGCTATTATAAGAGCCATTAGAAGTTCATCTACTGTAAAATCTTGTTCTCGAGAGCACTGCTGTAATTCTTCTAATTGTGGTAGATTTTGGGTAAAATCAAACATTTCTTGTTTATTACTTTTCTTTGCGGTGAAAACATTCTTTAAAAAGTCTCTGATAAAACACTTCAACTGAGCATTCTCCTCAATAATTTGTACATCACTTGAACGTAAGCTTAGCAACAATCGATTAGACTTTAAATTCAAATTCGAAATTCAATCGAAAACAAAGGGGAGTAAATTTTTTCAGGAGTGTCCAAGGGGGAAAGGGGAATGCAAATATCGGGGTCGAAGAAAAAACCCCACACTCAACGTCTTGAGCTACCATCCGGACTTGGAAAACGAAAAAAACAATGTGTTTGTTCATACTAGAAACCACTTTAACATTATCGATGCCGACGATCTCACCGATAGCAACGGTTAACTTCTCCATGTCGATCCCGACTCAGGAACACACGGTTACGTGCTTTTGGGTTAGCGCTTCAAACGAAGCATAACGTGTACTTTGACCCACCATGGTTATTCAATGGCCGGATATATATATATATACAGTCACGTGAAAAAGTAAGTACACCCCATGTAAAGTTTTGACTTTTTCAACATATTTCAACATACAGCTATTTGATCTTCATTTCAACAATATTGATAGATAAAGGTGATATAATATAACAAATATCATGAAACATTTACATTTTGTAGTCCATTGTATAATTTAAATAAACATAAATGCAAATTTCGCATGTGGAAAAAGTAAGTACAACCTTGGCTCTAATAGGTGGTATTGCCCCCTTTGGCAGAAACAACCTCAAGTAGGCGTTTCTTATAATTGTCTACCAGTCTCTGACATCAACTGGGAGAAATTTTTGCCCACTCCTCCATGCAGAATTCTTTCAGCTGTACGATGTTGAGGGGTTTCTTGCATGCACAGCTCGTTTCAAATCCCCCCACAACATCTCGATGGGATTTAGATCCGGGCTTCGACTTGGCCATTCCAGAACCCTCCATTTCTTACTTTACAGCCATTCCTTGGTGGATTTACTGGTATGTTTATGGTCATTGTCATGTTGCAAGGTCCACCTGCGGTTCAGCTTCAACTTTCCGACAGATGGCCTCACATTATCCTGCAGCACCCTCTGCTACAATGAAGAATTCATCGTGGATTATATGATGGTGAGCTGCCCAGGCCCTGATGCAGCAAAGCTGCCCCAAACCATAATATTTCCACCACCATGCTTTACAGTTGGTATCAGGTTCTTCTGGTCAAATGCTGTCTTTGGTTTTCGCCAAACATATCTTCTGGTACTGTGGCCAAATAGTTCTATCTTTGACTCATCTGTCCAGAGCACATTGTTCCAGAAGTGCTGGTCTTTGTCTTGGTGTTCATTGGCAAACTTTAGTCTTGCCTTGATGTTCTTTCTGGACAGCAAAGGTTTCCTCCTGGCACACCTCCCATGTAGATCAAATTTGTGCAGCCTCTTTCTAATGGTAGACTCGTGCACTTTGACATCAACAGTGGCAAGAGCTACCTGTAGGTCCCGTGATGACATTCTGGGGTTCTTAGAGACTTCTTTCAGCATCTTGCGGTCTGCTCTCGAGCTGAACTTGCTGGGGCGGCCTGGCCTGAACAAGTTGGCAGTTGTTTGGAATCTTCTCCACTTGTAGATGATCTTCCGGACAGTCGAATGATTGATTTCAAGTTGTTTGGAGATCTTTTTAAATCCCTTCCCAAACTCGTAGGCATGTATAACCTTCTTTCTGAAGGACTCAGAGAGCTCTTTTGATCTGGGCATGGTGACGCCGCACACTTCAACAACAAAGAGCAAACAAAAACTAAATGTCTAAGGTTTAAATAAGACAGGTTCCTCCAAGATCCTCTCTAACGATGTTCTAATCATTTGCACCTGAGCTGGTGCACCTGATTCTAATTTTAGGTATTTGAAGGAGTGATAAATGTAGGGGTGTACTTACTTATTCCACATGTGAAATTTGCATTTATGTTTATTTAAATTATACAATGGACTACAAAATGTAATTGTGTCATGATATTTGTTATATTATATCACCTTTATCTATCAATATTGTTTAAATGAAGATCAAATAGCTGTATGTTGAAATATGTTGAAAAAGTCAAAACTTTACATGGGGTGTACTTACTTTTTCACGTGACTGTATATCTCCAAAACTTTCCTACACATTTAAGGCCTTTGTGATTGCTCTGTCATTGCCCAGGCATGGCATCGTACAAGAAATACATTGATAAATTGAAAATATGAAAAAAAAATATAGAAAGGAGGAGAAACTATGCTTGTTTGATAGGAGGGGGAAAATGAAAAAGTATGTGAGAAGGAGGAATAAGGAATCAGAATTATGTAAGGGGAATCTAATGAGAAGTGAGGACAGAGAGGTGTTGAAAAAATTATCTTCTTTTTGTGCAAATAAGTTGTAGTAGGTCCAAAATGTATGAGTGTCATTCCAAATGGTCTACCCACCCAGTCTATCTATAATCTACATAATATATGTAGTTCCGTGGATAAGTTCATTCATAACAAAGTTTTGAGATCTCGTGTTACATGTCGTTTTTGGCCCCATCTCTCAACGGTAAAAAAAAAAAAAAAAAAATCACGCTAATAATTAAAAAAACTCTTATCCGGATCCGAATTCGGATCTTCACCAAAATCTAATCAATTGGTCCTTGTCACACACCCAACGTATCCACCAAGTTCCGTCTGAATCCGTCCATAACAATTTGAGATATCATGCTATACTGTATCAATTTTGGCGATATCTCTCAATGGTGAAGAATCACTTAAAGTATTGTAGTATCCGGATCCAGATCGTCAACAAAATCTGACCAATTTGTCCATGTCACAGACCCAACCTGTTCAAATTTCGTCCAAATCTGTCCACGTTTTGCAATATCCTGCACACAAACAGACAGTCTACCTTTGGTGGGCCGAAGTAATAAGTCGTTTTGAACATCCTTTCGGTGTCATTATGTTAACATCATTAGCCAGATAACACAAAACTATTCACTTGTGCATGTGTAGCATTGTATAAGTAGAACGACACTCGGTAGAACCCATACCTCCGCCATCCTGAACAGTTTACGTTTTCTATCCACTCATAGGCCGGATCTGGATTTGGACCTGAACCAACATCTAAACGGCTTGTTCTTGTCACTTACCCAACTCATCCACCAAGTTTTGTCATAACTTGTCCACAACTTTTTGAAATATCATGTTATATAAACTAGCAACGGTACCCGCCCTTCGGGCGGGGTCTTCGATTGTGAGGCCCAAATGAAGAGGCACAATATCAGAAATTGAAGGTTTTTTTTAATTTTAAACGATTTATATAAACATCCGTTAAATCATATCACACGCAAATCATCAAAATCTAAACAGTATTTGTAGAATTTCAATAAAAGCCACATCACTGTTCATATCGGTAAATATTATTCCATCGAGTTTGGAAAAACTGAAAAATTGGAAAATTGGAAAAATTGGAAATTGGAAAAAATTGGAAAAACAATATAGCCTATTTTAGTCCCGGGGGTCCCAGGATTACCCACCCAAAATTTCGTTGCGATTGGTTCAGCCGTTTTTGCGGTACCTGGGAACAGACGGACAGACGGACATTTGGTGAATTATCGTAAGGTTATTGTTTTGGCCCCTTCTCTCAATGGTGAAAAACCACTTTAAAATTCTGGTATCCAGATCCGCATATTCAACAAAATCTCATCATTTTGTCCTTGCCACATATTCAACCTCTCCACCAAATTTTGTCTGAATCCGACCACAAAGTTTTGAGATATCCTGTTCACAGACAAACAGACAGACAGGGGTGAAAACAAAACCTCCACCCGCCTTGGGTGACGGAGGTAATAAGATTGCTTATGGTGAATGATTACGCCATGGATATGTGCAGACATTGCTACAGCTCTGAGATTTATAATAAGTAGCCTATCGCTTGGGCTGGCAGGATAGCCTCGAGGTATGCACACTCAGTCTCTGAGCTGTTCAGCCTTTGTTTGAATCTCAACACAGCCATAAGCTGTCATTTCGCAGGCAGGCAAATCATATATCAATGTGTGTGCCATCCCCTGGATGGATGTTTAACTGGGCGTCTCGTGTGCCAGCATTTGTTCATTGATGTTGATGATCTCGCGGTATTATTTTGGAAGAGTACATGAGCGATTGCCAACCCCTGGCCAAATTCCAATTTCCTGCACACTCTTTCGAGTATCCTGCATTGGAGTCGCAACCCATTCAGGATTGTAACCCTATCCAGGAAATTGCTTTGGCAGAACCGATATACTGTACAGAGCATGGCACATGGGCATGATGAACCTATCATTTTGCGATTTGCACATGAAATAATGAAGCACCATTGCGATGCTCGATTTATTAGATCTTGGATTTTGAAAAGAAAGAGTTGAAGGATGGAAAAGGGGTTAGGCTGATTCCCAAAGGCTATCGATATCCCACCTGCAGCATGTTTGGTGGGCTTCCTATTTCATGGAAGGTTAATTCTGGCTTTTCGCCTCTTGCCATCTCCTACCTCACAGGTATGATAATGGATGAAATCAACAGAACTTTTATCAAGATATGATGACTGCCTTGGGAGAAGCTGATCTTGTGACCATCGGAGTAAAAGAGTGGAGGGTTAATGAAAGGTTAACAGCCAAGATGTCAACTTCTTGCTCGCCATGGCAGTTAGCATATACCTCAATCAATGTTCTGTTGATTTCATCCATTACGTACATTTAGTCACCCCCTTATTCTTCTGATTCCCAAATTGATTCCTTCTGATTCTTCTGATTTGTTTTTTCAAAAAATTTCCAATTTTTTTTTGGCCTAAAACACTCCCCGACACTCACAGATGAACTTAAGAAAGTTTGACGAAGATCCGTTCAGCTATCGCTGAGAAAAATGGTGACACACACACACACACACACACACACACACACACACACACACACACACACACACACACACACACACACACGACTCTCTTATAGGATAGATTTGGGACTGTGGGTATGTATGTAGCCGAAAAATAGAGCCGCCTGGTGGTGTGTGTGCTAGCCCAGAAGTAGATGGGAAAGTGAAGCTAAAATTAATTGTAAATATATATATCGAATTGATTCGTCCTTGTCACAATCCGAATCCGTCCGTAACTTTTTGAGATATCGTGCTATACATCGTTTTTCCTCTATATTTCTGGTGAAGATTCTCCGAGACAATTCTCAGATCCACATCTCGATCCAGATCTTCACCAAAATAATGGATAAGGATTGTTACCTAAAATGGCTCCCAAACCTTCTAAAGGAATCCGGAAATACTTGGAAGAATATCTGAGAGAAAGGGCTGTCTGTGCCTCTGCACAACGAAAAAGTTTTAGAACTTCACCGAAATCAAAACATTTCATCCTTATCACATTCCCAAACTTTCCACCAAATTTTGTCCGAATCTGTCCACAACTTTTTGAGCAATCCTGTTTACAAAGAGACAGACAGGGGTGAAAACATAACCTCCATCCACCTTTGAGGTAAAGAACAGTCGAAAGAGAGGGCGGTACCCCAACAGTAGGGTTGAGGGACAACATAGAGGAAGACTGAGAAATAATGGAAGTGGGGAAGAATGAGGGCTAAGCTAGGAGGATCCAGGGAGTGAACAAGACAGGATACAGCTGCAAACACATAGGAAGGGAAATCTAGAAAGTGGTGGGTTTGGGGGAGTGTATGTGTATTAGCCCAGAAGTGACGTTTGTGTAGCAGCTTCTTCACTCTCTGCAGAACTGCATAAAATCACAAATTTGTCAAACAAGTGGAACATGTCTTTCAATCCTGACAAATCTTACACTCTCAAATCTCACAATCCTGACAAATCTCACAATCCTGACAAATCTCACAATCCTGACAAATCTTACACTCTCAAATCTCACAATGCTGACAAATCTTACACTCTCAAATCTCACAATCCTGACAAATCTCACAATCCTGACAAATCTCACAATCCTGACAAATCTCACAATCCTGACAAATCTCACAATCCTGACAAATCTTACACTCTCAAATCTCACAATCCTGACAAATCTCACAATCCTGACAAATCTCACAATCCTGACAAATCTCACAATCCTGACAAATCTCTTTGTCTCTCCGAAAAGACTGTCTGGAAAACCCTCCCATCTACTTTCTCAATAATCCTCTCAAAGAAGTTCTGTCACTCAGGATTTTGGGTCTCACTATCTGCCGTGATCTTTCCTGGGAAAACCACATTTCCAAGCTGGCCTCCAAAGTCAGTCGCCGAATGGGCATCCTCCGTCGTGCGAAGTCCTTCTTGGGCACACCTGATCTACTCACCACATACAAAGCTTTTATCCACAGCTTGATAGAGTACTGCTCTCCCCTTTGGGCTGGTGCACCTGCCTCACACCTAACTCAGCTTCACGCTGTAGAAACCAAAGCTTTCAGAATCATTGGAATCTCCCGCGATGAAGCTAACTCCGAGTGCCTTTCACTCGCTCACTACAGGCAGGTTGGTTGTCTTTCTGTCTTCTACTGACTCCTTTCCAGCCTTGCTCCCCCTGCTCTGTCTGTGCTCTGTCCCTCAAATATTCCCACAGGGCACACAAGATTTGCCAGCAACCCTCTTATGGTTAAACTGCTAAAATCAAGACTCTCTGCTCACCTTCACTCTTTCATTCCTCTTTTCTCCCACCTCTGGAATAATCTCCCACACTCTCTTCAATTCCTCTCCTCCCTCCAGGTCTTTAAAACAGCTGTTTCCCCCATCCAAATCCTTTATCTTTTCTACCCCTGTTAATGCACCCCAAACCCACCTCCTTCAAATTCCCTATTTTCTTTCCTGAAAGCCTCTGCAGTATCCATCTTGTTTAATCCCGTGTATCCTGCCCCAGCCCTCTCCTTTCCACCGATCTCCCGATGTCCCTGTTCTTTACTGCTGTTGTGCTTCCCTCTCTCACCCCGTCTTGTCTCCAGCTTCCTTTGTTATATGTGTTAACTCTTATACGAGCCTCGAATAAGTATACAAAATAAAAAAGACAGACAGACAGACAAAGGGAACCAATTTTTAATCCCAGCTTTTACTTCCGTGTGTGGGGTAATTACACACACAGACATGCATAAAATACCGTCAGACAACACTGGACTTCACTTCAGACAAACACAATATTCAATTGCATGAAATTTGGAATAATTCCTAGAGATTGTACAAAAGAAAAATCTCGTTCGTATAACTTTCTGAATGCGCATCGTATCGATACCTTAGCTAATAAAGTGTTGCCATTCATATTCATCAGCGGATCCAGGGAGAGGAAAGTGGGAAAGTTTCAGTGGGTCCCAAACCCCTTGCTTTTCCAGATATAAATTTTCCGGGGTGCTAAAGGGGGGTAGAAATGTTCATGGTTATGGATGGGGGTGGTGAACTGAAATGGTGGTGAACACCTGTCTTGAAAACACTGCAGATCCAGGGATGGTAGTATGTGGTCTCCAGTGACAACAATGAACAGGATTAAATGGTTTGCTTCACAATGTACGTTTTTCCAGAGGTAAGGTTTTCCAGAGGAACTGGGTTCGATTCCTGGTCTGGGCATGTAATTTTCCCATATATATCAATTTAATTATTTAATCCTGTTCATTAATCTAATTGCGTCACTTCGCCCCCAGTGCTGTCTATGATAGAGGACATGGATTTGTCCCCCCATTGGAGGAAGACCCTCTCGTGTTCAGGCCGTTGGTGCTCCTATGGTCGGCATGGAGTGCCCCGGAATCATTGATGGAAAGAGAGTGGCAATCATATGTGTGGGGGAAAATTGCATGCCCAGTCGGGGTCGCCCAGATAGCTCAAATGGCGGAGCAGTGGTACGTTTTTTCCAGAGGACCTGGGTTCCATTCCTGGCCTGGGCCTGTAATTTTCCCACATATATCAATTTAATATATAAATGTCATACACCTTGTTATACCTTTCCAGCATACCGAGGATTATTGTGATTGCAGGCGTCTCGTTTCTCCAAAACAAACTTTTGTTAGCTCTTTCACGAGCCTCGATTCTGTATACAAAAAACAAACAAACAAAAAAACGGCACGTACTTTTCAGCTTTCGTTAATCACAAACAAGCTTGATTGCTTTGCAAAATGTTTAGAAATCGAGCAGAACATCCACGTAATTATGCGTGATATTCATCTGGCTTGTTGCATCACAGCTTTAGGACTAGCGGTCTAAGGTCGAGACATATACACGTCACAATCCCAAACCGCAACCAGCCCGTGAATAAGGATCTCAAGATAGGTGTTTTTGCTCACACTGAAAAGCTTACCAAGCATATTGGGCACTTAAATAGTCATTATGGTTCAAGACATATAGCACGAGATCAGAGCTCATTTCCCAGCCTGCACTGCATTGGGAAATGAAGAGATTTGTATTTCAATGTCTCAGCCACTGGGGGTTTGTCTGTGGATTCATCAAAGTTTAGCTCCTTAAGCTAATTGGCTACTTTAACTTTAATTATATACACATTCCAAGGGAAGAGGAGGGAACAGGAGCTCGAGGAAGAGAAGAGAAAGGAGACTGGGGAGGTTGATACGTTTCGAAAATATCACCCGTCAGGATTGAAGATTCAGGAACTATGGGACGAGCTCTACTAGATATGTTAATGTTAATCAAACTAAACAGGATTGTGCTAACATCTGATATTAAAGCTTTGGGGGGGAGAATTCCTTAGAGATGGTGATAGAGAAAACAGGATGAGCATAAAACATGGAACTCTGGTTGTGAAAACGTTGTGACAGAAGCTTTTAACTTGTAGTGGAAAAGCTGAGAACAGCATTAGCTCTGTTATCTGCCATACCTTTGTGGCCAATTGAGAAACAGAACTTGACATGTCATCGAATAGATTTCCATCTTTTGACTGCAAGACAGGGAGAGGGAGGGGGAGGGGGAGAGGGAGAGGGAGAGGGAGGGGGAGGGGGAGAGAAAGAGGCAAAATTATTTCGAAAAAACATTTGCACATGGAAAACTTGATGTTCGGAGTAAAAATCCACATCTAAATCAACATACATCACTGTTACTTCCACGACTACTACTACTACTACTACTACTCCAAGGGATGCGTCTTCGTGGTGGTTCTACCCCCCCAATGCAAGCCAGGGCCCAAATCTTCCCCATTCTTCCCTGCTGCCCGGATTCGTCAGGTCCCTAGGTCAAAGTGCCGATCGGTCCCTAGGGACCGGCCCTTTCCCTTTCCCTTTTCTCCGTCTCCGTCTCCGTCTCCCTCTCCTTCTCTCTCTCTCTCTCTCTCTCTCTCTCTCTCTCTCTCTCTCTCTCTCTCTCCCTCTGTTGTAGCCCTGACTTTGTGAAGGAGGAGGTACACCATTCTAGATGTGGGGGATCTCTGGGTCGTTCCTGGGAGATCAATCGACTGTCTCTATGCCACTGGATTGTTCAAGAGAACTGTCTGGGATTATGATGATTATTATTATTATTATTAGTATTATTACTACTACTACTACTACTATCATCATTATCCCCATCCCGGCTCCATTTACTCCGTCTTCTTGTAGGTTTACCCAAGGAAAACATTTAACCCGTCTAATGTGTCAGCTTTTATTTATTATTTTGTATGCAGCCTGTGACTGCTGGTTTGCATCATTTTTCTGGAAGCGTGGTTATGCCGCTGATGCAGTGCCCCAATTAACATTGAGCTGATCCTCAATTTGCCAACCTGGGAAGGATGGCAGGCTGAGTCAACCCCCCTGGCATTAATTCAATGATTGACAAGGATTCAAACTCAGGATCCTAGGATCCCAAGCCAGCACCCTAGCCGCTAGGCCAACACCAGGCTCAGTTAACCCCCCTGGCATTAATTCAATGATCGACCAGGATTCAAACTCAGGATCGTCGGATCCCAAGCCACCACCCTAGCCGCTAAGCCAACACCAGGCTCAGTTAACCCCCCCTGGTGTTAATTCAATGATCGACCAGGATTCAAACTCAGGATCCTCAGATCCAAAGCCAGCACCCTAGCCGCTAAGTCAACACCAGGCTCAGTTAACCCCTCCTGGTGTTAATTCAATGATCGACCAGGATTCAAACTCAGGATCCTCGGATCCCAAGCCTGCACCCTAATCGCGAAGCCAACACCAGGCTCAGCACATGCTACAAACACCAACAGCAACACAGCATGACAATGAACTGAAAACGATTATTCAGGCTTATCAATCAACTGAAAACAATTACTCAGGCTTATCATTCAACTAAAAACAATTACTCAGGCTTATCATTCAACTAAAAACAATTACTCAGGCTTATCATTCAACTAAAAACAATTGCTCAGGCTTTACAATAACTAAAAACAATTACTCAGGCTTATCATTCAACTAAAAACAATTACTGAGGCTTATCATTCAACTAAAAACAATTACTGAGGCTTATCAATCAACTAAAAACAATTACTCAGGCTTATCATTCAACTGAAAACAATTACTCAGGTTTATCATTCAACTAAAAACAATTACTCAGGCTTATCATTCAACTAAAAACAATTACTCAGGCTTATCAATCAACTGAAAACAATTGCTCAGGCTTTACAATCAACTAAAAACAATTACTCAGGCTTATCATTCAACTAAAAACAATTACTCAGGCTTATCAATCAACTGAAAACAATTACTCAGGCTTATCATTCAACTAAAAACAATTACTCAGGCTTATCAATCAACTGAAAACAATTACTCAGGCTTTACAATCAACTAAAAACAATTACTCAGGCTTATCATTCAACTAAAAACAATTACTCAGGCTTATCAATCAACTGAAAACAATCGCTCAGGCTTATCAATCAACTGAAAACAATTACTGAGGCTTAACTGAAAACAATTACTGAGGCTTATCAATCAACTAAAAACAATTACTCAGGCTTATCAATCAACTGAAAACAATTACTGAGGCTTATCAATCAACTGAAATCAATTACTCAGGCTTATCAATCAACTAAAAACAATTACTCAGGCTTATCAATCAACTGAAAACAATTACTGAGGCTTATCATTCAACGAAAAACAATTACTCAGGCTTATCATTCAACTGAAAACAATTACTCAGGCTTATCAATCAACTGAAAACAATTACTGAGGCTTATCATTCAACTAAAAACAATTACTCAGGCTTATCATTCAACTAAAAACAATTACTCAGGCTTATCAATCAACTGAAAACAATTACTGAGGCTTATCAATCAACTGAAAACAATTACTCAGGCTTATCAATCAACTAAAAACAATTACTCAGGCTTATCAATCAACTAAAAACAATTACTCAGGCTTATCAATCAACTAAAAACAATTACTCAGGCTTATCAATCAACTGAAAACAATTACTCAGGCTTTTCAATCAACTGAAAACAATTACTCAGGCTTATCAATCAACTGAAAACAATTACTCAAGCTTATCAATCAACGAAAAACAATTACTCAGGCTTATCAATCAACGAAAAACAATTACTCAGGCTTATCAATCAACGAAAAACAATTACTCAGGCTTATCAATCAACTAAAAACAATTACTCAGGCTTATCAATCAACTAAAAACAATTACTCAGGCTTATCAATCAACTGAAAACAATTACTCAGGCTTATCAATCAACTAAAAACAATTACTCAGGCTTATCATTCAACTAAAAACAATTACTCAGGCTTATCAATCAACTAAAAACAATTACTCAGGCTTATCAATCAACTGAAAACAATTACTGAGGCTTATCAATCAACTAAAAACAATTACTCAGGCTTATCATTCAACTGAAAACAATTACTCAGGCTTATCAATCAACTGAAAACAATTACTGAGGCTCATCATTCAACTGAAAACAATTACTGAAGCTTATCAATCAACTGAAAACAATTACTCAGGCTTATCAATCAACTGAAAACAATTACTGAGGCTTATTATTCAACTAAAAACAATTACTCA
The DNA here is from genome assembly GCF_964187855.1 of Myxine glutinosa. NCBI lineage: Eukaryota > Metazoa > Chordata > Myxini > Myxiniformes > Myxinidae > Myxine > Myxine glutinosa. Next base: position 148,559,232 of record NC_136263.1, read on the forward strand.
GGCTTATCAATCAACTGAAAACAATTACTCAGGCTTATCAATCAACTAAAAACAATTACTCAGGCTTATCAATCAACTAAAAACAATTACTCAGGCTTATCAATCAACTGAAAGCAATTACTCAGGCTTATCAATCAACTGAAAACAATTACTCAGGCTTATCAATCAACTGAAAACAATTACTCAGGCTTATCAATCAACTAAAAACAATTACTGAGGCTTATCATTCAACCAAAAACAATAAATGAGGCTTATCAATCAACTAAAAACAATTACTCAGCCTTATCAATCAACTGAAAACAATTACTCAGGCTTTTCAATCAACTAAAAACAATTACTCAGGCTTATCAATCAACTGAAAACAATTACTCAGGCTTATCAATCAACTAAAAACAATTACTCAGGCTTATCAATCAACTGAAAACAATTACTGAGGCTTATCAATCAACTAAAAACAATTACTCAGGCTTATCAATCAACTAAAAACAATTACTCAGGCTTATCATTCAACTAAAAACAATTACTGAGGCTTATCAATCAACTAAAAACAATTACTGAGGCTTATCAATAAACTAAAAACAATTACTCAGGCTTATCAATCAACTAAAAACAATTACTGAGGCTTATCATTCAACTAAAAACAATTACTCAGGCTTATCATTCAACTAAAAACAATTACTCAGGCTTATCATTCAACTAAAAACAATTACTGAGGCTTATCATTCAACTAAAAACAATTACTCAGGCTTATAAATCAACGAAAAACAATTACTGAGGCTTATCAATCAACTAAAAACAATTACTCAGGCTTATCAATCAACTAAAAACAATTACTCAGGCTTATCAATCAACTAACAACAATTACTCAGGCTTATCAATCAACTAAAAACAATTACTGAGGCTTATCATTCATCTAAAAACAACTACTCAGGCTTATCATTCAACTAAAAACAATTACTCAGGCTTATCATTCAACTAAAAACAATTACTGAGGCTTATCATTCAACTAAAAACAATTACTCAGGCTTATCAATCAACTAAAAACAATTACTGAGGCTTATCATTCAACTAAAAACAATTACTCAGGCTTATCAATCAACTAAAAACAATTACTCAGGCTTATCAATCAACTAAAAACAATTACTGAGGCTCATCATTCAACTAAAAACAATTACTCAGGCTGATCATTCAACTAAAAACAATTACTCAGGCTTATCATTCAACTTAAAACAATTACTGAGGCTTATCATTCAACTAAAAACAATTACTCAGGCTTATCAATCAACCAAAAACAATAAATGAGGCTTATCAATCAACTAAAAACAATTACTCAGCCTTATCAATCAACTGAAAACAATTACTCAGGCTTTTCAATCAACTAAAAACAATTACTCAGGCTTATCAATCAACTGAAAACAATTACTCAGGCTTATCATTCAACTGAAAACAATTACTCAGGCTTTACAATCAACTAAAAACAATTACTGAGGCTTATCATTCAACTAAAAACAATTACTGAGGCTTATCATTCAACTAAACACAATTACTCAGGCTTATCATTCAACTAAAAACAATTACTGAGGCTTATCATTCAACTAAAAACAATTACTCAGGCTTATCATTCAACTAAAAACAATTACTCAGGCTTATCCCAAAAATAAATCCTTCTCCCAACCAAGTAAAAGCGCCCGATTTAATCCAACCTTGCAAATGCGAATCCTCTTTTCTTCCTCTCTATCGGAGATGAGTGTTCGCAGCGATTTGCTTTTACACATCTTCCAAACGCTCATGCTGCGCCAGGCGTCTGGATGGGGTGAGGGTCCTGGGTGAGCGACTCGCACCGTTTGCACAGCAATTGATTGGATCGAGAGAGTGGTTTGGTTAAGGAAATGAGGACTCCAGCAACGCGTATGGTGGGTAGGAGGAGATACTTGGTATGGATGGAGAGGGAAGGAGACAGAATCAGCATGTAGATGGTGAAATCCCAATTGGAGGAAAAGCGAGGGCGGCATGCACCCGAGAAGAGCAGAAATACGAAGAAGAAGAAGAATAAGGAAAGGTAGACGGAGGAATACGATGAGGCACGGGCAGGCAATGGCGAGAGCACGTACCTCCCTCCACGCGCTCCTCCCGCCATAAAATGGGCAGTGTCTGTTCCGGCCATGAGCGCATTCTGGGCGGGCGGAGCGCAGGCGACATGGTGACCGTGGAAGAAAAACACAAGGTCTCGCGTCGCCATTGTTTCAAGGACCCTTTAAAAAAGGTCCGACATCGCTCATTCACGCTTTCCTATCCCTGTACGTGGACCCTGTGGAAAAAGAAACCACAACAAATCCGTCATTCAAAATAGTGCCTTATAATATTATATATGTATGTTTAGCTTTTGATTGAAATGATATATTTCGCACGATTTAGATGAACAAGACATTGATTGATCGTGAGTCGTGAAACCTCGTCGTCAATCGCAGGTTTGACTTTAGGGCAGTACAGTCATAAATGGGATCTGCAGGATTTCCTTTTCTCCTAAGTAATGATAAAATGTTCCGAAGAAGCATCCATTAATCAATCAATGGTCAAATAATCGTAAAATGCATGAAACATTAAACAGGGAGTGGAGAGAAATTGCAACCCCCATTTTGTAGTTCGATGTAGGCCCACAGATGAAGTGTAGGCCTCCACTTTCGTTCCCATTTTCAACGACATCGGCACATTTGCAAAGTGGGCCTCAGTATATCACGTGACCATCACCACTCTGTGCTTCCAAGCTGATAAATGCAACGCGAGGCCTTTTCAGCATCGGCAAATTCCTCCTGGGAAGATGAATAATTTCTGAAGTCGGAATATATTTGCTTACTACGTGCTTCCTTCTCAATGGCTGTTTTCATTCTTGTTAGCTCGCCTGGAACGAAGTGCAGGGAAGATTATGCGATCAGTCAGTCCGTCCGTCCGTCCGTAAACACTTGAAACTTATTCTCCGAAACCGCTGATGCGATTGCGAACAAATTTTGCACAAATGATATTTGTTGTGTTGTCACTAAAGTTTGTTCTCGGCATTAAAAATAATCTGGGTCTTAGGGGGTTTACCGGGGTCAAAGTGCATCCAGGTTTGTCCCCCCAAAAGAAGAATTTGCTTTTTTCTTTGAAACTACACATAATATTTCGATGAAAGTTGATCACAACCTTCATCACCCGTGATGTACCGGTTTGTTCACGGCATTAAAAAAAATCTGCCCATTTGGGGATCTACGGGAGGGGGGGGGCGGAGGGGGGTTGCACCCCAAAGTAGGTATTTGCTTTTTTCTCAGAACCTACACGCATATTTTCAATGAAACTTCACCACAACCTTCATCATCCATGATGTAGCAATGTTTGTTCAAGGCATTGGAAAAATTGGGGTCTGGGGAGGTACACGGGGTGGGAGGGGGTGGGGTGGAGGTGCCCCCCCAAATAGGTATTTTTTCGTTTGTTTGTTTAAACTTTAAAGTCTTATGATTATGTTAGTATTAACATAAACATGCTGCCCTCTCTTCTAGCAACCATTGACATTGGTTTAAAATACCCCCTCTGTTTATACCCTGAGTCAGTGGTTTAAAATTTGGGAGTTTAGTTTAAAATACAGGCGACATGGTGACCGTGGAGTATACTTAGGTTTAAAATACCCAGAGTCAGTGCAGTAGACTTTTTATTCTCCCAGGTGAGCACCGGGGGTAATCCCGCTATGTTTCTTTATTATATATTATGTTGATTATATCGAACATTTCTTGCGAATACAAAACTGCATACAAGGATTTTATGAACGAGACTTACTAGAGGCTAGCCAAACACAATCACTGTCTATCAAAAGTATTCCTAGATATTACACCAAAGCCAATCAAAACTGGGCCACTATTAGACCAAACAAAACTGGTCCCATATTAGACCAATCAAAAGTGGTCCCATATTAGACCAATAAAAGCTGGGCCACCATTAGACCAATCAAAACTGGTCCCATATTAGACCAATCAAAAGTGGTCCCATATTAGACCAATAAAAGCTGGGCCACCATTAGACCAATCAAAACTGGTCCCATATTAGACCAATCAAAAGTGGTCCCATATTAGACCAATAAAAGCTGGGCCACCATTAGACCAATCAAAACTGGTCCCATATTAGACCAAACGAAACTGGCCCATTTTAGACAAAAACGAAACTATCAAAACTATTAGATATTACTATTAGACCAATCAAAACTGGCACCAATCAAAACTGGTCCCATATTAGACCAATAAAAGCTGGGCCACTATTAGACCAATCAAAACTGGTCCCATATTAGACCAATCAAAAGTGGTCCCATATTAGACCAATAAAAGCTGGGCCACCATTAGACCAATCAAAACTGGTCCCATATTAGACCAATCAAAAGTGGTCCCATAATAGACCAATAAAAGCAGGCCCACTATTAGACCAATCAAAACTGGTCCCATAAAAGACCAATCAAAACTGCCCCCATATTAGACCAATAAAAGCAGGCCCACTATTAGACCAATCAAAACTGGTCCCATATTAGACCAATCAAAAGTGGTCCCATATTAGACCAATAAAAGCTGGGCCACCATTAGACCAATCAAAACTGGTCCCATATTAGACCAAACGAACCTGGCCCATTTTAGACAAAAACGAAACTATCAAAACTATTAGATATTACTATTAGACCAACCAAAACTGGCACCAATCAAAACTGGTCCCATATTAGACCAATAAAAGCTGGGCCACTATTAGACCAATCAAAACTGGTCCCATATTAGACCAATCAAAAGTGGTCCCATATTAGACCAATAAAAGCTGGGCCACCATTAGACCAATCAAAACTGGTCCCATATTAGACCAATCAAAAGTGGTCCCATATTAGACCAATAAAAGCAGGCCCACTATTAGACCAATCAAAACTGCCCCCATAATAGACCAATAAAAGCAGGCCCACTATTAGACCAATCAAAACTGGTCCCATATTAGACCAAACGAAACTGGCCAATTTTAGACAAAAACGAAACTATCAAAACAATTACATATTACTATTAGACCAATAAAAACTGGCACCAATGAAAACTGGCACCAATGAAAACTGGTCCCATATGAAACCAATCAAAATTGGCCCCAGATTCACCGAATCAAAACTAGTCCCATATGAGACCAATCAAAACTGCCCCCAGATTAGACCAATCAAAACTCGTCCCATATTAGACCAATCAAAACTGGCCCCATATTAGACCAATCAAAACTGGGCCCATATTAGACCAATCAAAACTGGCCCCATATTAGACCAATCAAAACTGGCCCCATATTAGACCAATCAAAACTGGCCCCATATTAGACCAATCAAAACTGGCCCCATATTAGACCAATCAAAATTGGCCCCATATCAGACCAATCAAAACTGGCCCCATATTAGACAAATCAAAACTAGCCCCATATTAGACCAATCAAAACTGACCCCATATCAGACCAATCAAAACTGGCCCCATATTAGACCAATCAAAACTGGCCCCATATTAGACCAATCAAAACTGGCCCCATATTAGACCAATCAAAACTGGCCCCATATTAGACCAATCAAAACTGGCCCCATATTAGACCAATCAAAACTGGCCCCATATTAGACCAATCAAAATTGGCCCCAGATTCACCGAATCAAAACTGGCCCCAAATTAGACCAATCAAAACTGGCCCCATATTAGACCAATCAAAACTGGCCCCAAATTAGACCAATCAAAACTGGCCCCATGGAAGACCAATCCAAACTGGCCCCATATTAGACCAATCAAAACTGGCCCCATATTAGACCAATCAAAACTGGCCCCATATTAGACCAATCAAAACTGGCCCCATATTAGACCAATCAAAAAAAATTAGACCAATCAAAACTGGTCCCATATTATTCCGAATCAAAACTGGCCCCATATTAGACCAATCAAAACTGGCCCCAGATTAGACCAATCAAAACTGGCCCCAGATTAGACCAATCAAAACTGACCCAATATTATTCCAATCAAAACTGGCCCCAGATTAGACCAATCAAAACTGATTCACCGAATATTGATTCACCGAATCAAAACTAGTCCCATATGAGACCAATCAAAACTGACCCCATATTAGACCAATCAAAACTGGCCCCAGATTAGACCAATCAAAACTGGTCCCATATTAGACCAATCAAAACTGGCCCCATATTAGACCAATCAAAACTGGCCCCATATTAGACCAATCAAAACTGGCCCGATATTAGACTAATCAAAACTGGCCCCATATTAGACCAATCAAAACTGGCCCCATATTAGACCAATCAAAACTGGCCCCATATTAGACCAATCAAAACTGGCCGCATATTAGACCAATCAAACCTGGCCCCATATTAGACCAATCAAAACTGGCCCCATATTAGACCAATCAAAACTGGCCCCATATTAGACCAATCAAAACTGGCCCCATATTAGACCAATCAAAGCTGGCCCCATATTAGACCAATCAAAACTGGCCCCATATTAGACCAATCAAAGCTGGCCCCATATTAGACCAATCAAAACTGGCCCCATATTAGACCAATCAAAACTGGCCCCATATTAGACCAATCAAAACTGGCCCCATATTAGACCAATCAAAACTGGCCCCATATTAGACCAATCAAAGCTGGCCCCATATTAGTCCAATCAAAACTGGCCCCATATTAGACCAATCAAAACTGGCCCAATATTAGACCAATCAAAACTGCCCCCATATTAGACCAATCAAAACTGGCCCCATATTAGACCAATCAAAACTGGCCCCATATTAGACCAATCAAAACTGGCCCCATATTAGACCAATCAAAACTGGCCCCATATTAGATCAATCAAAACTGGCCCAATATTAGACCAATCAAAACTGGCCCCATATTAGATCAATCAAAACTGGCCCCATATTAGACCAATCAAAACTGGCCCCATATTAGACCAATCAAAACTGGCCCCATATTAGACCAATCAAAACTGGCCCCATATTAGACCAATCAAAACTGGCCCCATATTAGACCAATCAAAACTGGCCCCATATTAGACCAATCAAAACTGGCCCCATATTAGACTAATCAAAACTGGCCCCATATTAGACCAATCAAAACTGGCCCCACATGAGTCCAATCAAAACTGGCCCCATATTAGACCAATCAAAACTGGCCCCATATTAGACCAATCAAAACTGGCCCCATATTAGACTAATCAAAACTGGCCCCATATTAGACCAATCAAAACTGGCTCCATATTAGACCAATCAAAACTGGCTCCATATTAGACCAATCAAAACTGACCCCATATTAGACCAATCAAAACTGGCCCCATATTAGACCAATCAAAACTGGCCCCATATTAGACCAATCAAAACTGGCCCCAGATTAGACCAATCAAAACTGGCCCCATATTAGACCAATCAAAACTGACCCCATATTAGACCAATCAAAACTGGCCCCAGATTAGACCAATCAAAACTGGCTCCATATTAGACCAATCAAAACTGACCCCATATTAGACCAATCAAAACTGGCCCCATATTAGACCAATCAAAACTGACCCCATATTAGACCAATCAAAACTGGCCCCATATTAGACCAATCAAAACTGGCCCCAGATTAGACCAATCAAAACTGGCCCCAGATTAGACCAATCAAAACTGACCCCATATTATTCCAATCAAAACTGGCCCCAGATTAGACCAATCAAAACTGATTCACCGAATATTGATTCACCGAATCAAAACTAGTCCCATATGAGACCAATCAAAACTGACCCCATATTAGACCAATCAAAACTGGCCCCAGATTAGACCAATCAAAACTGGTCCCATATTAGACCAATCAAAACTGGCCCCATATTAGACCAATCAAAACTGGCCCCACATTAGACCAATCAAAACTGACCCCATATTAGACCAATCAAAACTGGCCCCATATTAGACCAATCAAAACTGGCCCCATATGAGACCAATCAAAACTGGCCCCATATTAGACCAATCAAAACTGGCCCCATATTAGACCAATCAAAACTGGCCCCATATTAGACCAATCAAAACTGGCCCCATATTAGACCAATCAAAACTGGCCCCATATTAGACCAATCAAAACTGGCCCCATATTAGACCAATCAAAACTGGCCCCATATTAGACCAATCAAAACTGGCCCCATATTAGACCAATCAAAACTGGCCCCATATTAGACCAATCAAAACTGGCCCCATATTAGACCAATCAAAACTGGCCCCATATTAGACCAATCAAAACTGGCCCCATATTAGACCAATCAAAACTGGCCCAATATTAGACCAATCAAAACTGGCCCCATATTAGACCAATCAAAACTGGCCCAATATTAGACCAATCAAAACTGGCCCCATATTAGACCAATCAAAACTGGCCCCATATTAGACCAATCAAAACTGGCCCCATATTAGACCAATCAAAACTGGCCCCATATTAGACCAATCAAAACTGGCCCCATATTAGACCAATCAAAACTGGCCCCATATTAGACCAATCAAAACTGGCCCCATATTAGACCAATCAAAACTGGCCCCATATTAGACCAATGAAGTGCCAATACTGCTGAACAAATGGCAGGTCCAGCAGAGATCGTTGGCTGTCGAGAGGAGAACAACACCACGGTTGAAATGAACCTAACATCCTCCATATGCACGTTTTCTTCATATTGCAAAGCATCACAATCCTATATAACGGTGCATTATTGGGGCATTTTGGACAACACAGCACTACTGATGCATTATTATAGTGAGAGCACCTTTACCATACTGCCCACTGTGTCTAACAATAAATTATTTGAGGACAAGAACGTTGAATATCTGCTGTTGGCATCGCAGAGTTCCAACCTAAGCCCAAACACACCAGACTGAGATATCTGAATGTCGTTTAAGTGCGGAGTAAATGAACTCCGATCCAGCAATTTGATGTGAAGCAGGAATGGTGTAATATTGTGATTGACATCTGTCGACATTTGGTACAAGTGTTCGTGACAGGGCTCAAGATGTGCTTGGGGCCAAGGGTGGACCACCACCTTGTTAGAGATTGTCGTATTACGACTACTACGCGACGCTTTTTCGCCGCCCCTCGATCTGTTGTACCATTCTCCCTTCATCGTCTTTCGGTTCCTTTTGTATTTTTACACATTTTTATTTAACTTCATCTGAACTTTGTTTGTTTGTCCCGTTTCAAATATTTGAGCAGTTCGTTTTCTCGGTTTCATACGTCCTAGAGAGCTGAAATTTGGCCCATGGTCCTCTTTTCTGGTACATTTTCATCTATCAAATTGTGATAAAAAAAATTTTTTAAATAATAATAAAAAAGGTTGAAAACCTTTTTTTTAAAATAAACGTATGTCGCCCTAAAATATGTTTATTCGTTTACTTGTTTTGCTTTGGTTATCGGAACCGAATTGGTTCATTTGTTTATTTTTATTTTCACGTTCTGTTGGACTTAATTAGTGTTTTTGTATTTAGGCCTTGTCGTGGTGCGTCTGTGGGACTTGCCACGCCTGACTGTGGCGTTGTCACCAACAGTAATAGTCATGTCTTTCAAAAGACTGCCCTACGTCACGTCATGTCTGTCCAGCGTTACATCTCTCGGATGTCGTGAGCCTGCCATATTTCACGCCTACCTGTCTTTCAAAAGACAAGTTTCTATTGAACTGAATAATGACACCTCTTTGAAAGGATCCTTTGTTATTGCTTTTGAGGTCAGGCACTATAAGGTTTTTTTTATATGACTGATGAACCTTGTTGTTATGTTTGTAAGTCAAAGGATCACTTGAGAGCAGACTGCCCCACTATCTTAAAAGAAGTGTCTGTTCCTCGGGGCTTTGAACAGCCAAAGGAAGGTGAAAGTGTCAATCCAGATATCTGTAAAGGAGTACCTGCTCCTCAATGCCCTGAAAATCTAAAGAGGATGAAAATATCACTTCAGACGTTTACGTTCCATCTCCTGGTCCTCGCTTATCTTCTGCTATGGACCAATGGCATATGATAAGGTTAGGGAAAGGGAAATGAGCGCAGAAGAGAAAAACAGAAGCAGCAAAATGAGGGAGCTGTTGATCACATTGATGCCTTCAAAGATACAACTGATAATGACTTGGCAAAACGATCCAAAATGTCAGCTGTTCTGTAAAATATAGAGTTAGTTACTCAAGTTGAACAAATTGAAGAAGAGGTAGTTACTGTTCCTCATGTAACAGATCATGAATGTGATTACCTGCAAAATGCTGGCTGAGGCCTGCCAAAGAGTGAACAGAAGATAAAGTATCCATAAGTAAACCTATTATGGTAATGATGTCTGACGAGGTGACATCTCCTGACTTGGCAGAGTCAAATGAGACTGAAGATGTCTATTGTGAAGATGGCAAATCCCCAGGCACCAATAACTAGAGAGTTCAATTTCATAGAACATGGTACCCCACACAGTGTTCAAATATCTACTTCACTTTGAATAAATAAATAAAAAAATTTGCATACTAAGTCGAGGCTCGTACAACAGGTAACACAGAACATATTGTCGTGCGATCCCTTCGGTTAACACCAGGGCTCGTGGATGACCAAACGAGCTTACTTGAGGCGACGACCAAATACGGATTTGACTACAAGCACGGGGAGGAAGAATGAAGGGGAAGAAGCGGAAGCGCATACCTGTAATCGGACGGCAGCTCTCGATCCTGCAGGGAATTAACTCAAACGAAAATCCGGGGTAAAATGTACAAAAATAATGATTTACTGAACGGAACCCGAGAACAATGGAACGCGACGGTAAAATCTGCTTCTAAATTGGGACATCCCCGCACCAGATTTCAAATACAAGACAAAGGAGGAATCACCAAAATAAATGTTCGTTATGTGCGTCTGTGGGTGCGACCCAGTAGGCACACAGACATTGGATCCACGTTGAATGAACGTCAAGATTCGACTTTGACCCGAGGTTGAAAACGAGTTGGATTTGGAAATTGGAAAAACGTCATTTTTCCAATGTTGAATAAACGTCGTAACAATCCTAACAACGTCAAAACAACGTCGAATAAACGTTGATACAATGTCACACTTTCAACGTCGATGTAGGGTAGAACAACCAACATTGAAACAATGTCATTTATTCGATTAAAAAATCAAGCCAAGTTGCCAACGGTGAAACAACGTTGAATGACTGTCGGGTTTTGGTCTTGGGTTGGGTTTTGGTTTTCCGACGTCGCGACCTCATTCCAACCGTTATTCGACGTTGAAACAACGTCGTGTGCCCGCTGGGGAGCTTATCTGTTTGTAGTCAAGGAGGGTCCAGCTTCGAGCGCAGTTGTCTGACCGCGGCTCCAGTCAGCGGGAAGCAGGCCGTGATGCGCCCCTCGTTCGCGCACCGTAAGGCTTCACTGAGCGCCTCGCTGCACCTGCCAGCCTCGCTCGTAGCACCAAGCACCAAGAAGAACCCAGGGGAGCAAGCGTGAAGGAAAACCAGGGAAGACCAGCCAAGAGCTCTGAGCGACAAGATATCTCCAAGAGTTCAGCGCAGAGAGGAGACACAGCTTCAAGCACGAGGAGAGGGAAAATGTCGTCGAGCGAGTCCTTTTGTCACCTGGCATGTGACGTCAATTCTGGCGTGTTCCCAATCAGAGCCTTGTCTCTCCACCTCTCGAATGTTCTGACCGCGCTGGTGCCCTCCCATTGGCCAAGTGCTTCCCGCCCTGTGGTGTTGCTCGCCCTCCCCCTGGCCAATCAACAGTCCTCCGGGGCGTGGCTCCCAGCCTTGCTCGATGCTTGGTCGCCCATAGTCGCGTACTGCGCAGCCGCTGCCTGCTTGTCTTTCTGGTCAGTCAGTGTAAGGGGAGGGAATTATTTAATGTGTGCACTAAGGGATGTATCTCATGTCTAAGTGAGTAGGTATTGCCATAAGGGACACAGGTTTGGTGACAGAGGGGACGACGAACAAAGGAATCTTATCCATAATCCCTGTACTACTTAGCACGCCCCGCCCCCTCGTGGCGGGGACACCAATACAGCTTATACCGACATCCTGCTAACCATATAACTTATTACAGGTAGATTCCCTATCGCGACAGTCGAATACCCACCTATACCAATCATGCAATCAAATATTTACAATCATTAGACTTCGTTGTTCCTGTGGTGGGAGGAATAAACAACATGCAAAACCTACTTACCCACAAACCTTAACCTTAACCAAAAATTCAAAACTCTATTAAACATTTGTACAACCCCTTCCTAAGGACCGCATCCCCGGTGGATGCCACAAGACGCAACCTTACCTGTGGGGCTATCCCAATGCACCCCTAAATTTCCGTGGGCCCTGTCCAGGTGTTACAGGTGAGTGACATGGCTCGGTGGATTTTGCCTTCATTCATTCAACACAACCCCTTAACCACTCATACACATTCCATAAATCATTAAGGCATTTCAAAAGCCAACAAAGCACTTATTCATCCCCCTGCAGGACCATGGCATAGATGTCATATTCGTGTGTGTGCATTTCTCTCAACTAGGCAGTGGGGAGGTACAGCACCAGTAAGATGGTGGGGGCGCTTCAGGCTCTGGTGCCCGCAGTCCCAAAAATAAGTCACTTAACTCACAAGTTCATTGCCCCCCCCCCCCCCATTTACCTCTTGGCCCGTGACAGCCAAACAGCCCTTTTCGCCGTTACCCCGCTGGTGAGGGTCTCCACACACCAGGCTCCATTGCCTCCTGCTTCAGCGCAGCTACACAGGTCGCCGGGAGTCTCCCTTACCCCAAGGCGCCAAACCAGACCCTCCACCGACGAGCTCCAAGTTCCAGATACCACTGGCTGCCAGGGGTAATTGCCGCAGAGGGGGGCCGTAGGCATCGCTCCTTAGAGCCTGATCTGTACCTCCGGACACACACACCTTCCCACCCACAAAATCCCCAAAACACATTTCCTCCCCCACTGCCATTCCATTCTCAACACATTTCCATAGATGGTACAAAGAATTGCCATGGCCTGCCATTGTGAAATCCCCAGTTCCCATTTTACCAACACGTTTCCATTTCCAACACAATGATCACCACTCATACTCAATGTCCAACCTCATGACCACATAGAAACACATATCCTCTACACATAAACAAACGCCACCCACAATACTCTGTGGCACACATTCCATCCCCCTCACCGGCCATGTCATCACTCTCACCCGCCCCCAACTCCAAATTACCTGTCCCCAATTTCAATAGCAAGTCCTGAAGCCTGGGACAGTAACCATCAAGGCCTTACCCCTATCTTGATGTGCATGTAATTTCCAGTTGGTCAGGTCCAAAGTGCCATCCACCCTCCAGAATCCCAAAATTTATCATTGGGCCTTCCAAATTTTTACCAAATTTCACTTTTGTCCCCACTATACTGGCAGGTAGGTGGATCCGCATCCAACATTGAACTGTTCTAAACAACTTCCTGTGGCTACGACAGCTCCGCACCTCTACCGTGCAAGGATCATCGGGACAAGGTGAGCAGTCAAAACGCCAACATGGCCCATGAGTGTCCATAAGGGTGCGACCCACCATCCATCCTTCGGCCCCCCCTTACGAGGAACACAGCTGCACTAGCCCCAGCTGGCCAATGTGGTGAGCACCTGCTGCCAACACACTACCATACACACAACCTTGGCCCTGGGGGAGACAGTCGCAGTGCGTGGCATTCCCCCTCACGTCACCTACGCCGCCCTAGTCCCCCAGTCCACAGAACTGCAGCCCCCCAGTGGCCACCCACACTTGACCACACCAAGGTCCAGTCGACAGCCATGCTCCACCAGGAGACTCACCCAGAAGACATGGTCCACACACCTCGGACACCCATAGCACCACATTGACCCTCAATCCCCCCCAACTCCATCCCCATGATCCGACGTCCCAAATATTGGCACAGTTGCCCCCGCAACCAGTTGAAAACTGTGTCTTGCTAACCTGTCCATTTTTATCACAGCCTCCAACAGTTTGGTCTACACACCTGGATCAATAATGGTGCCACTATGGTGTCCACCATTTCTCTTCACAAAATTCACCCTTAAATTTACATCTAACCCTCAGATTATCCATGCCAAACATTTTTCACATTTTACTAATTTCACCAAAGAAAGATGCTTTGCCATACACATGCCAGTCGAGCATGGCCCCTATGCTCGGCACATTACACATTCCTGATTCAACACTCCCATGGCTCTCTTCCCAAACCGAGAGTCCATAAATCATAACGGAACATCTGTGGAAGGTCACTCTCACACCATCACGTTCCACAGATGCTCTATTGGTTGTCCGGTAGGCTATGTCTATCCCTGTCCATTCGGTTCGACCCGCATCCATATACCAGCACAGCATGGCAGGTCGCCACATTCTGGCTGTCCCAGAGTCTCAGGGAGAGGGTGTCAGGCCGCATGCCCGGGTGGTCACCACATCAGGCCCAAGTTGGCCACCCGCGGCGCCACCACCAAAGCGTGACCCACAACACCTCCCCCTACTGGTCCTCAATATATGCCATCCCAGGCTTGATAAACCACCTCGGACCCCCCCCGGAGGTCTTACACCCAACCAGGGTCCGGTGACCCTGCCGGACCGAGCCATACGCTCGGGTGGCGCCCCGATGGACAAGGGACGCCACACTCCACCAGAACCCCCGTGGGGTCCAGGTCGTACCATGCCACCCATGGCTGGACCCCACGTCCAAATCTCGCCAGCACAGCCCCCCAGGTGGCTGGCATAACGAAATTTCCAAAGGGGCAACTTTTGCCCGAGGCCATCCCCAATGACCTCCACTGATCCCAATCCCGCAGCTCGGGGACCAACTCCCTCCATGGCTGCTCCAAATCAAATTCCTATCGAAGCATAAATGTATTTTTCCTTTAAAAATTTTTGATCCCCAGTGCACAACAGCAGCTGCAGGTAACAATTCCTACAGGTTGTTCTGCCCCTCCCTGCAGCTGGTCCACATTCCCTACAGGGACCAAATAGTCTGAGGCTCGATCTCCCGATCCTCCAATGTCCAAATCCAGCCCGGAGCCAACACACTCCCCCAACTGGTTATCCAATTTCGGAGCCTCCAGTACCCAATTGGTATGCATGGTGAGGGTCCCCTCGGTCACCTCAACCGCCTCCTCGGACCGATTCACCCCCTCCCCCAAACTCATTTGGGACTGATCAACCTCTACCTCCATGGGACTGTCCCAGGTCCCCAGCCGCTGGGTCAAATCATGTACATCATCCCCCATCAATTCTGGCTTCGACAGGTCGTCCCCAATAAATACCCAGTCCGGCTCCATTACTCGGACCCCCCTATTGTTATCCCCTCTTGCTCTGCACCACCACCCTGGCACAGCAAGGATTCCAATTGCTCCCCCGGTTGGGGTGTTGGGGCATCCACCCGGCCCCGATAAACCTCCAGGCCACCATGTGGGAAACATCCCCCATTACAATATCCACATTCCCCATTCAACTGTGGGCACTCCCCATCTACCTGTAAATTTTCTTCCCTAACCTCCCCATTTCCTTCAATTGCCATTCCCGGTGCAATTCCCAATTTGAATTCCCCTTGTGCCGATTCGAATTCTGCCACCCTTGGCTCCTCCTGGGCCCCATCAGCACAATTCTTTCGTCCTTCCTCTAATTCCTTCATCCATCCTTCAATTTTGTTTTCCAGCTCCTTCATGTCTCCCTTTAATTCATTCCTTTGGGTATCCATTTTATGATTAATTTCTCCCATCTCCTTACTCATTCCCTCCATCTTTCCTTCCAACCGATCACTCATTGTGTCCATTTTATTACTCTGAGCATTCATGTCATTCCTTATTTCCCTCATGTTATTATTCAATCGCTCATTCTGAGCATCCATTTTCTTCATTATTTGATCAATTGCGGCCATGAAAGCTATCGGGGCCGTCTCTACGGCGGAGGTAGCTCTATCGCCATGCTCAACCCCAACTACCTCTGACTCACTCCCAAGGCTATCCGCACCTTCCATTCTTTCTTTCATATTGCTTACCTCTTCCATCCGTAAAGAAAAAGTCGCTTCCCCGTGCGGCTTTTACCAGGAACCGATTTAGATTTTAACTGACATTCGCGTCCCCTGCACCGATCGACTATGCAAATTTATCGCCTCCTACTACGAAAAATTTTCGTCCAAATGTTGAGCGCGATGTACGCCCGACCGTGTCGATCTCTCGCCGCGGACAAAAAAAATTGTCCGACGGGCCCAGATCCCTACTTCCTGACACCAATTGTCGCGCGATCCCTTCGGTTAACACCAGGGCTCACGGATGACCAAACGGGCGGACTTGAGGCGACGACCAAATAAGGATTTGACTACAAACACGGGGAGGAAGAATGAAGGGGAAGAAGCGGAGGTGCGTACCTGTAATCCGACGGCAGCTCTCGATCCTGCAAGGAATTAACTAAAACGAAAATCCGGGGTAAAATGTACAAAAATAATGATTTATTGAATGGAACCCGAGAACAATGGAACGCGACGGTAAAATCTGCTTCTAAATTGGGACGTCCCCGCACCAGATTTAAAATACAAGACAAAGGAGGAATCACCAAAATAAATGTTCATTATGTGCGTCTGTGGGTGCGAGCTTATCTGTCTGTAGTCAAGGAGGGCCCGGCTTCGAGCGCAGTCGTCTGACCGCGGCTCCGGTCAGCGGGATGCAGGCCATGATACGCCCCTCGTTCGCGCACCGTAAGGCTTTACCGAGGGCCTCGCTGCACCGGCCAGCCTCGCTCGTAGCACCAAGCACCAAGAAGAACCCAGGGGAGCGAGCGTGAAGGAAAACCAGGGAAGACCAGCCAAGAGCTCCGAGCGACCAGATATCTTCAAGAGTCCAGCTCAGAGAGGGGACACACCTTCAAGCACGAGGAGAGGGAAAATGTCAAGCAAGTCCTTTCGTCAATTCTGGCGCATTCCCAATCAGAGCCTCGCTTATCCACCTCTCGAATGTTCTGACCGCGCTGGTGCCCTCCCATTGGCCAAGTGCTTCCCGCCCTGTGGTGTTGCTCGCCCCTCCCCCTGGCCAATCAACAGTCCTCCTGTGCGTGGCTCCCAGCCTTGCTCGATGCTTAGTCGCCCATGGTAGCGTACTGCGCAGCCACTGCCTGCTTGTCTTTCCGGTCAGTCATTGTAACGGGAGGGAATTATTTAATGTGTGCAATAAGGGATGTATCTAGTGTCTATGTGAGTGGGTATTGCCATAAGGGACACAGGTTTGGTGACAGAGGGGACGACCAACAAAGGAATCTTATCCATATTCCCTGTACTACTTAGCACGCCCCACCCCCTCGTGGCTGGGACACCAATACAGCTTATACCGACATCCGGCTAACCATATAACTTATTACAAGTATATTCCCAATCGCGACAGTCGGATACCTACCTATACAGATCTATCTGACTCTATATATCACTCTACCCAAATTCATAACAATATAATAAAGAAAGGGAGTGGGAGACAAGAGGGGGAGAGATAGGGAAGCACAACAACAGGAGAGAAGAGGGACATCGGGAGATCTGTGGAAGGGAGAGGGCTGGGGTGGGGTACATGAGATAAACAAGATGGACACTACAGGGGAGTTCAGGAAAGAAAACGGAATTTGAAGGAGGTGGATTTGGGGTGTTTTAACAGGGGTAGAAAAGATCAATGTTTTGGATGGGGGAAGATAAGAGATGGTGGTGAACAGCTGTTTTGAAGACATGGAGGGAGGAGTGGGATTGAAGAGAGTGAGGGTGTTTGTTCCAGAGGCGGGAGAAAAGAGGAATGAAGGAGTGAAGGTGAGCAGAGAGTCTTGAATTTGGCAGTTTAACCATAAGACGGTTGCTGGCAGGTCTTGTGCGTGGCACCTGTTTCACATGTAGGAATTTCACTTGTAGGAATATTCATTCATTTCATTTCTGTAGGAATTTCAATTCTGTAGGAATTTCATTCTGTTTCACCTGTAGGAATATTTGCGGGTCAGAGCACAGAGACATCGGTCGAAGACAGAAAGACCACCAACCTGCCTGCGGTGAGTGAGTGAAAGGCCCTCGGAGTTAGCTTCATCGCGGGAGATTCCAATGGTCCTGAAAGCTTTGGTTTCTACAGCATGAAGCTGAGCTAGGTGTGAGGCAGGAGCACTGGCCCAGAGGGGAGAACAGCATTCCATTGAGCTGTGGATGAAAGCTTTGTATTTGATGAGGAGCTCAGTGGTGCCGAGGAAGGACCGCACGACGGAGGATGCCCAGTCGGCGACTGGCTTTGGAGGCCAGATTGGAAATATGGTTTTCCCAGCAAAGATCATGGCAGATAGTGAGACCCAAACGCTTGAGTGACAGAACTTCTTCGAGAGGATTGTTGAGAAAGTAGATGGGAGGGTTTTCCAGACGGTTGTCGGAGAGACATAATGAGAGTGAGCTTTGTCAGGATTAAAAGACATGTTGCACTTGTTTCACCAGTTTGTGATTTTGTCCAGGTTTGCAGAGAATGAGGAGGCTGCTGCAGGGGGGGGGAGAGAGGGAGTTGAGGACTTCATTCTTGTTATTATTATGTGCGGTCATTTGTGTTACTTAAATATGTACTTCAAATATTGGGCATGACTATTTTCTCTCAACATGGATTGTATCAAAAGGTGCCTTTTTTCATGATAGACGACGCGTTGTTTTTAAATGTACATAAACCCTGCAGTCCTCTTGATTCTACAAAAGTTTTCTTTGGGCGGTGTATGTCTCGACCACTTTCTCGATTGCTCCCGAACATGCATTACCTCGTTTCCTCTGCAGGTGTTGTAATCAAAACCTTCCTTCCTTTCCTCAAAATGTACCTTCATTTCATGAGAGAAGATGTGTTGTTCAGTGTTGAAATTTACTCCAGAGGCCTGAAGCCTATAAAGTAGCAACCAAAATGGCGATTTCCAAGTTGCAATTGTGGGTGAAATTAAGCCAGGTAATCTCCGTCCTGAAGAGGATGAAGCTTCAGTTGGGCATACTAGTACCCGCCTGCAAAGCCGCAATGAGCCGGCGAAGCCAAAGCCTCTTGCCACTATTTTACCCATCACTATGGCATCAGTAGGTTAGGTAGTTGGTAGTAGGTAGGTGTAGTAGGTACCGTACCTAGTTCAAAATGACACAATTTGCATTCTGGATGAGATTAAAATTTATAAAATTTCCTTCTTGATTAATTCGGTGAATTCCGTCTCAACTTCGGATATTTCTGGCCGTGAAAAACTATTCCCTACGGCCGCGAGATTTCTAAAAAATAATTCTTCGTCAATTTTAGAATATTTGACGCCGTTTTCAGCGCCCGAAATGTGGTAAAAAGCTTTTTTGAAATATTTTTTCAAATGCTCGACTCTCATTGGTAATTGGTGACGATTTTCGTTGAAGATAACCAGGGCCCGTGTGGGCCTGGGGAATGAGATTGGTCTTAAAGTATTTTAATTACAAATTAGAGGTGCATAAGATTGTGAATCAAACAAAGACGGGGGTGAAACAAACTCCTATTGAACTTTTTCGCAATTTTTTTATGCAAACTTCCGCATCCGGAAGATGTCGGCCTCCATTGAGTGATTTGGTTTTTGAAATATTTCTTCAAATGCTCGAATCTCATTGGTTCCGGTGTTTGGTGACGATTTTCGTTGAAGATAACCAGGCCAGTGCGGGCCGAGGTTGGTCTTAAAGAATTGTAATTACAAATTAGAGGTGCATAAGATAGTGAATCAAAAAAAGACGAGTGAAACAAACTCCTATTGAACTTTTTTCAATTTGTTATGCATACTTCCGCATCCGCAAGATAGCGGCCTCCATTGAGCGATTTGGTGCGTCAAAGCTGCGAAATTCTCAAGGGATCCAGCTAAATCTGGCTTTTCAACATAATACGTACGCGTTCATTCACAACACCGGCTTCGCCGGCTATAAATAAGGAGGTAGATTGCATCTCCTCGTTATTCATTTTAAAATCAGAATAGACAAAAACAGGAAATTATGTCAGTGCTTGAAAATCACACAAGGTTCACACCTTTGTATGCTTTTATCACTGGCAAACATCATGAAAATGTGTTAATCACTCTTGAATAAATCACGAGGGATTTGTACGGAAATATCAACAAGTTAAAGGCTGCCTTAAAATGAGTTAAATTCACTCTGTTCTGTTTCAGTGAGTTCAGGGAAAGGGGACATTTATTCCGAAGGCCTCTCAACCATTGGCACTGAGTTTTGAAATTCACAGGGGTGAGGGAATGGGGAGGAGGAGGCATGTCAATCCATTGATAACCTGCACTGACATCAGAAACAAACAGAGGCATTAATACAACCAATTACACTGGTCAACAGCCAAATTGGTTCTGACTTATTTTCAACTGTTTCTAACTAATTTGGTGCCCACGAATCCGAATCTGACCTTAAAATTTCGCTATCACGTAACCTTGACGTAGTACATTATAAGTGTGGAAAAAAATCTTTAGAGCATGCGAATTTCTTGATTAAGTCTCAATAAGTCTATTTATTGTCACAAAAAATAATATGAACTGAAAGTTTATATTTGCATCACATAAAAAATGTAAATCTCCAAAAATAATATGAACTTAAAGTTTATATTTACATCACATAAAAAATGTAAATCTCCAAAAATAATATGAACTTTATAAAATATCACAAAAAATAATATGAACTTTAAGTTTTTATTTACATCACATTAAAAGTGCTTCTGAACTTTACTTTTGCGTTTGTAGGAGCAATCACTTTCATGCTGTAAAGTCCAACAGTAGTCGCCATCATGTTTGGATTGAATCGGCCTTGATATCGAGTGTCCGTGATGGCAATTTCCTGGTGAAACCTTTCTCCATGTTCATCACTGACATCGCCAAGATTTTGTGGAAAGAAGTCCAGATGAGAATGGAAGACATGTATCTTGAGTGACATTCGAGCACCGAGCGCCTGGTAACTCTTCAACAACAACAACTTGTGGACAGATATCTTGTCCACAAGCTCTTCATAATTTGGTGCTCGAAAATTTCCAAGGTAATTGTTAGCGAGAGCCACAAAGCTATCCCAAGCAACGCTTTCCAGCTCAGATAGTCTCGTTACAAAGTCCTGATTAGTGAGTACAAGACGAATCTGACCCGAATTTTGGCTGTGGCTGATATTCCTATCGTATACTGGTTCTCAAAAACTGGATGTGCTAGTGAAAAGTGGATATCATAATCAAAATCTACAGGTTCATGTTGATTAGAATCACCTAAGAATATACTAGAACCATAAAACTTTAAAAATTTTGTTGACCAGTGTTATAAATTATTATTGTTTGTAAAACTAGATTGGCAGGAGAGCCGAGAGATATGTGCTGTCTCACCTGCGTTAGAATCTCAGCTCAGCTACAAACTGGCTTATCCTGGAATATCTCAGGTAGGATAAGACATCTGATGGATCTTAAGCTTGGCATCCCATCTCCTAGCATTAGATGGTCACTGTTTAAGATCCCACAGAGTCATTCATGGAGAGTAGGTGAATTATAATCAGTGGCACCCTGGCCAATTCCAGGCCAAAACAACATCTTACAAAAAGCTGGGAATAATTGGGTGTAGTAGTAGTAGTAGTAGTAGTAGTAGTAGTAGTAGTAGTAGTAGTGGTTGTTTTGTCGAAAAGATAATAGAGGTTTGCGCTCAGGACTCAGGAAAGTTCAGTAAACATAAGTTTCCTGTTTAATGTCGCTCAACTTCCTCATCCCTGCAAGTCCATGGTTTGAACTGCTGTAGACAATGTAGAGCATTTAAAGAGAAAGCACGACCAAGACAGATGGAGAGTTAAAAGAACACCAAAAAACCAAAATGACACCTTTAAACAAATAATAGCAAAGTACCTTGTGGGGAAATACTACAAAGTGCATTATGTACTGTCCAGACTTCTTTAAAACTTCCGATAGATCAGGAATATTGTGCCACCTTAAACTCCGAAGTGAGATCCGTGAACTTAAGAAAGTTCCCAGGCATGCAAAACTACACTGCGCGACATTGCTTTCAATCTTCCACTTTCTACTTTTATATATTGCAAGTTTTGCAGATGCCAAAATAAAGTTAACCAAGAGATCCCATGATCGATTCTCTCTCTTCACCGGGTGAGCAAAAAAAAATAAAAAAATTCGGGAGAAATGAAGCCAAAAACGCGAGAGCAGGTTTTTCACGAGCAAAAACACGGGTTGAAGATGCGGACATTCCAGGTATACGTGATAAATGGTTTCTGCTTGCCCACAGAAGCAACATCCATGAGGAGTGTTTGTGAAGTGTTCCAGTAGAACTCCAGAACTTAGTGACCCGTGAAGCAGCCTCCAACTTAGGTCCCCAAATACCTTTGGTGTTGGGTAGAGATAAAGAGATTCCCAACTTGGATGGACAGGCAAGGGAGGCAGAAGAACCTCACGCCATGGAGTGTCCATATAATCTGCTAACATAACAAAGTGGAGTGAGTGGATTACTCGTGAATATATTTCCTTCCTTGATGCATCACAGAAGGGCACCCTGCCACCCCAGCCATGCCATAGACCTTGCTCATATTACGCGGAGGTGGCTCAAGGAAAAGATCGCATCCATGCGGTTTCATTGTAAAAGCCACGGAAGTAGGGAGGCAAACCTGCATAGCTTCCTCACCTTCTTACGGGTTCTCCATGTAATCCAGGCAATCAGGAGGCAATTCATTTTTCAAATCTTGGAGTATCCTAAAAGGAACTCTTATTGTCTGCAGGTCTATCTTTGCGGCAAGTTCCTCAGGTGAGAGAATGCCATTCTTCCCATCCTTAAGGAGATCGCCAACTGTAGATATAGTTTTCAACAAGAGTTTTCTCCTTTCACTGCTGGAAGCTAGCAGTGGGGCTTGTAGGAGAGGTTTCAAGAAAAGCAGCTCTCCCAGCAGGTCTTTTCCTGGGTGAGGACCATTTGTTCTTGTCATTTCAATTGTATACCAGGCCTTCAGCATTTCCTGATAAAAAGAATGCAATGGGTCACTGGAAATGTTTTTGAAGTTGATACTGAAAATTTGCCTTTTATACCCTAGGCCAAGCACTTTACTGAAAAAGTACGATGCCAGCGTGCACCATTGTGGTGTTGGGGTCGCATAAAGGTATCGTTTAATTGCCTGTAGCCTGAAGGTGTAAAAGTGGCTCCAAGGCAGGGAAAGCCCTGTCCAACTTCAGCAAGAGGCACGCTCAGGATTCTGAGAGATACCAAATGCTTCCCATTCCAAAATCAGTCCAACAACTTCCTTTGCATCTTAGCCAGAAACCAATCAGGAACACTTATGCAAGAAAGCCTGAACAACAGTTTTGTATGTTCAAATTGTTTCAGTAAAAGAGTTCTCCCATGTAAAGATAGGATCCTTAATAATCCATTCCAATCGCTCAGCTTCACCTGCATTTTTACTTCTGGAGTGCTCCAATTGGGAATTGATGAGCCATTGCGAGAGATTGACAAATAGACCCCCAAATGTTTGAGTTCCTGGTGACTCCATGTTAATTGCTGAAACAGCATAGGGAGATCGCCAATCTGCACTGCTCCAACCAGCAGTTCAGAACTCTTCTGCCAGTTTATTTGAGCAGATGATGCTGCCGAGTAGATTTGCTGACAGTCATAAACTGTTTGCATGTCTCTTGCACTTCCCGCAAACACGAGAACATCATCAGCATAAGCAGAGAGAAAGAAGGGACTATTACAGCCCAGTACCATGATTCCAGTTAACCTTCGCCTCATCAGACAGAGAAAAGGCTCAATTTACAAGGAATATAGCTGGCCAGACAGAGGACTGGCCTTACCTTATTCCACTCTCAAAAGGAAGAGGTGTGAGTAAGAAACCATTAACTTTAATGAGGCACTCTGCAGAAGTGTAAAGTGTCTGAAGCATACCTATGTATCTTCTCCCTAACCCAAAGGATAGCAAGGTCTCAAAGAGGTAGCCATTGTTCACTCGGTCAAATGCTTTCTCCTGATCGAAAGAGAGGAACCAAATTTGAGTTTTAGTCATGTCCGCATGGAGTATCAAGTCCCTGACCAGATATATATTGTCATATATTGTTCTGCCAGGGACAGCATTTGCCATTATTTTGTAGTCCATGCATAACAGAGACACCGGATGATAGTTCCTCATGTCTCTCAAGTCTCCCTCCTTTGGAATCAAAGCCAAGGTTGCTCAATGCCAAGACTGTGGCATTTGGCCTGCATCACATGCTTCCTGGGCTACGCTCAGGTAGTCATGTCCAATGAGATCCCAGAATTTTTTGTAGAACTCGCAAGATAGGCCATCAATTCCAGGGGACTTATCTACCAACAGACTCTGGAGAGCAGTCGTAAATTCCTCCAGAGTCAAAGGAGCCTCTAGTCGTTCTCGATCCTCTGGAGCAGCCACTGGAAGGCTATTCCAAAAAGTGCCACAAGCATTAGCGTCCACACTTTTCCCCAAGTACAGCTGTGCATAAAAGGCTCAAATTCGTTCATGAACACTTCTGCAATTATGAAGTACAGAGCCATCTTCAGCCAGAACACTGAATATAGTTTTAGATCGACCTTTGCGTTCTTCCAAAGCTTTAATATAGCTCAGGGAGTATTCCTCTTCAAATAGTAGCTGCAACTGCGAGTGGACATACGTTCCCCAGGCCTTCATACTATTACTACTACTACGACACGCTTTCAGGAAGTTCTTATTTTCTTCATACCTATGCAATTCAGCAGGGGTAAGTGTTGTCAAGCGATGCTCGAGATGTAACAGCTCCTCTTCTAGCTTCCTTATCTCCATCCTAAGTGTTTTGCTCATTCCGTATGAGTACTCCTGGCACAACAATTTCATCCGTACCTTCCCCACATCCCACAAGAGTCCAAGCGAGCAGAAATCTCCTTTTCTGTTTCTCCACGCTCGCCAAAAGTTATGATATATTGAAAGAAAAACTTAATCCTGGCCTAAGGAATTGTTGAAGTGCCAGAGACCAGTACCGCATCTTGTCTCAGCAAGAGAAAGCTTGATCCAGACCAGATTATGATCCATAAAATGTGCAAATTTAATACCTCAGTCACTGATATTCCTGCCCCAATGGTAGGACAGATAGATTCTGTCCAGTCGGGATTGCGAGATATGGCCACCCCTGATGCTGGTGTGTGTAAATGACCTGTTTGTGGGGTGTTGTACATGCCAAATGTCTCTCAGGTTTAACTGCATTATTGTTTCTTGTAACACTTTAACAGAAGGTCTGTGCGGCTCTTGACACACGCAATCGAGGGAGGGATTGAGAGTACAGTTAAAGTCACCTCCAATAATTACGAATTCTTCATCAGGTAAGGTAAGCATAAATCTCCGCATGTAATCAAAGAAACGCAATCCCCTAGCTCCAACACATGGTGCATAAACGTTCACAAGGGTAATAACAACATTTTCAAACCATATTTTCACATGTAACAAACGGCCTAAACTGACCTCATTTATCACAAGTATCAAGTGATACCCGGCCTTGATGGATGATGAGAAGAGGATAGCTACCCCACAGGATGTATCTGTTAAGTGACTAAAATACGCCGATCCTTGCCATTGACTTCTCCATCTGAAAGCATCAACCTGAGTTGTGTGGGTCTCTTGTAGAAACACCACTCCAAGTTTCTCCTTCAAACAGAGGGACAATACTTCATGAACCCGAAATGCATCTTTACATCCGTTGACGTTCAATGATCCAAGAGGAAAACCGATTGCGGTCATTATACCTAAGTCAGTTCATTCTTAGACCCATAGATCAACAGTTGTGAAAGAAACTTCCTGACTCTGACTTGGTTCAGCCGAGCCTGAAGCCTTATTTTTGTGTCCATCTCTTTATCAGTCCATCTAGACTTAGAGAATGCAGGAGTAAATTGTAGTCCTTCCACCTTTTTAAGGCAGTTTCAACTTTCTTCCTACTGTGTAAACTTTTTTCAAGGAACTCTAAAATTTAATTGCCAAGAATGCAAGAAAGATGCCCTGAAGGCAGTTCCGACTGAAAGGTCATCATCGCTCCTTGATCTTCCAAGTCCCCAACGTTCTCCTCGACATCACTGTCTGGGATCTCATGGTCTCTCCCCTTTGTTTTGTTTTCTCTGGGTTCCTCACTCTCTATCTGGTTGTTACTTAAAACAGGCTGAGCAGAGGCTTCTGGAAACACAGATGAAACTTCCTTCTGTATTACTGGTGCAGTTATTGCTGCCGCACTAGACAAAGCTGTAGACATTGAGGATGCTACTTCCAAGGGAACGAGGAGTTCATCCATTTGAGGTGTTTACCATGAAGTGTGCCTGTCGACTTCCCTCTCTATGCATTTGTGGATACGGAGGAAGTACTCAACACCTCAATCCGTACAGGCACGACATCATCTGTTTGTACAATTGGTTTTTTTAGTATACTTTCTTCAACAGAAATGGACTCCACAGTTTAATTTGAGCATTCGGTGGTGTTTTTTCTTTGAGGAACTTCCACTGTGGATGTAGCTTCAATAGGCTAATTGCAAAGCTTCATTGCAGCTGTTGTTGGTGCAGCGGGATGCACCATCTCCATAATAGACCTCTCAGTCTCCTTTAAATCTGCCAAGTCAGAAGATGTCACCGGGTTAGTCGTCATTACCACACTGGGTTTAGTTATAGATATTGTACACCGCTCCTTTCCTATGCCATCTCCAGGCATTGCAAAACGTCATTGCCAGGCACCGAAGGGGGATCGGCAGTGACGCACGCTGAAAGGGAGTACTCAGTTTTCACTCTGGTTGTTTTCTTTCTTTCTTTCTTGTTTGTTGCACACCGCACCTTTCCTATGCCATCTCCAGGCGTCTACGAACACTGGGGAGTTGGTGGTTGCTAAAGATCTCACGGCTTTTTCACGAAGAGTAGACGAGTTATTCCACCATCCTGAACAAATTACATTTCCTGCCACCTCTATGCAAACATATGAGTTGGCCAGTTCTTTTTTGAGAAACTTGGGGGAAAAAACTTTCCCACAAGAAGGTAAGGTAAGTAGGCATCACATATAGATGCACCTCGTATGTGGAACAAGTATTGGGATGTTGCATATTTAAGTGTTTTGAAGAGATTATGATAAATTGTAGTGACGTGAAGTTTAAAAAAAATCCAAAGTCGAGACTCATGGAGGAGCTAGAACATAGAACGGGTCAGGGCGTAACAGAACAAAAGGAACAGGAGAAAGATAGTGGGGAAACACACCAATTGTGGGGTTGAGAGACAAACAGAGGGAGACTCGAATATAATGTGAAGTTAAATGTACAACTTGGCTCCATTTTTAGATACTTTAGTCTTTAAAAGGCTGAACTATTTTCTTTGAAAAATGCAAATAATTTCACTTTTTTCACATTGCCTAGTCGTGATAGTACTGCTACGGATCTCAACATCGGCCTTTCCCCCTTAAGAAGGGGGGATTAATCCCCTCGTCCGCGACTGACCGACGTGAGTCCTGGGGGTCCCAACGCTCCTTCCGGTCGGGAGCAGCCAGGGTATTTGGTCTACAAAAAGTCCCAAGGACCTGAGTGCCACTCCTGACCGTGAAGCAAGGGAGGGACTCCCGCTCGAACCCCGGTTTTAGATGGACTAGTTGCCGAGCGGTTTTAGCAACCCGAAGTTCGAGCCATTTAACAGGACTAAACCCGATCCTAAACGTTGGCCAAATCGTGCCACAGGTATTCAATGAAGGAAATCACTAAAGCGACCGAATGTGAAGAAGAAGACGAAGGTAGGAAGAACAAATATAATTTATTACTATTATTTACAAGACCAAAAATAACCAAGGAGAAGGAAGGATAATAAAAGAATTTACAGAAGAAGAAGACACAGTGCAATTATTAGCTTATATTATACAGTCTTACTTAACCCAGGACAGAACAAAGACAGACTACGAGCACACTTACATGGGGGATGATGGCAGGAACGAATGCTGGAAGTGGATAGCTGGAGGGAGAGGAAGGTCCATGGGAACTGGGTCACGGTCGGGCCGGGAGCGGCAGCTCCGTTCCTCCGCGGCCACGGTCGGCACCGCCGTCAACGCCCAAGCTGCGGTCGTGCGAGCTGCCGCGGTACGAGCTCCGCCGGTTCAAGCTGTTGCTGCTGTTCGAGCTCCGCTGGTGGAGTCAAAGCTGCCTGGTGGAGCCAACGCTGCCTGGTGGAGTCAACGCTGCTTGGTGGAGTCAAAGCTGCGTGGTACTGCTCGTGGTACTGCCTCTGAACTCATCTGCCGCATCTCTCTCTCCCACTTCACCGCAGCACTGTTCTTGCCCAACCTGTCGAGTCGATTGCGGAAGAGGTGAGAATCAAGCCACAAGCACTTGACCGCCTGGATGCTCTCTCTCTCCGACTTCCTCAAAGGCTTCCGCGCGCGCTTTTATTGCCCCTGGGGTGATCAAGCCACCGGCCTCCAGGACACGCCCATCGGCGAGCTCGCCTTGGCCCTGATTGGCCGCGAGGGCCCACCGATCCCGCCCCCAGAGGAGGCGTTGGCAAGGCCACGCCTTGTTCCTGGTGCTGGGCTGAGTCCTCCCACCTTCTGCTCCGAGATGACCTCATGCTCAATGGAGTCTTGCAGCGAAAAACATGGTCCCAAAGCAGCAGCGGCGAATGCAGAAAACTGCCCAATGCAGTTGGCAATTGATGACAAAAGGGGCATGCGTTTGGAAGTGGAGGCTTTGGGGAATTTGAAAAGGGATTCTACCTTGTTCCAATTTGGTGCATTGCAGTGTCAACTAGTGGGAAGACAGAACCTTAACCTAATACACATAACAAGGAGATATCAATTGAACAAAGGAAATCTATGATTTGCTACGTGATTGTATATGGAATAACTACGGGAACGACCTTTGACCTTTATACACAACAACTGGAGGACGGAGGGTGGTCTTTACAATTCATTACACAATAAAAAAAACACAATTCTCATATCCACAACACTGCACCCTCCTTCCCTTAGGCACGTCCCGGGCCTATTAAACTTTTATCTTTAGTGTGGCACGTAGGTGTAGTTCCCTCTACATTTAACCTGACCCTGAGTGTGACAGTTTTAAAACACAAATAAGTATGTCCCGCTGCTGCATTGCACCCTATCTGACAGATTTACGCCCACAGCTAACCGAATTGCGGAATTGTCTTCAAACTAAACACTTACGGTGGGGGCGCATTATTTACAATGATGTTACTTGTATTTACAAAACTAACCCAGGACCTGCAATTGTTCTTTTTGGGGGGAGACAGCTTGCCCTGCATCGACGCACCAGAAAGCACCAAAACGCACCAAAGCACCATCAAGCACCAATCGGTGCACAGTCAACACAGTTCAAAATAAAAATAACCAAACAAACCCTTGGTGGTGTTGCTCTTCGGCTCCCTCTGCTGGCTAATGCTCTTCCTGATGTTGTCTTTCTTCATCTTCTTACTGGCGGCCTATTTGGACATAATAAAACGAAATGCACAAAACGTGTCCGTTTTTATTTATGGCCCACAGGGCCGACTAGGAGTGGTTCACCTGTGTGGCATAGGTGCCATGCTACAAAGGTCCGCCAGCAAGATCTCGGGCCGTCATGGCCGGTTGCAGCAGAGGGGCCATGCCCCCACCCGTGGGGTCCATAAGTGGTGCTCAGCCACAGACATGTGGTCCATAAGTGGTGCATTGATGCAGACAGCTGGTTGCGGGAGTTTCGGGCACACAATGGCAGACTCCCGCACGCTCCCCTCGGCGCCCAGTGGCACACAGTCCTCGCGTGGGAGACAAGGGGAGGGGGGGGAAAGAAGACAGGTGAGTGAGGGGTAAGGTCACAAGTGTACACATCAACAAGGCAATGCAAGACGAGGTGCGTACGGAGAGCGAAGTGAGAAAGCTCGTCCCTACCGTACGTCACCCCCCCTGTTACCTACTCTACCCTTGCCCTTACCCCATATGTACAAAAATCTACACATTTACAAATTCGTCGCTACCGTCACGTCTTCCCCATATTTTCCCGATACCAAATTCGTCCCCACAATCCCTCTAACCAAAATTTGCCATCACCCAATTCATCATCAATCCTCATAAGGAGGGAGAGATGGAACAACAAAGCACAATGTCACACCCATGTCATGATGCGTCTCACATTCCAAACATTTGCACAGTAAAAATAATCAAACCTGGCATGGTGTGGAGTCACGTCACCCCAGGTGAGTGGATGCGGATGTTGCGAGGAGATTTCAATCCTAACTATCTTCTAAATGACATTAACACACTTTACACTACCCGGGGTCTTTCCCTGCCAAACCATTGGCAATCTTACTCTATGCGGTTTTAAGAACCAAATTCCCATTGACCAAACTGTGGTGCTTCTTCAATTTGGGGCTTTCTCCCCCGATTCAACTCCCTGTGCCTTTGCACAATTTCAGGACTGGATCATGTGGCTCTCCCACAGGTCTACCCACCTGCACACCTCCACCACTGCAGTTTCCTCCGAGCTTACCTGCTCCTTATCCTAACCTATCTACCTGGGGAAGGCCCTCTGGCGCTCTCCCCACTCGGTGCCCTCTGGCACTGGGCTACCCGGGTCCGCCCTCCGGATCCTCGGGCCCCATCCACAACTCTACCTGCTCCCAGAGCCCACCTGTGGCCTCACCTGGCCGACATCCTCACAGTGGTGGATTACCCATTCAACTACACATACTAACAGGCCACACGCCCAGCCATTTCCACGTCACTAATGCACCCATCCAAATACCATTCTTCCACCACGCACCACAGATGCCAATCTCCAACCACAATTTACCTGTACCCTCTACCTAACGCTTACACTACCCTCCCCGGGTATTCGTGATGTGGTCCATCCTCCTTTCCCCCATCCACACCTTCGCACCATCCACTCCACTCCACAGTTTCCACCATACTCACTCCACGACCATCCATTCCATACTCCATATATTCCATACTCCATGTATTCCACACAACCATTCTCCATACACCTGTAGTTGCACACCTGTGCAATCACTCCTACTGGTGCTTCCAGCACCCTCCTTCCTCCCTGGACCATTTGGTCAACACAACACACAATCACCACTACTCAGTCATACACTGCTCCATACACCTGTTCAGTTGCACACCTGTGCAATCACAATTGTTCCTCACTCACTTTTCACAAGACACTTCTGAATACTCTTTCAATTCTCAAACAACCACACGGCATCATCTGAACTACCTGGTGCCCTGCTAAAACTCGCGCTTCCCCGTCACCCCTTTAAAATATTGCGCTCCCTCGTCATTATAATCCAACTACTCTCTCTATGTCCCCACTACCTGTCCACTGTTGCTACTTAACCTTACAGTTACCTATGGTCATCTTCTCTAGATCCCTATCATTTTATCCTAACCCTCCCGGGCTAGTTTTCACTGCCAAACCACATAAACCTATAGCTCCTTTGCCCCCGGTGTGAGAGATGGCAGAGTTGCCATCCCACCACAACGGGTATCTCTCACTACCACCCCCCCAGTCCTCTGACACTACGAGCCCCTGTCGCAAGAGGTACTGGGTCCTGCCTCGGCATCTAGAGCCGAGGCGATCCACGAGGGCGCCTGCTCGCCGGCATAAGGTCTTATCCGGTCGGCATGGACGATCCGAGGGAGGGCCCGTGGCCCCATTTTGATCTTAACGACCACATCACAGATGTGCGACAGGACGACTCCCGGGCCTTGCCAGGGGGAGGTGAGTTTTGGGCACCTGCCCTTCCGCCTCCGGGGATTAAAGAACCAAATCTTCATCCCCGGAGCATACTGACTCCCCTGGCTCTGGTCGTCGTACCTGCGCTTCATCTTGGCCCCCGCAAGATTGAGCTGGCGGCGGGAAAAGGCATGGACCCGCTCCATGCCTTCCTCCAAGTGACGTGCGTAACCCTCCCTCGGCGGTGTATGGCACGGGACCGCATAGCAAGTCGGCGGGAGCCCGTAACTCCCCCCCATACATAAGCAACGCTGGACTGCATGCGGTGGCTCCGTGCTGGCTGGTTCGGTAGGCCATTAACAAGTACGGGAGATGTTCGTCCCAGTCATCCTGATGGGTGGTGGTGAACAATGCCAGTTGTTGGACCAATGTTCGATTGAATCTTTCCACCATCCCGTCAGATGGAGGCCGCAAGGGCGTGGTCCTGGTTTTCCGAATTGACAGGAGTCTGCACATATCTTTTAATAATTGGCTTTCAAAATTTCGACCCTGATCGGTGTGCAGCTCCTGTGGAATTCCATGCCGACATACAAATCCTTCCACGAAGGCCTGTGCCACAACCCCGGCTTCTTGGTTGGGGAGGGCATAGGCCTCCGGCCACTTGGTGAAATAGTCCATTACAACGAGGATGTACTTTTTACCTTGGCGGGTGCGGGGCAGCGGTCCTAGAATATCCATAGCCACCCGCTCAAGGGGGGCCACCACCTGGTGTAATTGAAGGGGGGCCCTCATCCTCCGTGCTGGTCCCTTTTTGGCAAAACAGGCATCGCATCTCCGACACCAGTCCTGTATGTCGCACCCCATATTAACCAAATAGAACCTCCGGCGGACCCGAGATGTTGTCTTTGTACTGCCCAAATGGCCGCCGGAGCGGGTACCATGCACCTATTGTAATATGACGTTCTTAAATTTGTCAGGGACTATCACCAGCCAGGAAGTTCTCTCAGAGGGAACCTCTACCCACTTGCGATACAAGATGTTGCCTTTCAATTCCAGGGTCTGCCACTGAGCCCAATATGCCTTTGTTTGCGCCCCGAGGGGGGTGACCTCTTCCCCCTTTGGTCTTTGCCCCAATTTGACCCATTTGAACACCGGCCCCAGAACGGGATCCTCCTGCTGGGCCGTGCTCCATGCCAAATTTCCAAATTCCTCGTCCGCGGTTAGTGGCAAAATTGGCCCTCTCACCGGGGTTGCCCGAATGACGAGAATTGGGGCAGAATCGCCCAATTGCTCCCTCTCCTCGTGTCTCGCACTAAATTTACAGTTTTCCCCCAGATAAGGACGCCGAGAGAGTGCGTCTGCATTACCATGGGCCTTCCCGGCCCTATGGGTCACATCAAAATCGTACTGCTGCAACTTTTCCAACCACCTTGCAATTTGGCCCTCCGGTTCCTTGAACCGAAGGAGCCATTGCAAGGAGGAATGGTCAGTTCGAACCGAAAATTTCCACCCGTAAATGGTTCATGGCAGCCAGCATCGCCAATAACTCTTTGCGAGTGACACAATAA
The DNA here is from genome assembly GCF_964187855.1 of Myxine glutinosa. Taxonomy (NCBI): domain Eukaryota; kingdom Metazoa; phylum Chordata; class Myxini; order Myxiniformes; family Myxinidae; genus Myxine; species Myxine glutinosa. The sequence goes on from NC_136263.1 coordinate 148,592,485, forward strand.
TTTCGTTCGGGCCTACTTAAGGCCCGACTATAATTACCAATCACCCTCTCCACGCCCTCCTGTGTCTGAGATAAAACTGCGCCCAATCCTTCCTGGCTCGCATCCGTGTCCAGGGTAAATGTCCCGTCGCTAGTGGGGTAAGCTAGAAGGGGTGCGGATGTCAAACACCCCTTCAATTTTAGGAAGGCCTCTTGGCACTCCCTTGTCCAATTAAATCGCGTCCCCTTCTCCGTAAGCCGGTGGAGGGGATGGGCCAACTCCGCAAATTTCGCCACAAAGCGCCGGTAGTAGGAGCAGAGTCCCAAAAATCCCCACACCTCTTTGATGGTACGTGGTGTGGGCCACTCCTCTACCGCTGTAAGTTTGCCTGGGTCCGTCTTTACCCCCTCGCGACCGATAACATGATCTAGATAGGCCACCTCTCTTGCAAACAAAGTGCACTTACTCGGGTTCAGCTTCAACCCTGCCTGTCTGAGGCACCCGAACACCTGGTCCAAATTAGCTAAAGCCTGGGGGAAAGTCTTGGCATGTACTAGGACGTCATCCAGGTATACCAGGCATGATTGCCATGGCATGCCGCCTAGTACATGTTCCATTAATCGCTCAAAGGTGGCGGGGGCGTTACACAAACCAAACGGCATCACAGTGAACTGATACAGCCCCTTACCTGTGGAAAATGCCGTTTTCTCCTTCCCTGCCCGATCCATCTCCACCTGCCAATACCCACTCTTGAGGTCCAAAGTTGAGAACCAATTTGAGCCTGCAATGGCATCGAGGGTGTCATCAATTCTTGGCAGGGGATATGAGTCCTTGAGTGTCACGTTGTTTAGCTGGCGATAGTCCACGCAGAACCGCGTGGTCCCATCTTTCTTTTTAGCCAGCACAACTGGTGACATCCAGGGACTTCCCGAGGGCTCAATCACGCCTGCGTCGAGCATTTTTTCAACCTGCTCGTCAGCTTCCGCCCTCTTGCTCCAAGGGAGCCGTCGGGTGGCCTGACGAATAGGCCGGGCCTCACTGGTGTGGATCTGATGTTTCACCAGGCCCGTACGTCCAATATCCTCGGTGGACAAGGAGAAGAGATCCAAATGGGATCCAACCAGTTTGTGTAAGGCCTCCTTCTGGGTACCTCACAACTCTACGCTACTATGATTTACCATCTCGCAAATGGGATCGGGCCAATTCCTAATATTTATTGAAGGCTCCCCCTGGGGCCGGCTCGGCTGGACGTTCTCGCCCCTCACTGACGCGACTTCGCTAACTGGGGTGCAGCCAGCTACCTTCGTGCCCCTCACTATAGTGCGTGGTTCTGTACTAATGTTAATTACTCGGACGGCCACCACCGGCCCGTCCGTTTTTACAAGGGTGCGGCCCACGATTACCCCAGGTATGGATCGCGCTGCCACCAGTTCGACCAGGCCACAGGACTCCTGCCATGTCGGGCGAGCTGACCATCGGGCCGGCACTATGGCCTCGGTCCCCGGAGGGATGGTCACGGCCTCAGGAGCCTCCAGCTCCACCCTCTCGGCCGTGCTCACTCCCTCCAATGGTAGCTCTTCCACTCCCCATCGCAGGGTCCCCCGGCTCAAGTCAATTTTACAACCGCTGGCAGTCAACAAATCCAACCCTATTAAGCATGGGTCGCACACCTCCGCCACCCAAACCTCTATCTCTCTCTTTCCCGACCGAACTTGAGGGTCACAATACCACGCCCTATGATCGGAGCCGTTGCCCTGGTAGCCAACTGCAAACTATGATTTTCCAGATGCTGGATTTTACCCCAGCCGTCTGCACTCGAATTAAGGATCATGGGGCTGATGATCGTGGCGCTGGCTCCCGTGTCCACAATGGCGTCTACCCCCACGCCGGCAATTTTGCATCGAATTGTCAAACTACCGGTTCCAATTTGGCCACAATGAATGACCTGTCGCGTCAACGAGGGCTCCTCTCCATCCCCTACTGCCGAACACCGCCCTGCATGCCCAGCACGTTCTAGTTTCCCGGGCCCTGGCGGGGGTGGAGGGGTGTCTGAGGTCGGCTAGGCCGATCTATACTGGGCGGAGTTGAGGGCATCGGCTGGCGGGGAACGTCCTGGCGCGGAGCTCGGCACTCCCACGCACGGTGACCCAGCCGAGCACAATTATAACACCTCACCTGGTAAGGTGCTTGCCTCCGGTATTCCAAATTTCCCCCCCTGTATGTCCGAATTGGGGTACTCTGTCGTGGACTACCAGGTGCCACCGCTGGAGCCGCCTGCCATGGTCCAGGTCCCGCTAGGCGCCGATCCACCAGCCTCCGAACCATGCTCTCCAGGTCAGGGTCCCCGTCAGGGGCGGGCCCCCTAGGGGGGCCGCCCCCCATCATGGGCCCTACCTGACGCACCGCCACTGCGTGGCGCTCGCCTCCCCGGGCCAGGGGCCTCGCTGCTTCCCAACGGGCTGCAGCGTCGGCCTCCTGACTCATGGTCTGCGGGCGCCACATGGCGAGCTGTTGTCGGAGCTCCAGATCCGGAAGGGCCTGGATAAAGTGATCCAGCGCCAGGCTTTCCTGGGAACTCGCTGCCATGTCTGCGTGTGCAATCCCCATGGCACGGCGAATGTCGTGGGCAAGCTCCCCGATGGTCTCCTGGCGTTTGCGTTTTCGCTGCGCCAGCTGGGCTTTAACAAGCTCGCTTTGCTGTTCAATACCAAAACGATTAATTAAGGCCGCGCGGAGAGCTGACAGGGTGAGAGCACCCGGTGGTAAAGCTGTCAGCACCTCCGCCGCCGCACCGCGCAATGCCCCCACAAGGTGTACTCCACCTTCGTCTGGATTCCAACCATTGCCTAGGCAGACATACTCAAACTGCGCCAGGTACGCCCTCAAATCACTCTTGCCGTCGTACGGCGCGAGTGGGACCTTGTGGGTGCCCGAAGGCCGGACCCCACACGTCACTCCTTGCGGGATCAACGTGGGACCAAACCGTTCAGGCTCCCACAGTACGCTATTCCCGGGGGGCTCCCGCACATCCCCCGTCCCTCCAAACACTACCCCTCTTGGTGTCGATGCCTGGGTCGCCCTTCCGCAACCCACTCCATACCCGCACACCCTTGCTCACCAGCACCCCCCTCACTCCCCATAGCCAGACCTCCTTGCACACCTCCTTTCTCCATACCCTCCGGACCAGTCATACACCTCACCATTGGTCCGTCACGAACACCCGGGTCTACACCACCCCCCAAGCCGACGGAATCTCCCCTCACACCACATACATTTCCGAGTATATTGCCACTCACCTCGGCACCTCGTCTCCATTCCTCCTCCGCCACCTGCAAACTCTTTATTTGGTTAGCGAGCACCTCATCATGATTTGAGCACAGACCTTGCACATATTCCATCACCTCCTCCTTTATCTCCTTTTTAGTTTCCCTCCGTCTTCTTAATTTCACTCACCCCCTCTTCCACTTCCTCTAATTTCTCCCTTACCTCCTTCATTTCCCGGTGCGCCCCCTCGATCTCTTCCTCTAACGCCACCTTGACCGTTTCTATGTGCGTCCTCACCTCCCGGTCTTTCATCTCCATTGCCTCCGTCACCTCGTCCAACCTCTTTGTCAATCCCTCATGTACCATCTGACATTCCCTCTTTGTCGCTATAAGTTCCTTCTTGATGTCTTTCTGTGCCGCCTTTAACCCACCGATTATTGCAGTGTTCTTTTCCACTTGATCCACAAGTTCGTTTTGTCCCACCGTCAGCTGTTCTACTCCCCTTGTTAGATCTTCTATGCCCCCCTGTAACCTAGCCGTACTACTTCTCACCTCTTTCTCCATACGTTTCTCACCTCGCTTTACCTCCTCGCGTACCCCTGAGACATCCTCGCCCACACCTCGTCTTATCTCCTCCCCCATCTCCTCCATTTCTTTCGTAGATGCCGCCCTCATCTGTTCCAATTCATTCCTCTGAGCATCCATTTTACCTTCCAACCCGATTTTCACCTCCTCTATCTGGTTCCCCATCTGTTTGATTTCCCGGGCAGATTGCTCCCCTATTTCACGCAATTTGTCTTCCATCTTGTCTTCGAGCCCCGTTAACCCATTCTTCACCCCTTTTATCCCGTTGTCTAACCCCTCAAATTTACTGTTTAACCCGTCTCTTAATTGCTCACTGGTACCCCTCGCTTCATCCCTCATTCTGTTTTCCAACCCTCCGATTTGGTTTCCCATGTGCTGCCCCATTCGATTTTCTAATTGCTCACCCTGAGCCCTCGTCTCTTCTTTTTGGGTGTCTAATTTGGCCATTATTTGCATCATAAATACTCTCATGTACTCCGGCATCTCGGGCTCGGCTGCCGCGACCACGTGCGAAGCGCCGCCATTTTGTGCACCTGATACCCTCGCAACCACATCTTCATTGCTCTCCTCATCCATTTCCTCCCTCTGGTCCTGGGTTACCCCTAACCCCTCTTCTAATTCCCCCACCGGCATCCCGTCGCCTTGACCATCCATGGCACGATTTTTAAATTTAGGATGTTAAAAATAAAATTACATTTTGGGCCACTCCAAATTTTGAGCGCGCTATTCGCGCTTCGGGTCCGAATCTCGCTCCTGACACCAATTGTTACGGATCTCTACATCGGCCTTTCCCCCTTAAGAAGGGGGGATTAATCCCCTTGTCGGCGACTGACCGACATGAGTCCTGGGGGTCCCATCGCTCCTTCCGGTCGGGAGCAGCCAGGGTATTTGGTCTACAAAAGGTCCCAAGGACCTGAGTGCCACTCCTGACCGTGAAGCAAGGGAGGGACTCCTGCTCGAACCCCGGTTTTAGATGGACTAGTTGCCGAGCGGTTTTAGCAACCCGAAGTTCGAGCCATTTAACAGGACTAAACCCGATCCTAAACGTTGGCCAAATCGTTCCACAGGTATTCAATGAAGGAAATCACTAAAGCGACCGAATGTGAAGAAGAAGGCGAAGGTAGGAAGAACAAATATAATTTATTACTATTATTTACAAGACCAAAAATAACCAAGGAGAAGGAAAGATAATAAAATAATTTACAGAAGAAGAAGACACAGTGCAATTATTAGCTTATATTATACAGTCTTACTTAACCCAGGACAGAACAAAGACAGACTACGAGCACACTTACATGGGGGATGATGGCAGGAACGAATGCTGGAAGTGGATAGCTGGAGGAAGAGGAAGGTCCACGGGAACTGGGTCACGGTCGGGCCGGGAGCGGCAGCTCCGTTCCTCCGCGGCCACAGTCGGCACCGCCGTCAACGCCCAAGCTGCGGTCGTGCGAGTTGCCGCGGTACGAGCTCCGCCGGTTCAAGCTGTTGCTGCTGTTCGAGCTCCGCTGGTGGAGTCAAAGCTGCCTGGTGGAGCCAACGCTGCCTGGTGGAGTCAAAGCTGCGTGGTACTGCTCATGGTACTGCCTCTGAACTCATCTGAAGCATCTCTCTCTCCCACTTCACCGCAGCACTGTTCTTGCCCAACCTGTCGAGTCGCTTGCGGAAGAGGTGAGAATCAAGCCACAAGCACTTGACCGCCTGGATGCTCTCTCTCTCTGACTTCACCTCAGCACTGTTCTTGCTCAACCTGTCGAGTCGCTTGCGGAAGAGGTGAGAATCAAGCCACAAGCACTTGACCGCCTGGATGCTCTCTCTCTCCGACTTCCTCAAAGGCTTCCGCACGCGCTTTTATTGCCCCTGGGGCGATCAAGCCGCCGGCCTCCAGGACATGCCCATCGGCGAGCTCGCCTCGGCCCTGATTGGCCGCGAGGGCCCACCGATCCCGCCCCCAGAGGAGGCGTTGGCAAGGCCACGCCTTGTTCCTGGTGCTGGGCTGACTCCTCCCACCTTCTGCTCCGAGATGACCTCGTGCTCAATGGAGTCTTGCAGCGAAAAACACGGTCCCAAAGCAGCAGCGGCGAATGCAGAAAACCGCCCAATGCAGATGGCAATTGATGACAAAAGGGGCATGCGTTTGGAAGTGGAGGCTTTGGGGAATTTGAAAATGGATTCTACCTTGTTCCAATTTGGTTCAATGCAGTGTCAACTAGTGGGAAGACAGAACCTTAACCTAATACACATAATAAGGAGATAACTATTGAACAAAGGAAATCTATGATTTGCTACGTGATTGTATATGGAATAACTATGGGAACGACCTTTGACCTTTATACACAACAAATGGAGGAAGGAGGGTGATATTTACAACAATTTCATTACACTTAGAACGATAATAAAAACTACAACACCATTCTCAAATCCACAATAGTACCTGCAAACAGATGTGTAAATTTAAAATAACTTCCAAGATCTTTAGAAACAGTATTTGTAACTGCCATCAAATATGTTATTTATGCGGAATGAAACAATATATTCTCCAAAAGGGTTTGCAAATTATTAAATCCGTTTTAACGTGGTAGTCTTTGAATAATCGTTTCATTAAGTTGATATTTAGTTGTTTAGAGATACATGTGCACATTTTTCCTGGTAGGATGCTGCCCTCTGTCTGTATAGATTTGTACACGTCAGTTAGGAGTTTGTTTTGCTCGTATTGTAATTTCTCTTTAATTTAAAGCTATTTCGTAAGGATACTTCTGTTTATATGATCACTTATTAAAACTGTAATGGCATTGGTAATCTTTGCATGAAGAAAAGTAATTTCAAGCATTGTACTGTGTGTGTGAAATCACATTTTATGGAGAAAACATTGAGCTGTGAGAGGATCTTTTGGGTCAGTGGTATATTAGAATGGTATTGGTCAATGCCTTTCTACATTTGCTAGAAGTTGAAACATAATTTTGGGTAAAATGCATCTTCGCAAAGGATTCTGTGTTTAGAATAAGAATCTCTGGAGCACAGTGTCTGGATTTTAACCAGTAATTCCTTGCAGAAGCACATTTGTCTCTGCTTGCCCATTTGTTAATGTTCTCACAAAGAGAACAAACTAATTCATTTTAATGCAGTTATGCTAAACCAGATGACTATGCTTAATGGATAACCTGCACAGAGGTTCATGTAGGGGGTGAAGCAGAGGTCTGTTTACTAAATTAGATAAACATGGCATCAGATTACTTATCCAAAAATGTTTGGAGAAGTTTGAAGAAAATAAGATGGTTTATGACAATGTAAGTTCTGCTTTTCTTTTTCTCTCTCTCTCTCTCTCTTTCTCTCTCTCTCTATCTCTATCTCTATCTCTACCTCTCTCTCTATCTCTATCTCTCTATCTCTATCTCTATCTCTATCTATCTCTCTATCTCTATCTCTCTATATATAGTGTAACGATTTTGAGAAGTGTAACGGGTTTTGAGAAGTGTAACGGGTTTTGGGGAGTGTAACAATTTTGGAGGAAGGGTAACGGATGTGAAGAGTATGGTTTTGGTATGGTAACATCCTGGTAATGTAAATAATGGTCGCAGCCGTCCTCCTAATTAATTTCATAGAACATACACGCAGGTCACGATATATCTTTTAAATAGTGTATTTCCTTATTCCATGTAGGCTAAGTATGTGTTTTCCACTAGATTGACTTTGCATTGTATCAAACAAAATAAGCGTAGGCCCTTCCAATTTCCCCAAAACCTCCCTTCCAGTTGCCTTCCGCATTTTGGTCGGTTTTTCTCTTCAACCACCATTGGCCACGAGGTAAGGTTGGAGAAGAAAGGCGTGTCTCCACCTCGTCAGAAGAGGGCAGGAGTGAACCGGCCCTAACAGCCAATCAACACCGCGGTGAGTGACCCGGTAGGCGTGCCCTCGGAGCCGGCGGCTTAATTCCGCCGGAGGTGATAAAAGCGAATGTAAGGAACTGCTTTACAGGAGAGGCCTTGAGAGATACGCTGGGGGATGACCTGGAAGAGGAGCGCAATCCACCGCAAGCCCTACCTACCTGCCTGCAATATCCCCTGTCGTTGGAGAGACGCGCTGAACGGAGGGAGACGGCTCCACCCCAGGAAGAGGAGCAGGTGTGCCGAGCCAGCGCGTGACGGCCGCGGATACGCGACGGAGGTTTCCCCGCCAAAACCGCGAGGGGTTGAAAGCTGCTGCCTCCGACCTTGCCTTCCTCTCAAGCAATCAACCTCGAGCCATTACCTGCCTGCAATATCCACCGTGTGAGTGTGAACGTCCTGTCCTACTCGTTTGTCTTGGGGATTAAGTAAATGAAATAGAATAAGTTAACAATGCACTGTGTGACTGCTCTTTTCCATCTATTGCTGTAAATAATATTGGTCGCTCTAAAATATTGCTTGTGTGTGTATAATAAATCTGTTCTTCCTCCAAACTCTGTCTTTCTTCTCTCTTCTTCTCTTTCGGTCGCTTTAGAGGTTTCCCAATTGAATATCTGTAGCGCGATTAGTCAACGTTCGGGTGGAATCGGGTTCTAATCGGGGAGTAACTGTTCGGACGCGGTTAAATACACCACCGCTCGGTAAAATAACATCCAAAAACCGTGTCCGTAACAATTGGTGTCGAGGAGTTGGATTCGAACCTGGGACTAAATTTGTTAGGCCCAAAGTTTAAAAAAAAATTTTGGTCAAAATTACGAGCTGCCGAAATTGTGTTGTTTTATAAAACCCGAATTTTGAGATCGCGCCATGGACAATCAAGGCGATCGGATGTCGGTGGGGGAGATAGACGGGTTAGGGGTAACCCAGGAACCAGGGGAAATGTATGTGGAAGAAAGGGAGGAGGAGAGCAATGAGGAGGCGGTTGAGGGGGTGTCAGACGCGCAAAATGGTGTCCTCGCGCACGTGGGTGTAGCGGCACCAAATTTTGCCACGCCCGCGACCGTGGTAGCGCCCCTGGTGGATTCAAACCTTTTGTTGCTACAAATCGGGGCCCTTATGGACAAAATGAGGGACGAAGCGAGGGCTAATAGTGAGCGATTAGAGGGCCAAATGGGGGTAATGGGAAACCAAATGGGGGTAATGGGGAACCGGATGGATGCTCAGGGTGAGCGATTGGAGGGCCAAATGGGGGTAATGAGGGACGAAGCGAGGGGTACCGGTGAGGGATTAGAAAAGAAATTTGAGGGATTAGAAAAGAAATTTGAGGGATTAGACAAGAAATTTGAGGGGTTAGACAATGGGATAGAAGGGGTGAAACATGGGTTAACGGGGGTGGAAAACAGAATGGCTGCCCAGGAGAATCAGTTAGAGGGGGTGAAAAATGGGTTAATGGGGTTAGAAAATAGGATGGAGGACAAATTGCGGGAAATAGGGGAACAATCCGCCCGGGAAATCGAACAGATGGGGAACCAGATGGAGGAAATACGACGAGGGGTGAGTGAGGAGGTCTCGGGGCTGCGCGAGGAGGTAAAGCGAGGCGAAAAGCGTATAGAGAAAGAAGTGAGGAATAATACGGCTAAGTTACAAGGGGGAATAGAAGATCTGACGGAGGAGGTGGAGCAGCTGACAGAGGGACAAACTAAGTTAGTGGAGCAGGTTCAAAAGAACACTGCGGTACTAGGAGGGTTAAAGGCGACACAAAAAGAAATTAAAAACGAATTAATAGCGACGCAGAGGCAATGTCAGATGGTACGGGAGGAACTGACAATGAGGGTGGAAGAGGTGACGGAAGCAATGGAGACGAAGGACCGGGAGGTAAGGACGCACGTAGAAACGGTCACGGTAGCCTTAGAGGACGAACTTGAGGAGACGCACCGAGAAATAAAAGAGGTTAAACAAAAATTAGAGGAAGTGGAAGAAGGGGTGAGTGAAATTAAAAAGAGACGGAGGGAAACTAAGAGGGAGATAAAGGAGGAAGTCATGGAATATGTACAAGGTCTGTGTTCAAATCATGATGCGGTGCTCACTAACCAAATAAAAAGTTTGCAGGTGGTAGAGGAGGTGCGACGAGGTACGGAGGTGAGTGGCAATGTACATGATGTGAGGGGAGATTCAGTCGGCTTGGGGATTGGTTTGGATCCGGGTGTTCGTGAAAGGCCGTTGGTGAGGTGTGTGACAGGACCGGTGTGCGAAAAAAGAGGTGTGCGAGAATGTCCGACCATGGGGTGTGTGAGGAAAAAGTGCACGCCGAGGAGTGAGTGTACCGTCAAGAGTGAGTTGGTCGAAGCGCGTGTGCGAGGGAGCACAGGGAAGCGCGGTGTGGTGAGTGTTACGGAGGAAGTAACGAAGAAGTGTGCGCGGGAGGATGCGCGAGAAAGGTGTGTAACGGACGGGTGCATGGGGAAAGCGCATGCTGTCAAGAGTAAGGGAGAATGCATGCCTGTGGTGAGTGTTACGGAGGAAGTAACGAAGAAGTGTGCGCGGGAGGATGCGCGAGAAAGGTGTGTAACGGACGGGTGCATGGGGAAAGCGCATGCTGTCAAGAGTAAGGGAGAATGCATGCCTGTGGTGAGTGTTACGGAGGAAGTAACGAAGAAGTGTGCGCGGGAGGATGCGCGAGAAAGGTGTGTAACGGACGGGTGCATGGGGAAAGCGCATGCTGTCAAGAGTAAGGGAGAATGCATGCCTGTGGTGAGTGTTACGGAGGAAGTAACGAAGAAGTGTGCGCGGGAGGATGCGCGAGAAAGGTGTGTAACGGACGGGTGCATGGGGAAAGCGCATGCTGTCAAGAGTAAGGGAGAATGCATGCCTGTGGTGAGTGTTACGGAGGAAGTAACGAAGAAGTGTGCGCGGGAGGATGCGCGAGAAAGGTGTGTAACGGACGGGTGCATGGGGAAAGCGCATGCTGTCAAGAGTAAGGGTGAGTGCGCGACCGAGAGTGGAGGTGAGAGTAGTGAGAGTGACAAGGAGAGTGAGCTGGTTGTGATAGGTGAGCGAGGATGTACACCTGGGATGGAAGGATGCACACCTGGAATGGTAGAGCGTGAGTGGGAATGCACGCTGGAATTGGTAGTGAGACACGTGGTTGGGTGTGCGGGTGAGAGCACACCTGTGATTGTCACAAAGGAGGTGACCGAGGAGGGGGCGCGAAGCGGTGTATTGGTGAGGTGTGCGAGCAACGAATGTGTGCCAAAGTGTTCGGTGGTCAGGTGTGTGACCAAGTCGGTGAGCGGAATGAGTGTACCGAGGTGTGAAAGAAAAGGTACGAGGAGAATGGGAACGGCTGCATGTATGAGCAAGAAAGAGGTAGCGTATGCATGTAAGCCTGCAGGTGAAGCGTCGACGGTAACCGGGTTAAAGGTTAGGTCGACTTTTAGCCGGATCGGGCCCTCGGTGCGTGCCGGGCTTCGCGTGCCGCGAGAACCAGCGGAGATCCGAGCCACGGCGGGTTCGAAAGGACCGCCGTGCGCGATCCACGCTGGGCCTCGCGTGGAGCGGCCGCGTCCGGGCTCCACAAGGCGGAGCGGGCAGCTCGATAGGAAGGGTCGTCATGGCGACCACTTTCTATTGAGACGTGCCGGCAGGTCGAGATCGGGACATTGGATGGCTCCACGCCGAAGTGGTGCATGGGATCTCGGCCCGGGTAAGCCTCCGTCCCTGCCCCGAATGCGGCACGTATCCAGCCGCTGGCACAAAACGACCCGCGTTCACTGCTCGGCTGTACGAAGCCGGGCTGTAGATGTGAATTGGCGCACCGAGAGGATGTAATAAGTAGACGGGTGATGGTGATAGTGATAGTGATTTAAAACGAAATTTAGAAAAGTGAATAGAATTGGCAGTAAATGGAAAATTTTTGAATTGTTGGAATTTGGACGAGCGAAATTGGTAGTGAGAGACCCCCGATGTGGTGGGATGGCAAATCCACCATCCCTCACAGATGGGGGCAAAGGAGCAATAGTTTATGGGGTGTATGGCAGTGAAAACTAGCCCGGGTGGGTTAGGTTATAATGATAGGGATCTAGCGAAGATGACCTTAGGTAACGATAAGGTTAGTTAGTGACTGATACCTGTAGTGGGGACGCAGGTAGGTTAGTGTGGTTGATAATGACGTGGGAGCGCAATAGTTTAAAGGGACGACTGGGAAGCGCAAGTTTCAGAGGGGAGGAGTTAGCTGAGATGATGCCGTGTGTGGGAGAATGGAACAGGTGTGATTGCACAGGTGTGTGGAGCAGTGTATGAGGGAGTAGTGGTGATTGCGTGTTGTGTTGACCAAATGGTCCAGGAAGAAAGGAGGGTGCAGGTGGCACCAGGTATGATTGCACAGGTGTGCAACGACAGGTGAATGAAAGACAGGTGTATGGAATAAATGGTATGGAGTATTGGAATGGATGGTCGTGGAGTGAGTATGGTGGAAATTGTGGAGTGGAGTGGATGGTGCGAAGGTGTGAATGGGGGAAGAGTGGACCCCCATCACGGATACCCGGGGCGGGTAGTGTAAGTGTTAGGTAGAGGGTATAGGTAAATTGTGGTTGGATATTGGCATCTGTGGTGCGGGTGACAGAATGGTATGTGGATGGGTGCATTGGTGTTGTGGAAATGGCTGGGCGTGTAGCCTGTTAGTGTGTGTAGTTGGTTTGGGCACTCCACCACTGTGAGGATGTCGGCCAGGTGAGGCCGCAGGTGGGCTCTGGGAGCCAGTAGTCGTTGTTGTGAATGGGGCCCGAGGATCCGGAGGACGGACCCGGGTAGCCCAGTGCCAGAGGGCACCATGGGGTGACAGAGCCAGGAGAGGGGCTGTCCCCAGGTAGTTAGGTTAGGGTGAGGAGCTAGGTAAGCTCGGGTGGCAACTACAGTGGTGGAGGTGTGCAGGTGGGTAGACCTGTTGGGAGAGGTACACGTCGCAGCCCAGAAATTGTGCTAGAGCACCGGGAGATGAATCGGGGGAGTGAGACCCCAAATTGAGAAGCACCACAGTTAGTCAATGGGAATTGGTTATTAGAACCACATAGAGTAAGATTGCCAATGGATTGGCAGGGAAAGACCCCGGGTAGTGTAAAGTGTGTTAAAATCATTTAGAGGATAGTTAGGATGAAGGATCTCCTCACACCATCTGCATCCACTCACCTGAGGTGACAGGTACTCCACACCATGCCATGTTTGATTATTTTTTACTGTGCAAATGTTTGGGTTGTGAGACGCATCATGACGTGGGTGTGACATTGTGCGTAATTCCATCTCTCCCTCCTTTTGAGGATTGATGATGAATTGATGATGGCAAATTTTGAAGTAGAGGGATTGTGGTGACGAATTTGGTATAAGGGAAATATGGGGAAGACGTGACAGTAGTGACGAATTTGTAAATGGGTAGATTTTGTAAATATGGGGTAAGAGCAAGGGTAGTGTAGGTGACAGGGGGGTGACGTACGGTAGGGACGAGCTTTCTCACTTCGCCCTCCGTACGCATTTCACCTTGCATTGCCTTGTTTGACGTGTACCCTTGTGACCTTACCCCTCGCTCAATTGTCTTTCTTTTGTCTCCCACATGACCTGTGCGCCATTGGGTGCCGAGGGGAGCGTGCGTGAGGTGGCCATTGTGCGCCCGAGATTCCCAGAACCAGCACGCATTGCGTTGATGTACCACTTTATGGACCGCTGTTCGGCGGCCAAGTACCACTTGATGGACCCCAGGTTCTGGGGCAGAGCACCTCTGTTGGAGACCGGCCATAGTGGCCAGGGAATCTTGCTTGCGGACCTCGGTAAGGTGGCACCTATGCCAAACAGGTGGACCACCCTTAGTTGGCCCCTGAGGCCCTAAATAATAATAAAAAAACGAACACAAGTTGTGCTTTTTATTATGTCCAAATAGGCCGCATGAAGCCAGAAGACGTCAGGAAGAACATCGGCCCAGCAGACAAGGAGAAGACCACCACCAGTTGTTTTGTTGTGTTTATTATGAACCATGGTGACTGCGCACCGAGTGGTGCTTTGTGGTGCTTTTGGGTGCTTTGGTGGTATTGGTACTGGTGCATCGATGCAATGCGTGCTGTCTCCTCCCTCCCAACAGGAATTTCTTTCTCTTGTTCCCTAAAAAGAAAAGAAAAAAACACACAGGTCCTGGGTTGCGTTGTAAATAAGAAATCACGTCATTGTAAATAATGCTCCCCACCGTAAATGTATAGTTTCAGAATAATTCCGTAATTCGGTTAGCTGTGGGCTTGAGTCTGTTAGACAGGATGCAATGCAATAGGGGGACATACTTATTTGTGTTTTAAAATTGTCACACTCAGGGTCAGGTTAATTGTAGAGGGAATTACACCTACATGTCACACTCAGTTAAGTCTAGTAGGCCCGAGGACGTGCCTGAAGAAAGGAGGGTGCAGTGTAACGATTTTGAGAAGTGTAACGGGTTTTGAGAAGTGTAACGGGTTTTGGGGAGTGTAACAATTTTGGAGGAAGGGTAACGGATGTGAAGAGTATGGTTTTGGTATGGTAACATCCTGGTAATGTAAATAATGGTCGCAGCCGTCCTCCTAATTAATTTCATAGAACATACACGCAGGTCACGATATATCTTTTAAATAGTGTATTTCCTTATTCCATGTAGGCTAAGTATGTGTTTTCCACTAGATTGACTTTGCATTGTATCAAACAAAATAAGCGTAGACCCTTCCAATTTCCCCAAAACCTCCCTTCCAGTTGCCTTCCGCATTTTGGTCGGTTTTTCTCTTCAACCACCATTGGCCACGAGGTAAGGTTGGAGAAGAAAGGCGTGTCTCCACCTCGTCAGAAGAGGGCAGGAGTGAACCGGCCCTAACAGCCAATCAACACCGCGGTGAGTGACCCGGTAGGCGTGCCCTCGGAGCCGGCGGCTTAATTCCGCCGGAGGTGATAAAAGCGAATGTAAGGAACTGCTTTACAGGAGAGGCCTTGAGAGATACGCTGGGGGATGACCTGGAAGAGGAGCGCAATCCACCGCAAGCCCTACCTACCTGCCTGCAATATCCCCTGTCGTTGGAGAGACGCGCTGAACGGAGGGAGACGGCTCCACCCCAGGAAGAGGAGCAGGTGTGCCGAGCCAGCGCGTGACGGCCGCGGATACGCGACGGAGGTTTTCCCGCCAAAACCGCGAGGGGTTGAAAGCTGCTGCCTCCGACCTTGCCTTCCTCTCAAGCAATCAACCTCGAGCCATTACCTGCCTGCAATATCCACCGTGTGAGTGTGAACGTCCTGTCCTACTCGTTTGTCTTGGGGATTAAGTAAATGAAATAGAATAAGTTAACAATGCACTGTGTGACTGCTCTTTTCCATCTATTGCTGTAAATAATATTGGTCGCTCTAAAATATTGCTTGTGTGTGTATAATAAATCTGTTCTTCCTCCAAACTCTGTCTTTCTTCTCTCTTCTTCTCTTTCGGTCGCTTTAGAGGTTTCCCAATTGAATATCTGTAGCGCGATTAGTCAACGTTCGGGTGGAATCGGGTTCTAATCGGGGAGTAACTGTTCGGACGCGGTTAAATACACCACCGCTCGGTAAAATAACATCCAAAAACCGTGTCCGTAACAATATATATATATACAGTCACGTGAAAAAGTAAGTACACCCCATGTAAAGTTTTGACCTTTTCAACATATTTCAACATGAAGCTATTTGATCTTCATTTCAACAATATTGATAGATAAAGGTGATATAATATAACAAATATCATGAAACATTTACATTTTGTAGTCCATTGAATAATTTAAATAAACATAAATGCAAATTTCGCATGTGGAAAAAGTAAGTACACCCTTGGCTCTAATAGGTGGTATTGCCCCCTTTGGCAGAAACAACCTCAAGTAGGCGTTTCTTATATTTATAACTGTCTACGAGTCTCTGACATCGACTGGGAGAAATTTTTGCCCACTCCTCCATGCAGAATTCTTTCAGCTGTTCGATGTTTGAGGGGTTTTTTGCATGCACAGCTCGTTTCAAATCTCCCCACAACATCACGATGGGATTTAGATCCGGGCTTTGTCTTGGCCATTTCAACCCTCCATTTCTTTCTTTTCAGCCATTCCTTGGTGGATTTACTGGTATGTTTAGGGTCATTGTCATCTTGCAAGATCCACCTTCGGTTAAGCTTCAACTTTCTGACAGATGGCCTCACATTATCCTCAAGCACCCTCTTGTACAATGAAGAATTCCTTGCGGATTATATGACGGTGAGCTGCCCAGGCCCTGATGCAGCAAAGCTGCCCCAAACCATAATATTTCCACCACCATGCTTTACAGTTGGTATCAGGTTCTTGTGGTCAAATGCTATCTTTGGTTTTTGCCAAATATGTCTTCTGGTACTGTGGCCAAATAGCTCTCCCTTTGACTCATCTGTCCAGAGCACATTGTTCCAGAAGTGCTGGTCTTTGCCGAGGTGTTCATTGGCAAACTTTAGTCTTGATGCCTTGATGTTCTTTCTGGACAGCAACGGTTTCCTCCTGGCACACCTCCCATGTAGATCAAATTTGTGCAGCCTCTTTCTAATGGTAGACTCGTGCACTTTGACATCAACAGTGGCAAGAGCTTCCAGGAGGTCCCGTGATGACATTCTGGGGTTCTTAGAGACTTCTTTCAGCATATTGCGGTCTGCTCTCAGGCTGAACTTGCTGGGGCGGCCTGGCCTGAACAATTTGGCAGTTGTTTGGAATCTTCTCCACTTGGAGATGATCTTCCGGACAGTCGAATGATTGATTTCAAATTGTTTGGAGATCTTTTTAAATCCCTTCCCAGACTCGTAGGCATCTATAACCTTCTTTCTGAAGGCCTCAGAGAGCTCTTTTGATCTCGGCATGGTGACGCCACACACTTCAACAACAAAGAGCAAACCAAACTAAATGTCTGAGGTTTAAATAAGGCAGGTTCCTCCAAGATCCTCTCAGACGATGTTCTGCTCATTTGCACCTGAGCTGGTGCACCTGATTCTCATTTTAGGTATTTGAAGTGGTGATAAATGTAGGGGTGTACTTACTTTTTCCACATGCGGAATTTGCATTTATGTTTATTTACATTATACAATGGACTACAAAATGTAAATGTTTCATGATACTTGTTATATTATATCACCTTTATCTATCAATATTGTTGAAATGAAGATCCAAAGCTGTATGTTGAAATATGTTGAAAAAGTCAAAACTTTACATGGGGTGTACTTACTTTTTCACGTGACTGTATATATAAATATATACGCTTCTGCAGGTGGGAAAAAATTCACGCGTGCGCATTAGGATCGCCTACATACGTGCACCAATCAACGCCTCTCTAGCTTCTTTTTTTTTACGCACGAAAAATAAAGGTCGGATACTTTTTGAACACACTACGTGTAAAATGAAGTCGGAAGTGGAATGCAAGAGTAGAGGTGGATGAGATGGAGGAGCGGTTGCAGCAAAAGGAGGCCGTGGGGATGGTACAGCATGGGAAGCATGGCTTGGGGTGGATGGAGCATGAGCGATGGGGAAAGGAATGTGTGAAAGAGAGGAGTAAGAAGGTTCAAAGGGAGGGGAGAAGAAAGGAGGAGGAGGGGAGATATGTGAATGCAGTCAGACAGGCACAGCAAGGTTCTTGGACCTGTTGGGAAGGTGTGCAGGTGAGGATGTTGAAGTGGCAAGAGATTTGGAGGATGGAGCCAATGTGGTTGAGTTTCCTGTTGCGGGCAACGTATGATGTGCTTCCGTCACCAGTAAACTTGAGATTGTGGGGGTTGTTGCAGGAGGAGAGATGTTCTTTGGGTGGAGATTTGGGAACGGTGCAGCATGCACTGAGTGCATGTTCAGTAGCATTTGCAGCAGGACGATACAGGTGGCGACATGATCAGGTGCTGCACAGTGGTAGTGCAGATGGTGCAACAAGAGGTGCTGAGACTGGGAGAGAGAAGAGTGGAGAAGGAGACCAATTGGGGAGAGGTGTTGTTTGTCAAAGAGGGCCAAGTGGTAAGAGGTGTAAAGAGGAGGAGGTGGAAAGCAAGAGGGCTGACAGGTGCTTGTGATTGGCAGTTGATGGTAGACCTAAAGCCACAATTGGTATTCCCAGAGGAGATCTGTGTGACGAGGTTGTGGCCTGACATTGTGCATTTCTTGCTCGGCTTGAGTGTGTGGGAAAGAAAGAAGGAGGATGTGTGACAGAGTGGCCCAGGTTGCCTTCAAAGGCACACTGTGGATATGGAGGAAGTTTATGGAGGAACGACGAACGGTGTCGGTTGAGCTTGAGGGTGGTGGTTAATTTCAGCATAAAGGTGTAGTGACTGAGCATGGAAGAGAAATGGAGAAGTGTGTGTGTGTGTGTGTGTGTGTGTGTGTGTGTGTGTGTGTGTGTGTGTGTGTGTGTGTGTGTGTGTGTGTGTGTTGCAGGAGTGGGTGTCGTTTTGCATGAATGTGTTTTTTTTGAGTGGTGCATGTTGTAAGGGTAGGTGGTCGGTTGTTTTTTTGTGTTGTTTTTGGTGTGTGAGTGAGTGGATGAGGGGCTGTTGATTGTGGGAGTGGAGGTGGTTTTGTTGTTGTAGTCTGTGTTCTCACTGGCTGTGGGTGGGGGGTATGTACGCATACAGGTGTAGCTGCTGCATGTGGAGGGGTATGTGCCCGTGCTGGCCCACCTTAGCTGACCGTATCCAGGTTGAAGGGCCGAAAAGGATTGATGCTGAGGACCTCGACTGAGGACCCGGTCAGTGAGGCACACATGTGACCAGGTGTGTTTTGAAATTATGTATATATATATATATATATATATATATATATATATATATATATACACTGCATGACCAAAAGTATGTGGACACCCGAACATCACACATCTTATTCCAAAATTCATGGGTATTAGTATGGAGTTGTTCCCCCTCTTTGCTGCTATAACAGCCTCCACTCTTCTGGGAAGGCTTTCCACTACATGTTGAAACATTGCTGCGGGGATTTGCTTCCATTCAGCCACAAGAGCATTCGTGAGGTCGGGCACTGATTTTGGGCGATTAGGCCTGGCTTGCAGTCGGCATTCAATTCATCCCAAAGGTGTTTTATGGGGTTGAGGTGAGGGTTCTGTGCAGGCCAGTAAAGTTTTTCCACACCGATCTCGACAAACCATTTCTGTATGGACCTCGCTGCATGGGGGCATTGTCATGCTGAAACAGGAAAGGGCCTTCCCCATACTGTTGCCACAATGTTGGAAGCACACAATCACCTAGAATGTCATTGTATGCTGTAGCGTTAAGATTTCCATTCACTGGAACTAACGGGCCAAGCCCAAACCATTAAAAACAGCCCAGACCATTATTCCTCCTCCACCAAACTTTACAGTTGGCACTATGGATTCAGGCAGTTGCATTCTCCGAGCTTTTTTCGAGATATATTCTTTTGATATATATACTGTATATATCGGTGCAGTGTCTGTGTTGTGTTGTGTTGTCTTGTCACTGAACTACTCCCTCAAACTTTTGTGAAATCGTACCAAACTTCTGGTGTGCACATATCTCTCCTGTCGGTATGTCCTAAGGGTATTTTTTTGGAAAAATTTTCCAAGATTTTTATTTTTATTTTTTGAATTTTTTTGGGGAAATTTTTTTTTTCTCAACTTAAGTTTTCAACTTCAATTGTTTATAAAAGTTAATAACACGTATATTACATATACATTTGTGCAAAATAATTGTTTGTATTATGATTGGTGTAAATCATGACAACACAGCAACTCAGGTACAGTCATTTATCCTCAGCTAAAATAAGCCCGTTCCTCAGTAACGACGCGTGGTGAGCGCAGCGAGCCGAACCAAGCTAGTATATATATATATATATAGTATATATATATATATATATATTGTTGCGGTTTTGATGATATATATATTGTGTGCCGTCGGAGCCAACAATTCACAGTTCTGCCATTCGTGGAATCCGCTTATTCGCGGTTGATAAAATGCGTCGTGTTTCTGTATTTGCGGAAAATTTTCCCGTAAATTTGCGGTTTTTTCCTTTTCGCGGTTGTGTTGCGCGAAATTGCGGGGATTTTCCCCCCTATTCGCGGCCATGTTCCGCAAATTAGCGTTTTTTCACGGGTGCAAAAAATAATTTCACGAGCCGCTAGCTTGACACATTTATAATACCTATCGTTTACCAGCCATGCATAAAGCAGCGAGATGTATGCAAAAAAAACCTTCTTCTACGAGCCACGAGCATGACCTGCTTATTTGATGCATCTGTGGCATGCTTATTTGATGTTACCCTTATTTGATGGTACCCATTTGATGGATCAGGAAGAGAAGCCGGAGAAAACGGCCATCTGTGGCGTGTGTGCTTATTTGATGCATCATCACCTGCTTATAAAATGACTCACCTCTTCCCTCAAACTCTGTTGGACCCGAGAAACCTCTTCTTTGATGGTATTGACCCAAGTCTCCAGTCGCTCCTGCATCAAGTCCCTCACCCTTTCATCAGTCAATGGTGGCACCCACAGGCCTTTATCAATAAACAATCGCTCCTGCTCCGTTATACGGGCTTCCAACCCCTTCAACTCTTCAGCCAATTCACCCCCTGTTGTTTGAAGAGTCCCCATTCCTCTACCTGTTGCCGCATTCTGGCATCCACACGGACCCGATAACCTTCCAGGTCCTCATTGACTTTATCAATTCTGGTATTAGTGGCCCCTATTCTCTCTTCCAACCTTTCCCCCATTCGGACAGCCTGGGTCGTGCCCTCTTTTAAAAAAAATGTAAATTCCGCCCTTTTGGATTCAACTTCAACTGCCATTACCTGCTCCATCTACCGGAGTTTCGTTCCAAGTTGACCTCAAATTCACGTAGCCTGTCCGTAATTTGACTATCCATTTTCCCTTCTATTTTATCAATTTGTTCCCGCAGTTGTTATGTTATTTCCTTCATTTTTCTCTCCATTTCATCAAATATGTTTTCCATTCCATCCATTTGTTCCTTCAATTCCCCCTTCAATCCATCAATTTGCCCTTCCAATTCTCTCTTCAACCCCTCAATTTTTGAATTCATTTCTCCCATATGTTTCCCATTTTAATTAACATTCTCTTTTATTTCCTTCATTTCGTCACTCATTCCCTTCATATCTACCTTCAATTGTTCACCCATTTCCTTCAGATTATTTTCCATCCGTTCACTCTGGGCATCCATTTTATTATTCATTTGTTCACTCATTCCCTTCATTTCATCCCTCATTCCATTCAATCCCCTCATTTCCTTCCTTTGTTCATCCATTCCCCTTATTAATTTTTCCAACATGGCCTGGCAACCCATCAGGTCCGTTCCCATTGTTCCCGGCTCTGTCATAGGAGGGGAGGGAGGGTGTGGGGGGGTGGGGAGAGGGTGTACTAAAGCTTGGGAGGGGGAGGTTTCAATCCTATCCTCTAATCCCTCTATCGCCGTTCCAACTATTTTGTACTTGAGGCTCTGACGTCATCCCATGACTTATCCGTCTCCGCTGCTATCTGCGAGTCCCATCTTACCAGTCCTTGTGCCAATCAAATACCAGACCAATCACTGCTCTTCGGGGCATGGCTCATGGCCCTGTCTGTGCCTGTCTGCTCACCAAGTCGGTGTTATCAGCGGTTGTGTTTGATGTCTGGTTTCCAGTTGGTTTTTAATTAGCGTTATTAATTATGGTGTCGATTGCTTGGCTTGGCTTTGGTGTGTAGTGCGGTGTCATAAGGAACACAGGAAAATATTACAGAGGCAATTACATACAAGGGATTAATTTACCCATAATCCCTCGCTAATTCGCAAACCCCATCCCTCTCATGGGGATGAAGACACAAGCTTTTCCACGACATACGGTCCACACAAATTTCCTACTTATGATACATCGTGGTTTCTTCCTCTTCACGACAGTTGGAGTACACTAATCTATACACTCTACCTGGCTCTAAGGTAATCTTTGCCTACCCCCTACAAACGTAACACAGCCCTCCCCCCCCCCCCCCCCATGAAACCGTAGCTCCCACAAGGTTCATTGCAGGCGCTACCATTCCAGTCTCAACACTTCCCGACTCACACTTAATTAGCCGACAAAATAAATCAGGAAGGCTGGGGAAGCGAGTCGTAGCTATTTACCGATTGTCCTTACCGTTCTGCCCCTTAAGCAACCATTCACATTTCAAATATTTACAAAACTTGGAGTCCTTGCTCCTAACTCCTGGGGCAGGAAGAAAATCAACAACACGCAAAAACAATCTTAAGCACAAAACTTAATCAAAAATGCAAAAATTCAATAATACATTTGTACACAACTCCAGTCTACAGACCACGTCCCCCGATGGATGCCACAATACCCAACGTTACCTGCGGAGCCATCCCAATGTGCCCCAAATTTCCGTGGGCCCTGTCCTGGTGTTACAGGTGAGTGACATGGCTCGGTGGATTTCGCCCCCATCAATTCACACAAATCCCATAACCATTCATACACATTTCAAAAATCAGCAAAGCACGTACTAACACCCCCTGCAAGACCATGGCATAGATATCATTACACATGTGTGTGATCCTCAACTAGGCAGCGGGGAGGTACCGTACAAGCAAGATGGTGGGGGCGCTTCAGGCTGTGGTGCCCGCAGTCCAAAAACAAGTTGCCCGACTTACGACTTCTTCACCCTCCCCCCCTCCCACCCTTTTAACTCTTGGCCCCATGACGGCCAAACAGTTCCTTACGCTGTCGTCCCGCCGGGGAGGTATCCACACCAGGCTTTGTCGATTCAGGCTTCCACACAGCCTCATGGGTCGCCGAGGGTCTCCACACCGCAGGACGCCCAAACAGACCCCACTGCTGACGGGCTCCCAATTTCCAGACACCACTGGCTGCCAGGGGCAATTACCGCAGAGGGGGCCACAGTCACCTCTCCTCCAGAGCTTGATCCATACCTGCAGACACACACACCTTCCCCACCCACAAAATCCACATAACATTTCCTCCCCCGCTGCCATTCAATTTTAACCACATATTTCCTTTAAAATATGTCACAAAAACGATGCTACCATGGTCTGCTTACATGTGAAATCCCCATTCACATTTCAAATTTCCAAACACATAATTCAATCATAATTCAATCTCCAACCTCACGACCACACTAAAACACAAAAACCTCTACACATAAACAAATGCCACCCACAACACACTTTGTGGCACACATTACAATCCCCTCACCGGCCATGCCATCACTTTCACCCACCCCCCTACTCCAAATTACTCTTTTCCCAATTTAAATAAGCAAGTACCGAAGCCTGGGACAGTAAACATCAAGGCCTTACCTTTACCTCGATTTGCAGGTAGTTGCAGATTGGTCGGGTCCAAAAGTGCCATCCACACTACTGAATCCCAAAATTTGTCCCATAGGGCCTTTCAAATTCCACCAAATCTCCTTTTATGCCACTGTACTGGCAAGTATGTGGCTCCGCCTCCTCTGGTGACCTTTACTGCACTACTACCCTTGGCTACGACAGCTCCATCCCTCCACTATGCAAGTGCCATCTATCTATAATGCCAGCAATCTCTGTGTGTCTGTCTGTGTGTCTGTGACCGCTGTTTCTCGACAACCACGGGTCCGATATACTTGAAACTTGCCAGGTATATTGCTGGGGACCCGAGGATGTGCCTTTTCAAGGTTTGTAATTAATCGGACAAGTACCTACCGAGCTATGTCCAAAAAACGCTTCAACCAATCAGAGAGCAGCGAGCTATCACGTGTGCCGAACCGTTAATGCAATGCAAGCGTTAATGCGTTAATGCAAGGCTTTTCTTTTTTTCCCTCTTCTCTTTCTACTTTTCCTTGCGATTAAATTGCAAACAGCCAAAATACGTTGGCGCTAATTGAATAATTGGCCATTAACACTAAAATAATCGTAACTGCGATATGCCAACTTCCGGACAGTGCAGCCTTCCATGTTGTTGTTGTTTGCAGCAGCTGTTTGCAGCAAGGCAAGGCTTTTCTTTTTTTCCCTCTTCTCTTTCTACTTTTCCTTGCGATTAAATTGCAAAAAGCCAAAATACGTTGGCGATAATTGAATAAATGGGCATTAATAGATAGATAGATAGATATGCGATATGCGAACTTCCGGACAGTGTGCGCGTTACGAGCTGACCGCCATTACGGTACGTAATTCGATTTCTTATGCGCATTATTTCTCCCAATTCAGTCAGAGCGAAGGGCGGAAGCGAAGAGCGTTGTTATTTTTTGTTTACGGGCGTACGGGCGGGGTAGAGCGTACGGGTAGCGTTTTTTTTTTTTTTTGGCAAGGAACGGGCACCCACGTACGGGCAATGCCCTAGTAGGTATAAGTTGAGCAGCCGAAACGCCAACACGAAACGCCGAAACGGCCCATGAGTGCCCATAAGGGCACGACCCACCATCGATCCTTCGGCCCCCTGCGAGGCACATAGCTCCACTAGCCCCGGCTGGCCAATGTGGTGAGCACCTGATGCCAACTCCACCATTCCCAAGGCCTCAGACCTGGGGAGCATGGTCGCAGTGCATGGCATCCACATCACGTCCCCTGCACCTCTCACATCCCCCAGTCCACTCACATGCAGCCCCAGTGCCCACCCACACTTGACCATGCCCATGGTCTAGTTGACAGCCATGCCCCAGGAGACTCAATCCCAGAAGACATGGTCCACACACCTCATCACCCATAACATCACGTTGACCTCCAGACTACCCAACTACATCCCCACAATCCTGCATCCCAAATATTGGTGCCGTCGCCCCTGTAGCCAGTTGAAGGCTGTGTGCTGCTACTCTATCTATTTTTGTCCCAGCCTCCAACACTTTGGTCTAACACACCTGGATCAATAATGGTGCCACTGTGCAATGTCTACCATGGCCTCACAAAATTCACCCTTAAATTTGCATCTAACCCTCAGATTACTCATGCCAATTATTTCGGCAATACACTACTTTCACCAAAGGAGGGTGCTTCTCCACACACTTGGCAGCCGAGAATGGCCCTGTCTGCTTGGCTCATTCTAGTTTCCCAAACACTCTATGGCGACAGGCCCAGGCTGAGGTTGTGACCCTCTTTCTGGCACCTGTGGTCTTACTGGGGATCCCCTCCTTTCTGGGCTGTGAAGCCTGTTAGGAGGTGTTGGCCCAGGTGGTGGCCCAGGTGCCGACAATCCCACTGCACGTGCCCTCTTCTCCCACACCTAAAACAAGTCACCATAAATTGACCCCTCTGGTACCCAGGCAGAGCACCCCTTACTCCCGGCCCAAACCGACGAAGATCAGGCCGTACTGGTGGCAAACCTGGACCACAAATTGAGCTCAGGTGCATGCTATTTCCTTTGATCATCTGTGAGACTACATCTCCACAATTCGCGTGACCACAATTGTATTGTCGTGTGACTCCCCCTTGGTTAATACCGGGGAAATCACGGATAGCCAAAGCCAGCCTTAACTCCAAAGGCGTTCAGTTCAAATACGGATTTCACTATATCAGCACGGGAGGAGGAGAGAAGAAGAAGAAGCTGGCAGCTTTTACCTGACGCGATCTCGCCGGGCAGTCTTCAAAACCTGCAGGAAATAAACTCAAACAAAAACGGCTTTTATGTACAAAAATTAACGTGGCTTTATTGCCACAGATACCGATAATACAAAATAAAACGCACCGGTTACTTACTATGGTTCCTATTCGGAGCGCTCACACACCAGACGTATCAAACACACAAGGGAATATATGTCAAAAATAAAGGCTGTGCGTGTGTGTGTGGGCTTAGCTCAATTGGATGACGTCTCTCACCACGACCCGTCTCAGGCCCGTTGGCGGGAAGAAGGCCTCGACACGCCCTTGTTCACTAGGCCTTGATAAGGCCTCCCACGCGGCCTGTCCGCGCCCCCTCCAGGCAGGTCACGTGAGTGAGCGAACGATCTGCAGCTCCCTTCGTTTCGATGACAGGTCACGTCCCGCACATCGTCGCTCGCCAATGTCCGGAACAAAATCAAGCGGGGAGATAGACCAGGTCGAGCAGAAGGTCCAAGCGCAAGAACGATCCAGAATGAGAAGCGATCCAAAACTGGAGGTTAGAAGGAGAGGAAAATGTCGGTTTCTCTTCACCTTTTTATAATCTCCCCTTGGTCAATCAGCTGGCTCCTTCTCGTCTCTGGGCTTCAGCTGTGTTCCGATTGGCCCTCCTTACCAATGGTGTGATCTCCCCATCAAACCCTCTGACCATTCCATCATGAGGTGGATGTGGCATCAGCCTGCCTGAGCAATGTGTGTCTGCCAAGTCGGTGTTGTCAGCCCAAGTTCGTCATCTGGGTGCCAGTTAGTTTTATTGCTGGGGGGATTTAATTAGTGTGTGCGCTATTGGGCCTACTTAGTGTCTATGGTGTAGTGCCATACAGGACAATGGATAAATCACAGGTCTCATACACTGGGGAATTAGCATAATGCCTACTCTAGTTAGCACAAGGATCATCCTTGTATGATCACAAAGATACACTTACGCGAACAAACCACCTAAACAAACTTTTTACATGTGGGGTTCAATATCACGATAATCGGAGCATGATACTACACAGATCTACCTGAATATATATATCACTCTACCCCAAAATTCATAACAGTATGTTTTGTGTGTCCGTTTTTTTTTTTGATTAATGTTAGCTCTTGCACGAGCCTCGATTTTGTATACAAAAAAAATAAAAAAAATTAATCGGGTACATTTTTGTGTCCCACCCTGCACAAGGAAATAGAGAGATCTTTAAGCAAGAGGAGACCATTCAGCCTATCATGCCCATGCTGCATCAACACCACATTAATCCTACATCAGTTTATCGACTCAGTTTATCTGGGGATAGGAGGGAGGTTGGGAGTGCTACACAGGAGAGAAGAACAGTGGCGTAGGGACATCACCAAGTGTTAACGTCCACAGTAGAATCCAATATTTCCTCCAACATGCTATCAATTCGATCAAAGGAGGAATTGAATTGGCTGATGCAGAACAAAGAGCAAACAACTGTGTGATAAACATATAGCAAGAAAAGCCACCAATCATAAGGACGCACTGCCAGATTCTAGATACCTGGTGGGTAACTCAGAAAAATCTGGCAAGTTGGGAGTTTTCAGGAGTTTAAAGTCAGACTATTACCATCAAAGTCAACCCATTTGTTGAACACTTAGTTATAATGCTAATCAAAAAATATACATAGGGGCAATACCCCTGGTGCTCACCTGGTAGAATAAACAGTATACTGCACAGATTAAAGGTATTTTAAACCAATTTCAATGATTGCTAGAAGACAGGGCAGCATGTAGAATCATACTAACATAATCATAAGACTTTAAACAAACAAAGAAAAACAAACAAAGAAAAACAAAGAAAACACTTAGTTATAAAAAAAAGATTTCCAAAAAATTATTGCAAATAAATATTCGACAGTAACTCAGGGATGTCTGGGTGATTAGACTGACACACCAGGTTGAGGTAATGGGGTGAAAAGAGCAACTGCTTTTCCGGGGAGGCAATAAGGCCCGTGAAAACAGAGGACATTACAGGAAATAGAAGACAATGTCCTAGAATTCTTGATAAGAACATTTGATGATGCAGACATTGTTATTGGACATATAATGTTCAACAACTCGGAAAACGGGATGCATAAGGGAAATTAAAACTTCTGAAGTATGGTGGCCATATTTTAACGAACGAACGCTGTTCTGACAAATTATGGGACGAGTTGCATCAGATGCAGCATTTTTTTATGCGTTTAATGTGTGTTCGATTTGGCTTTCAGAAGAGAGGCTTCTTATCAATCATGTTGCTCCATCTTTTTATCTGTACTTCATAACCGCATTTCTGCTTTTGAAAAGGAAAGTTTTGCTTATTTCATTAAAAGTACGCATTGAGGCAGAAAATGTGGCAGTGGAAAGGAAGTGGATGAGACTTTAATAAAAACTGTCATTTGTTGTTGCAGGGCTGTGAGACAAGACTGCATCGGCGAGCTTCAGAGCCAAAGCCGTTGTCGCCAATGCAATCATACGCAGAGGCAGATATCAAATTTGAAAAAAATAATTAAATAATGGTTAAAATGGAGGAATCAGGATATGATAATGTTTTTGTTTTTTTTTGGAAAGGAAGAGTTGATCCAGATATGAACTGCCACTGACAAGTACATTTTAGATCTAGTATAGTATTGTTTCTACCAGGCAGGGCTTATGAGATCCCAAAGACCATTTCCGCTCTTCAGAATTGCAGCGAGCAAAGAATTAAAAAGCAGTGTTACTCCCATTAGCTGTGTTCACAACGGAATGGAACCTGGTGATTAGTGTATTGTTTGGATGGTCAGGTTAATACACGGGAAGAACCAATACATGGCATAAAATGGCATAAAAAGAAGCCATTTTTAGCAAAACATGAAGCCTTGCTGAATGATTGAATTAGATACCGTCACGTGAAAAAGTAAGTACACCCCATGTAAAGTTTTGACTTTTTCAACATATTTCAACATACAGCTATTTGATCTTCATTTCAACAATATTGATAGATAAAGGTGATATAATATAACAAATATCATGAAACATTTACATTTTGTTGTCCATTGTATAATTTAAATAAACATAAATGCAAATTTCGCATGTGGAAAAAGTAAGTACACCCCGACATTTATCACTACTTCAAATACCTAAAATTAGAATCAGGTGCACCAGCTCAGGTACAAATGATTAGAACATCGTCAGAGAGGATCTTGGAGGAACCTGTCTTATTTAAACCTCAGACATTTAGTTTGGTTTGCTCTTTGTTGTTGAAGTGTGCGGCGTCACCATGCCTAGATCAAAAGAGCTCTCTGAGGCCTTCAGTTAGAAGGTTATAGATGCCTACGAGGCTGGGAAGGGATTTAAAAAGATCTCCAACCAATTTGAAATCAATCATTCGACTGTCCGGAAGATCATCTACAAGTGGAGAAGATTCCAAACAACTGCCAACCTGTTCAGGCCAGGCCGCCCCAGCAAGTTCAGCCCGAGAGCAGACCGCAAGATGCTGAAAGAAGTCTCTGAGGACCCCAGAATGTCATCATGTGACCTACAGGTATCTCTTGCCACTGTTGATGTCAAAGTGCACGAGTCTACCATTAGAAAGAGGCTGCACAAATTTGGTCTACATGGGAGGTGTGCCAGGAAGAAACCTTTGCTGTCCAGAAAGAACATCAGGGAGAGACTAAAGTTTGCCGATGACACCTAGGCAAAGACCAGCACTTCTGGAACAATGTGCTCTGGACAGATGAGTCAAAGGTAGAGCTATTTGGCCACAGTACCTGAAGACATGTTTGGCGAAAACCAAAGACAGCATTTGACCACAAGAACCTGATACCAACTGTAAAGCATGGTGGTGGAAATATTATGGTTTGGGGCAGCTTTGCTGCATCAGGGACTGGGCAGCTCACCATCATAGAATCCACTATGAATTCTTCATTGTACCAGAGGGTGCTTGAGGATAATGTGAGGCCATCTGTCGGAAAGTTGAAGCTTAACCGAAGGTGGACCTTGCAACATGACAATGACCCTAAACATACCAGTAAATCCACCAAGGAATGGCTGAAAAGAAAGAAATGGAGGGTTCTGAAATAGCCAAGTCAAAGCCCGGATCTAAATCCCATCGAGATGTTGTGGGGAGATTTGAAACAAGCTGTGCATGCAAGAAACCCCTCAAACATCGCACAGCTGAAAGAATTCTGCATGGAGGAGTGGGCAAAAATTTCTCCCAGTCGATGTCAGACTGGTAGACAGTTATAAGAAACGCCTACTTGAGGTTGTTTCTGCCAAAGGGGGCAATACCACCTATTAGAGCCAAGGGTGTGCTTACTTTTTCCACATGCGAAATTTGCATTTATGTTTATTTAAATTATACAATGGACTACATAATGTAAATGTTTCATGATATTTGTTGTATTATATCACCTTTATCTGTCAATATTGTTGAAATGAAGATCAAATAGCTGTATGTTGAAATATGTTGAAAAAGTCAAAACTTTACATGTGGTGTACTTACTTTTTCACTTGACTGTACATATGCATTCAAAGCAAACATTTAAAATTGCAGTGGACACCTTAAAAAAAAACCTAACAAATTCCATCTTTTGAGTAAAGCAATTTCCAGAGTAGGCCGACAGGTATGGATTTTAGCGGGTTTCAGGATTCCCTTGTAAGGTTATCTGAGCAGGGATAATTGAAAGAGGTCGTTTTTAAATGAATGAATTATCTCAGCATGTTCAATATTCTTCTCTTGCATGTGTGAATATATTACTAGAAATATTCTAAAACCAGTAAAGGATTCTACTGAATGTACAGGGTCCTTTAAAAGTCTTTGATAATATCAATCCAATTAATCAAAAAATGTTAATATGAAAAAAATTCAGGTATACACCTTTAAAAAAAAACCTAACAAATTCCAGCTTTTGAGCAAAGCAATTTCCACAGTGGGCATGGATTGGCCTGACGGTCATATACAACAGACCCGAGTGGGCTGACGGTCATCTCTTGAGGTTATATTGAAGACCTCTGCTGATTTGGGGGGGACGCCAAATTTGGAGCCACCATGATCCGAAATCGAGATGTCAAAATGTAAAAATCTAAGACTGAGATCCTGAAGATCATCGAGAAGAAGGGATGTTTCAGGTGTCAGAGCAATCGGTTGGTAAATAAGGGCCGAGTATGGATCCGAAGTTTGGGGGTTAACACCTCCTGGAAGCCCCCATGGTCCGAAATCGAAAAATCGAAGACCGAGTGATGCTGTCTTGTATTCATGTCTCAACTCCCAGAACAATCAGGCAGGTGATAAGGGAGGAGTAACAAAAATAGCAAAACGTTAACGGCCGGACAGATTGACGGCCGGACGGACAGACATCCGGACATCACGACCATTTTTACAAGTTCATCTCTTCAGGAATCGAGAGGATATGAACTAAACGATGTACGTGTTGCTTCTTTGCTTTGACATTCAGCATTTGAAAGGATAGAGCACTGAAAAACAACGCTGGGAAGGCAATGGCAAATCACCCAGTATAACCTTTGCCATGAAACTGCTTTGGCAGCCCCGACGTTCTGTAAAGAGTATGATACATCAAATGTCAAATCAAACTCCACGTCAGTGGCTCACGATTTGCGAAATCATTATACCTAGCAAGCTGCATGTGATTGTAAGTATGTTCGAGATGGAAGTCGCAAAAATGCAAATGGAAGCTTCTGTCATTGAGCCGACAAGCAGGGAGCAACAATTCACATTTATTGCCACATCTGATGCAATTTAAATTCTCTAATGGTTGTGAGGTGCTCCATTAGAAACTGTTTGTTCGCTATATGTAGCATTTTGATGCCTAGGGTCTGTAATATAAAATTGTGTTGGTGTAAAAGCCAGTGACCAATTGTAAATTAATAGTAGGATGTTGTAATTGTAAAATAAAATCCATATGATTCCAGAATTTTGAAACACCCTGTATAGTGTAACAGTACAGCTGACTGTTGTGAACATGACATTTCGTGAACATCTTTACTCTTATCAGGAACCTGGCAAAAAACAAAAAACCAAAAAACAAGTGCAATTAAATTGAAAGAAAACAAGTACGGATACATTCAAAGTACACTGCCCCCATGCCAAATAAATAAATAACATCCTCCAGCGATGCCGCTGTGCAGCACTTGGAGACGGTATTGGGAGGGAGAGGTGTGCAATAAAATTGATTGATTAATTGCAAAATTAAAATCAATAAATAATGATCATAAAATAATTTCTTAATCAATAGGCTAATAGCATAACCACCAGTGTTTCATCCGAAGCTGTAACTTTTTGAAAATTAATTAAATAATTCATTAATCAACAAAAAAAAAAATTAATTGATTTATTGACTGATCAATAAAAAAAATTTGAAGTATCAAAAATAGACTTTACAGCCAAATCACTTGGTCATTGTCATGTCCGAATATAAGAAAATGTATATGCCTGAGATATTGCCCAGATGAGAAAGAAAATAAATAAGTGATTAATAATGAAAATAAATAAATAATAATGGTAAATAATTAAATTATTAATCAATTGTCCAATAGAATACCTAAACCACCACCATTTCATCCAAATCAGTAACTTAAATTTTTTTTTTAAATTAAGCAATTAATCAAATAATTAATCCATTAATTGGTTAATCGATAAATCAAAAATACCCTTTACAGCCAAATCACTTGGTACAGGTAACTGTCATGTTCAAATATCAGCTTCCTAACTCAAAAGGTGCCTGAAATATTGTCAAGATGATAAAGGAAATACACTACTCACAATAAGTTAGGGATATTGGCAGGTTCTTCGGTGTGGTTGATTTTGTGTATTAGTTATGTTGAAAAAAGTTGTTGGTCCTAATTCTATGGTTATTAATGAGTGTGAAAAAACAGCATTCTTGATTTCAATACCCTAACCCTAACCCCTATAAAAAAAAATTAAACTCACTCCCACAATATCCCTAATTTATTGTGAGTAGTTTAAATGAGTAGTTCATTAATCGATAATAATTAAGTAATTAATTGATTAATCAAAAAACCAAATATACGGTTTTCCAAAAGCATGTCCTCACTATTGTGCCCAAATTTCAGCTTCTTATCTCAAAGGATGGCTGAGATATTGCCGGACAAACAAACCAGAAAGAAAGAAGGAAATATAGAAAGAAAACAAACAACCGGAGTAAAAGCTGAGTTCTCCCTTTCAGTGCGCGTCATCCCCGGGCCCCCTTCGGTGCCCGGCGATGACGTCATGCAGCGCCTCGAGATGGAATAGGAAAGGAGCGGTGTAGAAAAACACCAAAATCCAGGCAACTTGCAGCAACAGTAGGGAATCACATCACCAAACAAAATAAATACCGTTAGGTTCATTTCTTGATCGACAATGATAATATCCGCACTTGTTTTATATAAACATCAGTCAGTAAAAACGCATCTCTCGCTATCTATATATATATAACACTGTGTGTGTGTGTGTGTGTGTGTGTGTGTGTGTGTGTGTGTGTGTGTGTGTGTGTGTGTAATGTTACCGATAGACTCCTAAACGGAGAGGCTTACGTGCTTGATATTTGACATAGACATGGCCATTGAGCATGGGACGAACATGGCCGAACTCAAAATATTTGACGATCCATATTTTTTATTCATATTTACCTCAGCGCATTTCAGCGCACGGAATCAACGGAATCAGAGCAGGTGGGCGCTGATTCGCTCAGAGCGATCACGTGATGACGCTATGAACGCTATGACGCTATGAACGATATGACGCTATGAAAAAAAAAATCGCTATGAAACGCTATGACGCTGAAATCGCTATGAAAAAAAAAATCGCTATGACGCTATGAAACGCTATGAACGCTATGAAAAAAAAAATCGCTATGACGCTATGAAACGCTATGAACGCTATGAAAAAAAAAATCGCTCGCTTTGCCAAGGGGCTCGCTCCCCCCCCCCCCCCGTTCCCCTCCCCCGCCCGGCAATGCCGGGTACTTCTGCTAGTACGTGATAAGTGCCAGTTAAATTGTGGCTATATATATATATATGTATATATATATATAGGGTCATGGTGCATGAGAAAACTGTCGATCGATAAAATGTGATGAAGGCAAAGCAACGACTGGATAAGATGTAGTTATGCATAAGGTAGATAGATCTCGTTGGTTGGTTAAAAAGGATCGTTTGAAGCATTCCCGTAAACTGTGTGGATCACTGAAAATGGACGAATGATAGTTGCCTACGCGGAGTTGTTGGTTCGGTGAGAAAATACCTTCATTTGTATTATTAGCTCACCTGGAACGAAGTTGAGGGGATCTTATGCGATGGCGTGTTGTCCGTCCGTCAGTCCGTAAACACTTGAAACTTCTTCTCTGAAACCGCTGATGTGATTGCGACCAAATTTGGCACAAATTACTTTTGTTGTGTTGTGACTAAGTTTTTTTCACGTCATTAAAAAAAATCGGGGTCTAAGGAGGCCTACGGGGGGGGGACAAAGTGTGTCCAGGTTTGACCCTCCAAAATAGGTATTTGCTTTCTTTTCTGAAACTACACACACAATTTTGATGAAACTTGACCACAACCTTCATCATCCATGATGTACCAAAGTTTGTTCACAGCATTAAAGAAATCTGCCCCTTTGGGGGACTATGGGGGGTTGCCCCCCAAAATAGGTATTTGCTTTACTCTCAAACTACATACGCAATTTCGATGAAACTTGACCACAACCTTCACCACCCATGATGTATCAATGTTTGTTCAAGGCATTAGAAAAAATTGGAGTCTTAGGAGGTATATGGGATTGGAGATGGGGGGGGGGGGGTTGCCCCCCCAAATAGGTATTTTTTTCTTTGTTTGTTTAAAGTCTTATGATTATGTTCATATTATTGGAAATGCTGCCCTGTCTTCTAGCAACCATTGAAATTGGTTTAAAATACCCTAATTAACTGAGTTGGTGCAGTATACCGTTTATTTTACCAGGTGAGCGCCAGGGGTATTCCCCCTATGTTTGATAAATACTCGTGAGGTCCCGAGCCCCTTCGGCGTTTCCTGGTTGGTGCATGGAGGAAAGCGCGAGGACGAAAGGTCGGAGGGCCAGGTGTGTGTGTTGCTGAGCAAGGTTTTGCGAAGCGATACTTATACGATTGCAAGCCACGTTGAATGTGCAACTTTTGCCAGTACAGTACGACTCATTTGTTCTGTGTGGCGGACGGAATACTTAACGTATTCGGAAGAGCGTGAGGACGCCTGTAAGCGCTGATTATACTAACGAGGCCTTGAGGATTATTCGTGCAACTGGAAGTGGAGAAGGAATCCAAGGCCGACCATTCATTGGACAGTCCCGGAGGAGACTCGTGGGTGTCCAAGGGAACACTGCACGCGATGCGGATTCGGACTCACCGCCGACAACAACGAATATTGGACTTTCGTTTGCTACTGTACCGTTACTTTCAATACAGTTATTGTTACCTCCGCCACCAAAGGTGGATGGAGGTTATGTTTTCATCCCTGTCTGTCGGTTTGTCAGTTTGTTACTTGCAAAAAAAATAATGTATTTTTGCAAGTATGTTGATCACTCCGGTTTGTGTGTTTGTCTGTCCGCTCACTTCTACTTGCCTACAGGTCACAATTTTAAACCGATCTTCACGAAACTTCACCAAATGGTGGAGTTCGTGGTCCGACAAAATCCTATATATTTTTAAGGTGAACATATGTCACAAGGTCAACATGGCCAAAGGTCAACTACTTTTTTCAAACTCCTAAAATCCTCAATATTTATCTGATTGACTTGAAATTTGAATAGGATTTTCACATCAGTTAACTCAGTTCAACCACCAACTATTTTTGAGATCAGCATCGGCCAAAGGTCAACATAGGCCAAAGGTCAACAACAATTTCAAATTTCTAAAATCCTCAATTTTCATCCGATTGACTTGGAATTTGAATGGGATTTTCATATCAGCCAACTGATTCAACCACCAACTATTTTTGAGATCAATATGGGCCAAAAGGTCAACACGGGCCAAAGGTCAACCACTTTTTTTCGAATTTCTAAAATCTCAATTTTCATCTGATTGACTTGAAATCTGAATATGGTTTGCATATTAGCTTACTGAAACCAATCACAAACTATTTTTGAGATCAACATGGTCCAAAAGGTATTTTGGATTAACTCATAGAGTGGCTAAATAGAATATAAATAAATAGAATAGAATAGAATATAATAGAATATAATAGAATAAATAGAATAGAATATAAATAGAATAGAATAGAATATATCTAAATATCAAAATTCTAATATCTAAATCAGATTCTAAATATCTAAATATCTAAATAAATAGAATAGAATATAAAATATAGAGCCTAAATAGGCTAAAAGTCAACCACTTTTTTTCGAATTTCTAAAATCCTCAATTTTCATCCGATTGACTTTAAATCTGAATAGGATTTGCATATCATCTAACTGAAACCAACCACCAACTATTTTTGAGGTCAACATCGGCCAAAAAGGTCAACATAGGCCGAATTTCTAAAATTGTCAATTTTCATCTGAATAACTTAAACTTTGAAGACGATTTGCATATCAGGTCACTGAATTCTACCACAAATAATTATTTTTGAGGTCAAAAGGATGCTCAACTGAGTGCCATTCTACTTTGTTCTGTTTTTTCAAGTGTCGCTCTATGAGTGATTTTTCGTCTGTCTATCTGTCTGTCCGTTTGTGAACAAAATATCTCAAAACGTTCTGGACAGATTCGGACGAAATTTGGCAGAGATGTAGCTTATGTGACAAGGACGAAATGATTCGATTTTGGTGAAGATCCGGATTCGGATCCAGCTAGTAGAATTCTTTAAGTGATTCTTCACCATTGGGAGATAGGGCCAAAAACGATACTTACCAGGATATCTCAAAAAGTTGTGGACGGGTGATTTTGATTAAATGTGATTCTGTATTGTTATTTTCTGGTCTACTCCAGGATACAAAATGTAAACCGTTCACCTGGCGGAGGTATGCGCTCTACCGAGTGCCGTTCTAGTTACCCTCGCCAGAGGAGAGGGTATTGCATTGGAGTCCGTTTGTTTGTCCGCACAGAATAAATATGATTTTCGCTGCAACCGTTGGTCCGATTGACAGGAAATTTTCACCATAGGTGAAACTCCACCTGTATAATTTTTTTAATGATAATTATGACGTCATAGATCACGTGGTACGGGCGCCATCTTGGAAAAAACGAAAGACTTTGCATCTCTCTATCTCCGAAAGCACTTTGTAGAAAAATTGAGACATGGCTCATTGTAAAGAACTCTCCATGGGGAATAAAATATGTTAATGATGTCATATGGGCCTCCATTATGACGTCATAATTCGACAAGTATAAAACTTCATCCGATCAAGATTAAATTTCTTGAGCATAATCTAGGAATAAATTAGTTTAGAAAAAAAAACGATTACGTCATCGCTCACTTGGTTCGGCCGCCATATTTGTTTTAACACAAAAGCCTTTAAAAACCACTGAAAATACATCCTGTCGAGTGTTTGCAATCTGTGATTGCTCTTTTTCTTGTTTGAGTACTGCAAGTGCTGTCGTGTTCATTGTACTGCGCCCACAAGACACAGACACTGGCTAACAAGTTCCTCCGGCAGAAAGACCGGAAAACCCTTACAATCAACATCAACATGTACAAGAACTTTAACACCGTATAATCCGTTAAAAGCATGTTCAATAACAATTATTTATTTTGTTTTATTTTCTCATAACATTATTTAGGTTCGAAATGTATCTGGTTTTGGGCTTTCATTACGTTCCAATAATTGCAGTGTGCTCTTCCTTTATGGTATTAAATTGTGGAAAGAAAGTTACAATGTGTACCTTCTCGGGATGAGTAGGATCAGAGTGCTCCAGACTAATACGGTCGATGAATTCCAGCGTACAATCTGGGCAGGGGTGAAAAATCCCACCATATTTGCTTACATGGTCCCTTAAGTAGATGGTCCCGATTTGGTTGTTTTTCATATCCAGACCCTGGGTTGGAGGGAATGTTTTATGGCAGTGGGACAACATAAAGCAGACTCAGTAGGAAGTAAAATGAAACAGTAGGACAACATATATGGATGCACCATGAGATCACGAGAGGCCGAGTTTCAGGTAAGAGTGGGAATACGTTCTCGGCCTGTGTGGTGAAGCTCAGAGGTAGAGATGGGAGAGACCATGTTGTAATGGTACGCAATATAATTCCATGCTGATAATAAGATGTCAGCAACCAAAATGAAGATTTTTCCACAAGGGGGCATCTCGATGCCATCAATGGAAGATGATCATCCAACTTTATGTCCAGAAAAGAGTTCTCATGTCGCAAACCTCTCCTATAATCGCTATAATATTGAAGTAATTTTTTTCAGCAAACCACCTGAACATTGATTGGCCAAATGCCCAGTTATCACGAAGATCTCGTTTTTTTAAATCTAAAATATCAAATCACATTCAATTGTACACTGAGCAGTCAGTTTATGTCTATCGCGGCCACCTTGGTAAGAAAGTAGGCCTTGCACAAACTTTCATTGTGATGACATCCTGTTCAGGGGATTTCTTTAGCTCCACAGCAGGTTGCAATCACGTTGCCTTTCACAGGTCCACACTGGATTCAGTCTCAGGAATTGTTGGCAGATGATTGCTGTGCAACAATTGCCACATTTCCACTTTAGCCAAATGAACCGGATAAGAACTGCCAATTGCTTGCGACGTCAAACCCTTCTATCCACATAACACTCTTCTTTATTGTCATCTGGTTATGATCAGGCTTGGTGGTATAATAGTTACAGCGTCTACTCTGAGTCTGGGAAGAGGGTGGTTGGAACCTCATCTCAGTAACCATTATACAAACTTGATGGGTGAAATGGTCTACATACATACATACATACATACATACATATATATATATATATATATATATCCAGTCGTGGCCCAAAATATTGGCACCCTTGCACTTTTATCAAATAACTCACCAATTTTCTCTAAAAAGAAGTTGAAATTGACAAAAGTATTTGGTCTCCACAGTTCATTTCACTGTTGATATTACAGAACCTTTGTTTTTTATTCAGAACTAAATATATCCTTTTAAATCAGAAAATAAAAATAAATGGCATTGACAAAATTATTGACACCCTCGACTTAATATTTGGTAGCACGACCTTTGGACAAAATAACTGCAGTCAAGCGCTTCCTATAGCCATGAATGAGCTTCCTATACCTCGCTACCTGCAGTTTGGCCCACTCTTCTTGTGCAAACTGCTCCAGTTCTCCCAGATTGAAGGATGCCTTCTCCCAACTGCTGTTTTCATATCTCCCCACAGGTGTTCAATGGGATTTAGATCTGGACTCATTGCTGGCCACTTCAGAACAGTCCAGCGTTTTGTCTTGAACCATTCCTGGGTGCTTTTTGAAGTGTGTTTGGGGTCGTTGTCCTGCTGCAAGACCCATTACCGTCTACGGAGAGCCATCTTTCTGACACTGGGTGGAACATTACGCTCCAAAATTCCTTGGTAATCTCCTGATTTAATGATGCCATGCACACATTCAAGGCACCCAGTGCCAGAGGCAGCACAGCAACCCCCAAAACATCACTGAACCACCTCCATGTTTGACTGTAGGGAAGGTGTTCTTTTCTTTGAAGTCTTCATTTTGTTTTCTGTAAACATGGAGATGATGTGCTTTACAAAAAGCTCTAATTTGGTCTCATCTGTCCACAGGACATTCTCCTAAAAGGATTTTGGCTTGTTCAGGTGTGTCTTGGCAAACTCTAGTCGGGCTTTCTCAGCCGTTGGGTCCTTCTGGGTCTCCCACCATAGACCCGTTTTCTTTGAGTTGGCGACGGATGGTGCGAGTTGAAACTGTCGTACCTTGTCTCTGAAGGTCAACTTGAATCTGTTTGGCAGTTGATCGAGGTGCTTTCTCCACCATTTGAACAATCCTTTGCTGTAATCATCAATCAACTATTCTCTTGCGGTCATGTCCAAGGAGGTTGGCTACAGTGCCATGGGCCTTAAACTTGCTGATAACATTGCATACGGTGAACACAGGAAGATCAAGGTCTCTGGAGATGGACTTGTAGTCTTGAGATTGTCCATGCTTGGCTGCAATATTGTGCTGCCATCCTCAGACAATTCTCTGGTTTTCTTTCTTTTCTCCATGCTCATTGTGGTACACACAGTGAAACAAAACAGCAGAATGACTCTTTTTCTCCATTCATAATTGAATGAATGATTTTTTAAATATTGCAGGCACCTGCAACTCACCACAGGTAAGTTCTATTCCAAAGTAAAGGAGAATCACCTGCTTGAAATCTAATTATTTCGAACAACTTCTAAAAGGTGCCAATAATATTGTCCGAGCCATTTTAGGATATCTGTGTGGAAAAAGCTAAGCCATAGTAATTTTTTCAGCTTTTTTTGCTTTGTTCTACTGGAAAGCAAAGAAATACATATGTGGATACCAAAATATTTTTTAAATTTCAACAATTTTCTGGAAGAAATGGTGCATTATTTGAAAAAGGTGTAAGGGTGCCAATAGTTTTGGCCACGACTGTACATACACTATATGACCAAAAGTATGTGGACACCTTCTAATTAGTGGATTCGGCTGATTCAGACACACTCATTGCTGACGGGTATACATAATCAAGCACACAGCCATGCAATCTCCATAGACAAACATTGGCAGTAGAATGGGCCATACTGAAGAGCTCAGTGACTTTCAACGTGGGATCGTCAAAGGATGCCACCTTTCAAACACGTAATTTCGTCAAATTTCTGCCCTGCTAGAGCTGCCCCGGTCAACTGTAAGTGCTGTTATTGTACAGTGGAATCGTCTTGAAGCAACAACAGCTCAGCCGTAAAGTGGTAGGCCACACAAGCTCACAGAACGGGACCGCCAAGTGCTGAAGTGCATTGTGTGTAAAAATCGTCTGCACTCGGTTGCAACACTCACTACCGAGTTCCAAACTTCCTCTGGAAGCAACGTCACCACAACAACTGTTCATCGGAAGCTTCATGAAATTGGTTTCCTTGGCCGAGCAGCCCAGGGGCGGATTCAGGAATTTAAAGAAGGGGGGGGGGGTGCATGAAACGATAGCGCTGGGGGGGGGGGAGGGGGGGTCTGGGGGTCATCCCCCAGGAAATTTTAAAAAATTGACCGTCAGAAACGGCATTTCGTGCGTTCTTGGAAGTTTCTGCAGTTCCTTGTGTTCTTCCCTGGTTCAACAGTTCAGCAGATTCGCACCGCCTGCACCCTCATCCTGGATCGAAGGGGGGGGGGGGTGCGCACCCCCTGCATCCCCCATGGATCCGCCCCTGCAGCCGCACACAAGCCTAAAATCACCATGTGCAATGCCAAGCGTCGGCTGGAGTGGTGTATGTCCCCGCCATTGGACTCTGGAGCAGTGGAAATGGGTTCTCTGGAGTGATGAATCACGCTTCACCATCCGACAGTCTAACGGACGAATATGGCTTTGGCGGATGCCAGGAGAACGCTACCTGCCCAAATTCATAGTGCCAACTGTAAAGTTGGTGGAAGATGAATAATGGTCTGAGGCTGTTTTTCATGGTTTGGGCTAGGCTCCTTAGTTCCAGTGAAGGGAAATCTTAACGCTACTGCATACAATGACATTCTAGACGATTGTGTGCTTCCAACTTTGTAACAATAGTTTGGAGAAGGTCCTTTCCTGTTTCAGCATGACGATGCCCCCGTGCAGAAACTGAAGTCCATGCATAAATGGTTTGTCGAAATCGGTGTGGAAGAACTTGACTGGCCTCAACTGGCCCTGACCTCAACCCCATCAAACACCTTTGCGATGAATTGGAACGGTGACTTCGAGCCAGGCCTAATCACCCAACATCAGTGCCCGACCTCACAAATCTCTTGTGGCTGAATGGAAGCAAAGCCTCCCAGAAGAGTGGAGGCTGTTATAGCAGCAAAGGGGGGCACCAACTCCATATTAATGCCTATGATTTTGGAATGAGATGTTCAACGAGCACATACGGGTGTAATGTTCGGGTGTCCACATACTTTTGGCCATGTGGTGTATATATGTATATATATATATATATATATATATATATATATATATATATATATATATATATATATATATATGTATATATATACATATATGTATATATATATATATATATATATATATATATATATATATATATATATAATGTAATTATATAATTTTAAAACACACCTGAATGATCACAATTATGCCTCATTGACTGGGTCTTCAGTATCATCACGTTTCGGCCTTTCAACCTTGATACGGTCAGCTGAAGTGGGCCAGCAAGGGCACATACGCCTCTACATGCAGCAACAACATTTGGATGCGCACATACCCCCAGTCAGTGAGAACACAAACTACAACAAAACAGCAACGTCCACTCACAGAATCCACAGCACAAAATAAGAATATATATGTATAACTATACAAACACGCACATGCAAACACACAAAAACACACACAAGCAAACACAAACAAATACATCCAAACACGTACATGCAAACACACAAACATACACATGCAAACACTCACAGACACACATAAACACGCACACGCAAACACAGACAAACACTCACAGACACACATAAACACGCACACGCAAACACACACAAAGGCAAACACTCACAAACACACACACACGCAAACGCACACAAACATGCACATGCAAACACACATACACACCCGCAAACATACAAACACACACATGCAAACACCCAGACACACATAAGCACGCACACGCAAACACACAAACCCACACACACAAACACGCACACACACACAAAAACATGCATGCAAACACACATAAACACCCGCAAACATACAAACACACACACGCAAACACACACATGCAAACACTCAGACACACATATGCACGCACACGCAAACACACAAACCCACACACACACACACACACACAAACACATACATGCAAACGCACACAAACACGCACATGCAAACACACACAACCATACAACACACGTGCAAACACACACAAACACAAACATGCAAACACTCACACGCAAACACTCACAGACACACATAAGCATGCACACACACACACACAACCACACACACGCAAACACACACACACACACAATCACACACACGCAAACACACACACACACACACAAGCACATGCAAGCAAACAAACACACACGCAAACGCACATAAACACAAACACGCAAACGCACACAAACACGCACATGCAAACACCTACATACACACACAAAAACGCACAAGTTTCTAATAAGTGGACTTGTTTGTATATTTATTTATCAAGGGATCACAAATACTTTAATTTGAACAATAATGGGGTATGGATGTGAAGTATTGTGAGTAATAGTTTACGGTTTATACTAATTGTATGAAATAAACCTTGCGTTTGAATTCTCTATTAAACTAGATTGTATTCATAGAATACTACTTACCCTGCGCAGTCAACTTGTTGCGAGTCAACTCCTCTGTTTTTGAACATTTTTTTCCGATGATCCAATATGGCTGCCAGACCACGTGAGCGATGACATCATAAATTTATATTCTCTAATATAATTGTTGCATAGATCACACTCAATACATTTCAAACTTATCAGACTAAGCGTGGACCCTGTCGAATTATGACGTCATAATTATGGCACCAATGACGTCATCGTTAACACATGTTCCCCATATGGAGTTCTTCACAATGAGCCATGTTACAATTTTCTCCATGAAGTGGTTTTGGAGATATAGAGGTGCAACATTTTTCGGTTTTTCCATGATGGCGGCTGTACCACATGACCTATGACGTCATGATTATCATTAAAATGTTCGACAATATTAAAATATTGCTCCTGTGGTGAAAATTTAGTGTCCATCAGACCAACAGTTGCTGAGAAAAAAAATTCACAATGATCGGATGTGTTGTACTTGTCGAATTATGAC
Organism: Myxine glutinosa; assembly: GCF_964187855.1. NCBI lineage: Eukaryota > Metazoa > Chordata > Myxini > Myxiniformes > Myxinidae > Myxine > Myxine glutinosa. Next base: position 148,635,715 of record NC_136263.1, read on the forward strand.
GTCATAATTAAGGCACAGATGACATCACCAGGGACGCTGGAAAGCATTTTGAGTTGGGGGTGCTGAATGTCAGTGGCATACACACATTTTGAAAATAAGTAAATCAAACATAAAAATAAAATCTCCACCCTCGTTGGTCTGCTCATATTCTTACACTAAACCCAAAATATCCCAGTATAAAAAATATTTTAATAATATATATATTTTAATTGCCATTGCAGTTAAACAATACAGAAAAAGCAGGGGGTGCTGCAGCACCCTCAGCACCCCCACTTCCTCATGAACATCACCATCAACATATCTTATTCCCGATGGTGAGTACTTGAGAATGAGCCATGTTAAAAAATTTTCCATTGAGTGGTTTGGGAGATATAGAGGTGTAAAGTTTTTCCAAGATGGCGTCCGTACCACGTGACCTATGACGTCATAATTATGAATTAAAAAATTATACAGGCACATGCGCTTCTATGGTAAAATTTCGTGTCAATTGGACCAACGTTTGCTGAGAAAATGATTTTTATAAATGCAGACACGCCAGACGTACACAACTGAATGCTTAACCCCGCTTTTCGCTTCCCAACCACAGGGTAATAATCTTTTGTTCCAGTGGGGGATGACGAACTTCGTAGTGCGTAAATCCTTGTTGTACAGCCCTCTCTGGTGTGGGTTTGATCGGCACATCTGCTCAGTTAAAATATCAGTGCCCATGATGCAATGGCAACCTTTCCAGGATTGATTTCTGAGCAACGTCATTGCTCCGACAGGGAACAAACCGATCCGACTGTGTGGGTTATATTGTAAAGTCATTATTGTGAGGAGGATTATTCCACTGACCTTCGTGTGAGTTTCCGATACTAATTTTCTGTTAAACAATGTCATTCAAGATTGATAAATGTTGTTAACTCCGAAGGTGGACGGAGTTTATTTTCAACTCTGTTTGTGAACAGGATATCTCAAAAAGTTACGGACAAATTCGGACAAAATTTGCTGGATGAGTTGGTTAGGTGAAAATAACAAGTCAATTAGATTTTGATTCAGGTCCGAATCCAGATGCGACCTATCAGTGAGATACAAAACGAAAATTTGTCACCTGGTGGAGGTATGCTCTCTAAAGTTCTTTACCGAGTGCCATTTTAGTTTAACTCTGCATTTTGTTAGTTTCATTTTTTTATTTTGCAACGCCACCTCCCCCAACCCCATATCCTAAGACCCCAATTTTTCTAATGCCTTGAACAAACATTGGTACATCACGGGTGATGAAGGTTGTGGTGAAGTTTCATCAAAATTGTGTGTGTAGTTTCTGAGAAGAAAGCAAATACCTATTTTGGGGGGCAACCCCTCCCCCGGAGACCCTCAAAGGGGGCAAATTTTTTTATGCCGTGAACAAACTTCGGTACATCACGGGTGATGAAGGTTGTGGTGAAGTTTCATCAAAATATTGTGTGTAGTTTCAGAGGAAAAAGCAAATTCCTATTTTGGGGGTCAAACCTGGACCCACTTTGACCCCCCCATAGACCCACTTTGACCCCCCATAGACCCACTTTGACCCCCCATAGACCCACTTTGACCCCCCATAGACCCACTTTGACCCCCGGTAGACCCCCTTAGATTCCGATTTTTTTAAATGCCGTGAACAAACTTTAGTCACAACACAACAATATCATTTGTACCAAATTTGGTCGCAATCGCATCAGCGGTTTCAGAGAAGAGTTTCAAGTGTTTACGGACAGACAGACAACTTCGTTCCAGGTGAGCTAAAATGAAATGCCACAGAGTACAGTCATGTGTTGATATACTGTTGTACATTATGATTGGTTGTCATGCAAGCAATCAAAGTCTTACACTTGCAGAACGACTTTAAAATTGTAGGAGGTGATATAATTATGGTGTGGCGAATATACCGAGGCTCCTGGGAAGGAAATATCACATGACAAGCATATATAAATCAAAATCTTAGCTTGTGAATGTTTGTGAATTCATCAGATTGCCGCCTGACTTCATGTTGTATGCAAGACTAAGGAAGATATGCTAAAGTGGGACTCCTGACAATAGAAGCTGTCAAGGAAGAAATCCCAAACTCGCCAAAAGTGATGTTGAGGACCTCCATGTAACAACTCAGTATATATCTTGTGAATGACATGGCGCATTGACATAGTAATGGCGTTAACAGTAAAAATACACAGTAGCACAAAGTGGCACAAATGTGTAGCTGTCCAAAAACTTTTATCGAGGAGAGGGCAACCAAACAGAGTTCCTTTCTGGTGGATGTTGAGCCACTTTACCTGGTTGATCGCTGATCTTGTGGTTTTTTTTTTACCGCACTGTTTTGACTTGATTTGTGTGTTGCAAAGTATGTTTGAATGTGCTGTGTTGGTGCAACAGAGATAGCGAGAAAGAGTGAGATCGAGATCAAATGGGGTTCAGATCCTACACAAACACAATGCATTTCCCCCTTCCACTGATACAAGGGGAGGTAATTTAGCTACACAATATACTATGGATACAACGACACTTGGGCTCTCATATGTGTTGGTATGTATCTCCCCGGGGTCTCCGAAAACCGTAACACTACCCCCTCCTCCGTACCTGACTCGTCTCAAGTCTGCCGGCTCCAGTATATGTCAGGTATAATCGCTTTAGTACGATTACCTAGGGTACCTATCAGATCCCTGAGTGTGACATTTTTGTACAGGAAACATTATCTCCATACATATCCCCACTAAGAAAAATAACGAAACCTAATGCGTTGTGTAACGACTATTCCTCCGCATTCACTCGGGGCACTACTTGTTACAATTTCTAAATTCAATCTTTTACCTGCAGATCGGCATGGCCACAATTGGCCTCTGGTCCACAGCAAAATGATGATATCATGTAGGGCCCTTGCACTTGGCATGATGAGCAGTTCTTGGGGGGCATGGCAAGAGCAGCAGCCAACCAGGCGAGGTATGGCAAAGGCAAACATGGCAGACTGGCAAGATAAACTGGGCTGGCAAGTGTCGCTGGCCGGCCTCTCGATGGTGTTGTACTCGCACGAGTCATGGAGGCAGGAACGCATGGTGGCAGTAGATCAGGCGACCGGTTATCTGCCACAATAATCCCTCTACATTAACCCTAAGCCCTTCAAACCCTCCAACTCTAGCCCTAATCTGCCCTCCTGTGTCCACTAACCCCTCTAACTATCCTATCTCCCAGGAGGAAAATGCTTACCCCTACACTACAAATTTGGGACACAATGGGTTCATGCAAAATCCAATTTCCCGTTACTCCAGTGGCCGTAGACATTCAAAAATGGTACCAAGGAGGAGCATCCCTATTCCATCCAAACATCACAAAACTCATTTCTATTTTATCATTACACCCCCCTCTACAGTGGTTCTATGCCAAACTATTTTTTTTGTGTACTCAGTCGAGGCTCATATAAGAGCTAACACATATAATATATAATAAAGGCAGCTGGAGACAAGATGTGGAGAGAGAGGGAAGTACAACAATAGTAGGGAACAAGGACATCGGGAGATCTGTGGAATAGAGAGGGCTGGGGTGGGGTACACGAGATAAACAAGACGGACACTACAGGGTATTTCAGGAAAGAGAACGGGAAATTTGAAAAAGTGGATCTGAGGTGTATTAACGGGGGTAGAAAAGATCAAGGTTTTGGATGGGGGAAGATAAGAGATAGTGGTGAACAGCCGTTTTAAAGATCTGGAGGGAGGAGTGGGATTGAATGGAGTGGGGGAGTTTGTTCCAGAGGTGGGAGAAAAGGGGAAATGAAGGAGTGAAAGTGAGCAGAGAGTCTTGATTTTGGCAGTTTAACAATGAGAGGTTATTATTATTGAGGGTTAGGTAGAAGAGGAGAGAAGAGTGAAGCAAAGGCTTGAAGAAAAGAATTTTGAGCTGCTTCGTGAATATCTTCACGATCAGAGTGGAAATGCAGAGTGGAAAGCGGCAAAAATTGAGGAGAGGCCAGAAGAGGAAGTAGAAGTGAAGGAAGTAGGGTGGTTTGGGATGGTGAAACGTTTGGAGTTGATAAGGAATATATTGTTTCGTTTGTAGGGGGCAGACAATGATTACCTTAAAACCAGGTAGATGAGGTTAGCGCCAGGGGTATCGCCCCTATGTTTTTAATTTGCCTTCCTGTTCAGAAAATTGCTCTTGAAAACTCCTCAGCAGCTCAACTAAATGGCACATGTTTTTTTAATATGAGAATGCTGAAGCCTTGTTACAAGCAAATATGAATGGAAATTTTATTTTATCAACTGTATTGGATTTCCAAGTCGCAGGGAACCAATTTTTATTCATGTCTGGATTCATAATTTGAAAGTTGTTTTGTCATTTGAAGCTGAAATTATACTGTGAGCAAGAACTCGTTTTTTAGAGGTTAAAACCGTGCTTTAGCAAATGCCTTGAGATTTGAAGAAACGTACGTCCCCCAATTATTCTCCAGCTAATGTAGATGCACTGACTGATCCTTCAGCCAGATAAATTATAACCATCAATAATCCTACAATTGTTTGTTCCAAGAAAATACGAGGTTGGAGTCATAAATCAATGGAGTAGTGAACACTTGCTCTCAAAATGAAAATTGCAGAAAATAATTAAATGCATTATCCAAGCTAATCCATCCTCCTAAAGCATATCTCTTTGTGAAGGATGATGATGACTTGAAGATTTGGTGGAAAGGTTTCAATGTTGACCATAAAAGCTGTGGATAATATGAATCGTTAAATATGAAGAGTTGAACTGGGGAATGGGGGTGTGTATGATGGAGGAGAAGAGCAGTGAAATGAGTAAGGTAGTAAGGTAGTCGAGAAAATTGCACTTTCAAACTGCTAGATATTTATTTTCTTTAAGAAAGTTGATATTTTGTACAGGATATTGTAGGTAAGGTAGCCTGGTGTTGGCTGAGCAGTTAGGGTGCCAGCTTGGGATCCTAGGATCCTGGGTTCAGAATCCCATTTGATTGCTGAATTAATGTCAGGGGGGTTGACTCAGCTTATTATTATCAATTATCGGTTGTTATGACTTATGGGAGTGAGACATGGGTAAAGAACGTAGAGCAGCAACGAAGGCTGGAAAGGGTGGAAATGCGAATGGTTCGGTGGATCTGTGGAGTATCGTTGAGAGAGAGGAAGACAAATGACGAATTGCGAAAGATGATGGGAATCGAGCCTGTGATTGATGCTGTGAAGAGAAACAGGTTGAGATGGTTTGGTCCTGTGTTGAGGAAGGATGAAAGTGACTGGTTGAAAAGAGTGATGGAAATGAATGTAGAAGGAAGTGGAGGACCTGGAAGACCGAGAAAGATTTGGCTAAAGATGGTGGAAGAAGAAATGCGGGCAAGGGGGTTAACAAGGGGAGATGCAGAAAATAGGGCAAAATGGAGAAGATTGTCATGGGGTCCGCAAGGCTAACCCCCACTCGAGCAAGGAAAATGGCCTTAAAATGCATGTTGTTGTTGACTTAGCGGTTCGGGTGCCGGTTTGGGATCCTAGGATCCTGGGTTCGAATCCCGGTAGATCGCTGAATTAACGCCAGGGGGGTTGAATCAGCTTGTCATCCTTCTGTGGTCGGCAAATTGAGTACCAGTTCACTGGTAATTCCGTGTTTGTCGCAAGAGGTGACTAACAGGGTTGGCGGCAGGAAGGGCTTCCGGCCATAAAACATTGTTTCAAAAAGGGGACCAAGGTGCCCGAAAAAGGCCACCTCCTGCTCGGTGGGGGAAAATGGCCTCTAAAGGTGGTTCATATTGTAGGTAAGGGCTCGATCACGATATCAAAACACAATTATTTTGCTGTTGTTGTTATACCAACAGTGGAACTCCACTTTTCTCAGTTGAGCCACTTATTTCCTGTCTGGTTTGACTGATGTCAACCGCAACTGGGCAAAGTCATGTTGGAAGGCACATCCTCAAACCAACTGGCTAGTTTTGAAGCATGGTTTCAGCTCGTCGTCCTCCATAGGCATCCACCAATATCGCAATGAGGCTCCAAATGTGAAGGATTTTTATTTCCTTGTTTATAGTGTCGAGGCTTGTGGAGGAGCTAGAATGCGGAGGGGGTCAGGATGTAACAGAAAGAAAAACAACTGGAGAAAGAGAGGGGCACACCAACAGCAGCGTTGAGGGACAAAATAGACGAAGACTTGGACAAATAAGGGACATGGGGAAGAATGACAGCAAGGAGAGGACAAGATGGATACATTCAGAAATTCTCAATCAGAAGTGAAAGGAGCAACTGGAAACCCGGAAAGAGATGTACTTGGGGAGGGTTAATGAGGGTCGAAAAGATCATGGTTGCGGATGGAGGATAGCCTGATATGGTGGTGGACTGCTGTCTTGAATCCCTGGAATTAAGAATGAGATTGAAGAGACCGAGAAAATGGTTCCACAGGTGGGAAAGAGAAAAAGGATTGAGTGGATATAAGCAGTGAGTCTGGATTTTGGGAGTTTCTGCAGAAGGGGATCACTTGTTGAATGTGTGGCGACCCACAGAATCTTGGGGACAGGGGGGAGACACAGCTTTGAAAGGGCAGAGGGTGCAAGACAAGAAACGATGCGGTAGATGACAGACACCACCGACCTGTCTGAGAATGTGAAAGGGATCGGCCCAAAGTGTCATCCTCATCATTGGAGATTTTGGTGTCTAGCCTCATTGCACTCATGGCACATTGGATACATGGGATCACATGCTGTACGAATGATGGAATGACGTCATCCGGCAGGCAACGCCGATGATGAGGGGAGTGGGGGGAGGGGCGGGAGCAAGTGGGAAAAGGCCTGCTTGTGTTTTGAGATCAAACGGTTGCTCTTGGTGTCCCCTGGAGTTGCGGCATTTCTCCTGCTTATTTAATTTTATCAACACAGCAGAGATTCCAATGATTTTGAGGCTTTGGTTTCCATGGCGTCAAGCTGAACAAGATGCGAGACACGGGCACCCACCCAGATGTGAGAGAGCAGAACTCCAAGCTGTGGATGAAGGCCTTGTAGGCAGATGAAAGTCGAGATGTGCAAGGAAAGACCGCACTACAGAGGATGCCCAGTCAGCACTAGCTTAGGAGGCCAACTTAGATATGTGGTTTGCACAGCAAAGATCATGGTTGACAGTGAGGCCCAAAAGTTGCAATGACGGAACTTCTTCAAGAGGATTTTTAGTGCAGTGTTGCTTTGAGATACCTTGCCACAGTTGGTTTGAGGGGTTTGAGATACCCCACCGCACTGACGGAGGGTTAAGGATGTAGATGGGAAGGTTGACCAGATGGGGTTTTCGTTGAGACACATCTTACTATAATTCACCAAATGTCTGTCCGTCTGTTCCCAGGTATCGCAAAAACGGCTGAACCGATGCAACTAAATTTTGGGTGGGTAATCCTGGGACCCCCAGGAGTAAAATAGGCTACATTGTTTTTACAATTTTCCCAAACACAATGGAATAATATTTACCGATATGAACAATGATGTGGCTTTTATTGAAATTCTATAATTATTGTTTAGATTTTGATGATTTGCGTGTGATATGATTTAACGGATGTTTATATAAATCGTTTAAAATAAAAAAGCCTTCAATTTCTGATATTTTACCTTTTCATTTGGGCCTCTCAATTGAAGCCCCACCCGTAGGGCGGGTACCGTTGCTCGTTGAGATAATGAGATTTGTCCGGAATTAAAGACATATTCCAAGTCTTTGTACAGTTTGTGATCCTGCCAAGGTCTGTAAAGAGGGAAATGGCTGCCTGCCTACCTAAAGGGTGAGGCATGTTGTGCGGAGTCATCATAAATGAAATAAAGAGGATTTTCCAGTCATAAAGATCATTGTTGAACATTAGGAATATACAGTCACGTGAAAAAGTAAGTACGCCCCATGTAAAGTTTTGACTTTTTCAACATATTTCAACATACAGCTATTTGATCTTCATTTCAACAATATTGATAGATAAAGGTGATATAATATAACGAATATCATGAAACATTTACATTTTGTAGTCCATTGTATAATTTAAATAAACATAAATGCAAATTTCGCATGTGGAAAAAGTAAGTACACCTAAATTATACTAAATTACAAATTATAAATTATTACACCTAAATAAGGTGTAATAAGTAAGTAAGTAAATAAGTAACCTAAATAAGTAAGTACACCTAAATTATAAATTAAAAAGTAAGTAAATTATACAATGGACTACAAAATGTAAATGTTTCATGATATTTGTTATATTATATAACCTTTATCTGTCAATATTGTTGAAATGAAGATCAAATAGCTGTATGTTGAAATATGTTGAAAAAGTCAAAACTTTACATGGGGTGTCCTTACTTTTTCACGTGACTGTAACTGGGCCCAAGGCACTATGTTGGGACACACCAGCCTTAACAGGGAGAGGAGATGAGGATCCCCTTCAGAGCAATCCCTTGGCTATGACAGTGGATGTAGTTAGTAAGGCATCTTTGGATGCGGCCATGGATGTCATCGGCAGAGAGTTTGGAGAGCAATGCCGGGTGCCGAAATTTAATGAATGCTTGAGATATGTCTGGAGAAACGGTCCTTATCTCATGTCTGAGATTGATTGCCTCCATTCATTGTTTGGAGAGGAGAAGCTGCATGTCCGGAGTAGAGTGACCGGGTCTCAATCGGAACTGATAGTCTGAGATCAGGCCGGTGGAGAAAAGGAAGGATTTGATGTCATCGTGCAGAATGGGTGGGATACACTAAATAGAAAAAAACACAACGATTTCTCCCAAGTTTGGCCAACAGATAGAGTAAAATATTTCTGTTATATAAGTGTACTTTTGGGTACTTCCTGTAGTTAATGTATGAATGTTTAACCCATCATTCCTGATACAAGCCAACATAACCAAAATGAATGGGAGTATTTTATATTTTGAAGAGCAGATTTACAATGAAAAACTAGAATTGCACTCGGTGGAGCGCAAACCTCCGGCTGACTGAACAGTTTACGCTTTGTATCCCACTGGTAGGCCGGATTTAGATCCCGACATGACCCAAGATAGAATTTTTGAAAAATCGAAAAAACTTCGTCCGATTCCATCAACAACTTTTGAGATGTCGTGCTATATATGGTTTTTGGCCATATCTTATCTCAATGGTGAAGAATCACTTAAAAAAATTATCGTATCCGGATCGTTACCAAAATCTAATCATTTTATCCTTATCACACACCCAACTTGTCCACCAAATTTCGTCCGAATCCGTCCACAATTTGTTTGAGATATCCTGTTCACAGACTGACAAACAAACAGGCAGGGGTGAAAACATAACCTCTGCCCATCTTTGTAAAGGTATGGAGGTAAAAAGGTAAAAAATTGAGCACTGTGGACATCCAAGAGAAGTCGGACAAACTAAAATTTCATCATGGTCGATTAGGGCCCTCATCTTATCATTATTATTGGGTGGGACTTCAGCTCGAGAATAAAAGCAGCACAATTAGATTGAAATTGTTTGATTAAGATTTGGGTTTTTGAAAAACAAACCTTGAAATGAAATTGAATTGGTGTCACTTTGGTCAGAAGAAGCAGGATAAGAATAACTAAGGACACTGAACTCTGAAAATTTGTCATTTTTTTTTTTTGGAAAATCTTTTAAAAAAAATAAATTTTTGAAAGTTTACACTGAAATTTTGTCACTTTTTTTTTTTAATTGATTTTTTTTGAAAGTTTACACTGAAATTTTGTCACTTTTTTTTTTTTTTTTGAAAGTTTACACTGAAATTTTGTCACCCAAGCGTGAATTTCTAGTAGATGATAAATTATGATGTCTAGAGAGACATCGAGACTATGACCAACATGGAGTATGAAAGAAAATGTAGAAAAACCTCGTGCTGAGAAGCAAGGTGATGAATACATCAAACACTATAAAGAAGTACACACCACCCAACATGCCTGGTGCAGCAAGATTACTCATTAAATACCATGCCAATAAATTCTGCACATAATAAGCTCCTCCATCCCACACCTCCCTTCCCCAAACAAAATTAAACGATGAAGAGTAAATTGAACAGCCATCCGGAATGTTAAACCACCCATTGTAATCATGTTCTGGGCAGACAGGAGAGCCTAAATGTATGCAAACTTGCTTCCAAGCTGTCTAGCCCGGGTAGAAATCTCGACCCGGTGATGAATTGTCACCATGGCGTTTCACATGCACAGGAAATCAACAATTGGTGTGCCATCCATGGGATGTTGCTTTGCTGGCACGTTGTGGCATCTCAGAACTCCTGTTGTACACTCCAAGTCGATCTTATGTTCCGTACTTGATAAATGTGATGAAATGCTCCATAAAGTAAAATGTTGCATAAGTGGGGTTAAACTTTTTAAAATTTCTTTCCGCTAATTGAAGGTGGGTCCACAATTCAAGCAGTGGCCATTTTGATTACCCAACACTATTTTCATTGATGCTCCTGAGCTTATGGTGGTATTTTACAAGTGATCAGCTGTAAACCAACATGAAGTGATGGTGGGATTCCTCATTATGAACCAGCCACCATCGAACGCTTTTGCAGACTTTGGTGAAGCTTACTTGAGGTGAACTGAGAGTATTTTTGTGCAAAAATTCATTCAACATTAGCATCCTTGTGGAGATGTCGGTGTGACCTTAATTCACCTCAAATCCACTTTTTATTTGAAATACCGACTTTTTTCTTTCCTGGAAGTTCCAGCAGTGTCTATGTGTTTTATACTTTCCCACCCACCACCCCGCCTTCCCATGGCTCCTCCCCCCAAGCCCTCTCCCTCCCACAGATCTTCCATTGTCCCTGTACTCTGCTGTTGTACTTGTGTGCTTCCCTCTCTCTCCCCATCTTGTCTCCCGCTCCCTTTTTTGTATGTTTTGTGTCAGTTTGTTGTTGTTGTTGTTTTTTGTGATTGATGTTAGCTCTTACACGAGCCTCGATCTTGTATACAAAAAAAAAGAAAAGAAAGAAGACCTTCTATGCTATACTGCCGCTATTTTCTCTCCCTGAAACCACTTAGTAAAATGGTGTGGTACAAATATTCAGTCATGTAGGTTTTGGCCTATTAATATTTGGAGTACATCTACCCTCATTCCCGACTGAGCATGTCGGTTTTTAATATTTGTTTAAGAAATGCCCCATCTGACTCTTGTTTGTCCGTGTGCTGTACCGTCCTCCAAACAGCGATGACTCCATTTACATCTCATCTCTCTCATCCAACATCGACCAACTTTTAATCACCATTCTCATCTCTATCTTCCTCATATGTGATGATTTCATTTGTCAGAATGCAAATTGTCTGGGTGTTGACTTTCACCACCATGACACTGCGTTAAAGGCCTTATGTGCCTCCATGAGACGGACTCAATCTGTGAACTTTCCGATCCAGACCTCTGCCAATGGCAAATCCTGATTTATGTACATGTTAATGACCAACATTCCTGCTCATGTCTCCTGTTCTTCCACTGCTCCAATTTGTTCATCTGATCACATACTGGTAAAAATCAACATCTCTGCAGCACCGCCGAGTCTGGGAGTTCACTCGCGCTGACTGGCAAGGACTACAAGCCGCCATTTAACTTCAGGACTGGTCTTATATCTCTGCTGCCCCTGATGTTAATGCGGCCTGGGAATTCTTCCACAGAAGCCTGCTCTCCCTAATGTACAGATTAACCCCATCTCATCTTCAGTTATCATACCCATCCTCTCATTAATTGTAACCTTGAAACCACTTGCCTTCTCTTCCTGGAAAGCAAACCCAACCGAAGGCAATCTCAGCTCATTGTACAAATTCCACAAAAAGTGTGTACACACATAGGAGAGTCAGAAAACAACATCTGTTCTACGTCAAGATTGAACTTTCAAACTTGTCTCCCTGTTCTAAAACGTGGTACCACCTTGATAACTCTGTCTCCAGAGTATATTCCCCCCTCCATTCTCTTCAAATGGCACCACGGCCGACTCCAGCCATGAAAAGGTCGAATGGCCCAATTCTGTGTTTTCCAAATCTCGTGTACCCAAACTGCCTCACCCTCTATACCCTCCCTACCTAGTCGTACCTAACTGCTCCTGGACTCTGTCGTTTGCACCTGATAAGGAGGATAAGTTTCTAGCAACCCTCAAATCTGATTCTGGAACTGGACCGCCCATCAGCTCATGTGTCCTGAACACCTGCTCTGCTGCTCTCTGCTCTTTTCACCCTATAATTTGCCATAGGTTATCTTCCATCTGCTTGGAAATTAGCCAACATCACTGCATTGCCTAAAAAAGGAGCAAAAACCAATCTCGCTTTAACTACAGACCTATTAGCTTACTTCAAATCATCAGCCAGGTCATGGAATTCACTTCCCCACTCATGGAACTCATTCACTTCCCCACTCATGGAACTCGTTCACTTCCCCACTCATGAAACTCATTCACTTCCCCACTCATGGAATTCATTCACTTCCCCTTTCATGGAACTCATTCACTTCCCCACACATGGAACTCATTCACTTCCCCACTCATGGAACTCATTCACTTCCCCACTCATGGAACTCATTAATTTCCTCACTCATGGAACTCATTCACTTCCCCACTCATGGAACTCGTTCACTTCCCCACTCATGGCCATGGAATTCACAGAATAATTCACCCCTCCCCTCCCTCTTCCCTTCCATAACCTCCCCCTCCCTCCACCCCCCGCCTTTCTAACCCACCAAGCCCCTCATCCTCCCCCCACCCCGCCACACTTTGCTCCCTCCTCTCTCACCCTCCCCTCACTTCCTCTCTCTCCTTCACTTCCCCTCTCTCCTTCACTTCCCCTCCAACTCCATCCCCACTCCTTCTTCCCTCCCTTATCCTCCTGCTCCCCTTTCCCTTCCCTCTTGCTGCCCCTCCCTCCTCCTCCCCTTTCCTCCCTTCCATTTCCCCGTACCACCCTCTCTTCATATTCCAGGCACGACGCAACTCCGCGTTACCCGGCAACGCCGGATACTTTTGATAGTGTACACATAAAACACTCCCTGTACTTTCAGCAACCATTATTTTATGATTTATTGGAGCAAAGATTGCAGGTTAATGTTGAATCACCCTTATATTATATCACATCATAATGATGGTCCATGACTCGTGTGGGGTGATCACTTCCATGGATTACAAAAACATTGGCCAAGTTACTATTCCATCGTAAGATGCCGCTAAAGCAACCTTCGTCCATTAAAACAATTTCCATTTTTCTTTGTCTCGAGTAGTAGTACACAATTGCCATTCACGATTATTTTGTACACAATTGCCATTCACGATTATTTTCAAATGGAAATTAGGAACCTTCGCTATTTATAATTGCCTTGGTTGTCACTTGATCCTCCTTTGTTGAACTTCCACTGAGATGTGAAATCAAAACAAATTCATGCTGCTTGCTATATTTAAAACTGCACTTGTAGTTTCTGCTGTTTTAGACCGAATAATTTATCCTACTTTTCATTAGTCATGTTTATTTGGTTATTTATTTGGTTACTATTGTTCATGTATTTTTTTGCTCAGAGAATAGAAAATTTGAAAAAATACGTTAATCTAAGTTGGTGAATTCGAAAAGGTAAGATTTTTTTGTAAAATGTAAGATTAAACATTTGTAAGAAACATTCTGAATCACAAAATCTGATTTATGTACTTGTCAATGACCAACATTCCTGCTAATGTCTCCTGTTCTTCCACTGCTCAAACACAAGAACACAAATAATCAAACACAAGAAATGACAGCAGTTAACATTTCAGCAAAGGTTAGTTTGATTAAACATAGCTTGGGAAAACGGCTGGTGGATGTGTCCTGATGTCACATCATGTTCTGCTTATGTTTGCACGACAGAAAGATAAGACATTGGTGAAAATAACAATGAAAAGATCATTACAACCAGTATCAACAAGCCTGTGAATTTATCAAACTTGTAAAACACACCTAAGTTGATGTAAAACACACCTAAGTTGATGTAAAACACACCTAAGTTGATGTAAAACACACCTAAGTTGATGTAAAACACACCTAAGTTGATGTAAAACACCCCTAAGTTGATGTAAAACACCCCTAAGTTGATGTAAAACACACCTAAGTTGATGTAAAACATACCTAAGTTGATGTAAAACACACCTAAGTTGATGTAAAACACACCTAAGTTGATGTAAAACACACCTAAGTTGATGTAAAACACACCTAAGTTGATGTAAAACACCCCTAAGTTGATGTAAAACACACCTAAGTTGATGTAAAACACCCCTAAGTTCATGTAAAACACACCTAAGTTGATGTAAAACACACCTAAGTTTATGTAAAACACACCTAAGTTTATGTAAAACACACCTAAGTTGATGTAAAACACCCCTAAGTTGATGTAAAACACCCCTAAGTTGATGTAAAACACCCCTAAGTTGATGTAAAACACACCTAAGTTGATGTAAAACATACCTAAGTTGATGTAAAACACACCTAAGTTGATGTAAAACACCCCTAAGTTGATGTAAAACACACCTAAGTTTATGTAAAACATACCTAAGTTGATGTAAAACATACCTAAGTTGATGTAAAACACACCTAAGTTGATGTAAAACACCCCTAAGTTGATGTAAAACACCCCTAAGTTGATGTAAAACACACCTAAGTTGATGTAAAACACCCCTAAGTTGATGTAAAACACCCCTAAGTTTATGTAAAACATACCTAAGTATAATTAAGTTCATAGCGAAGTTTTTGGACATTACAAATGTATTCTAACCTCTGTACTGGGCCTGGAGCATCAGAAATTCAGAAATGTAGCATGTAAATCCATATACTATAAGAGAGCCGTTGGTCTGTGTCGCCATGTCACCATTCAGAGATGGCTGAACGGATCTTCGTCAAACTTTCAGAGGTTCATCAGTGAGTGCTTGGAAGTGTTTTAGGCACAATTTTTTTTTTTTTAAGTTAGTTTTTTTGGATTTTTGAAAAATCGATCTATAGTGCCGAAGCCTTTTTGATTAATGACAGTTATATACAAGTACACATTCGCGCAAATAAATACAAAACAATCACCAGACATTTGAACACAAATAATCAAACAATTCTGAAAGTGGTCTTAGTTGGTGGTAAGGCTTCTTCTTCTTCTTCCTGAACCCCATCATAGTGAACTCAGAAACGTGATGAACGGCACATTCAGCAGCATATATTCAACGAAAAGGTGAAATTATGATTTGACATTTGTGGTGGATTCTGATTTGGATGTAATTGCTTTACATTATATTCGCCCTCATTTCAAATATGTTAATGTTTCTTTTTCGCTTGAGCAACGCCGGTACTCCAGCTATAAATGCTTATGTACTTTACTCGTGGTACAAATACAAATACAACATTGTCTGGAGGGTAACATAGGCTATGTGGCTGTGGCCTCGTTCCCCCGCACCGGGAGAGGGACGTAAACTGGGAGAGGAGCGTAAATTGGGAGACCGGGAGATTGGCGTAATTTGGGGGACCGGGAGAGGGACGTAAACTGGGAGAGGGGTGTAAATTGGCGGACCGGGAGAGGGATGTAAACTGGGAGAGAGGTGTAAATTGGGGGACCGGGAGAGGGGCATAAATTGCGGGACCGGGAGAGGACCGTAAATTCTTTATGTAAATGTGTACCATGTAGAGCCAACTGGTGATGGTGGCAGAGGGTATTACAATTTTCTTATTTACCTGGGAAACACTCTTTGCACGGGTAAATGTATCCTCCTTCCCTTCCCCATCCTCCCCCAAAACGGAGGAGCCTATCAAAGCCACCCCCTCCCCAAAAATAGATGTATATGTCGTATATCTCCTCTACCCCCACACCCCCTCTTCCCTCACCTCTCCCCCTATTCCCATCCTCACCCCTCCCTCTCCTCCCTCCCCCCCACCCCGGCAACACTGGGAACTCCTGCTAGTTAATTATAAAAAAAACAACTAAACAATGCACCTGGAAGAGCAACAGAAAGTGTTTTTGCCAAACCCTATTAGAGTACTGTGGAGCAAGATTCTTTGATAACCCTCCCCACCATCCCCACACCCTATACCCTTACCCTTCCTGGTTATATATTCAGTATCCAGAATGTGTGCAACAGAGAGCTATCCAGATGACAGCATCGCAAGCAATTTCGAATGAAAAACGTTTGGTACACTCAACAAAAGGACCGAGTGGGTTGAATGTAATTACACACGGGGGATGGGTTGGGGGTGGGTGGATATTACACCACCTTAACTGTCTGGGCATCTTGCTGCTATCACTGAGATCATTGATCGATGCATAAGAGTCATTGTAGGAAGGCAGACGAGCAACAGTTGCACAAGTAATGGAAATGCTCACAACATATCCAAAAGGACAGACAGAAGGTGGTCTGGAATCCTATCAGGTGCATTTTGTAATTATTTAGCTGATGATTGAATTTGCTCGTCAGGCTGCAGAATGCATTATCTCCACAACAGTTGGATGATGTCCCATGTCCCATGGTCGGTGGGGAGCTTTGCATGCTCTGATACCTGTATGCAGGGACAATGAAATAGCATTTTTTTGCACAACACAACGGGATGCTTATTATAGATATTGTTGCGAATATGGAATTTGACCTCCATATCCGCTTGTAAATATTCCCCTATCTTCTCCGATACTCCCCAACTCTCCCCTTACCCCATTCCCTAGTCCCATTGTCTGTAAACAACACCCATTAGAGCCGATCTTCCCCTTCATTCCCCCATTAAATGTCGTGCCCAGGTCCCCCGCACCACACGTAGACAATTATAGGACATCTTGCTAGTTATTCTTAATCTATGTCAGTTAAGGACTTGTTTCCATTAATTATGACTCTTCGTTGCACCAGAATGTGATGATATGGCACCAGTAGGAGTTTAGGACCTTCCCATACCTCCCCGCATCTCTTCCCATCATCTCAAGCTCCAACAACAACCACAACAACAGCGGCTTTGCGTCCTCACTCCGGCTCGGTTGGCCGCCATTGAACATGTGCTCGACGGGGTTACCCAGAAGGGGGCTCCCTGTCGGCCCCTCGTCAAGGGCGGAGCCGGTAACCCCCGCACCCAATGAGAAGCCATGGGCCGATGCCATATGGGGCGGAGCTAACGAGCGAGGGCGTGACTCCCCGCCGGATATACGCGGCCCCGCGCCGGACGTGACGTCAGATGCGCCCCGAGCTTGGAAGGAAAAGACGCCACCCTCCCGAGCGCTGAGCGACCTCCCCAGCTTGAGACCAAAGTCGCGACCCACAAGCGCTGTGATACCTTCACGCATCTCTGGACACCACCGTACGTGATTCTGTCCCTGAGCCAGGTGCACCTGGAGCGATCGCTACCCGCTTTCCTGGCCATCAAACCCCGTGTGAGTGAGCCTTGTCCCGCGTTTACCTGTCGTCTGTCCGGGGATAATATAAGTGTGTTTAAGTGCCCACCTTCCTATGTTTCCCTCTTGTCCCTGTAATCTAAACCTTCCGCAATTGTAATAACAACCTTTGAGAACCGTATCCCTGGTGTCGTATTGTGTGATTGTAATCCAGCCGGGTGTCTTCTTTTTCTTATTGAGCCAGCGTAGCGCGATTAGTTAACATTCGGGCGCAATCGGGTAACTTGTACGGATACGGCGGCCATCCCGCTCGGCCCACCATACCATCAAAGTCGTATCTGTAACAATTGGTGTCGGGAGTGAGATTCGAGGCCCGACCAAATTTTGAAGAAAAAAAAAAACGAATAGAGGAAAAAAAAAAAAATTTGGTCAAAATTTGGAGCGGCCGAAATTTGTTTTGTTTTACGAAACTCGAATTTTGAAAGTCGCGCTATGGCGGATCAAGACGGCTGGGGTCCGGTAGGGGAGAGTGAAGCAGGGTCGGTCCAGGACCAAATTGAGGGACGTGAGGAGAGCGAAGCAGCGAGGGTAGCAGACGCGCAAAATGGCGCCTCGCTGGTCACCGCGCCCGCGACCGTGGTAGCGCCCCTGGTGGATCCGAACCTTTTTATGTTGCAAATGAGGGCCCTTATGGAACGAATGGGAGACCAAATTGTGGGAATGAGGGCTCAGGGTGAGCGATTAGAGGGCCAAATGGGGGTAATGAGGGACGAAGCGAGGGGTACCGGTGAGAAGTTAGACAATAATTTTGAGGAGTTAGACAAGAAATTTGGGAAGTTAGACAAAAATTTTGAGGGGTTAGACAACGGGATAAAAGAAGTAAAACATGGGTTAACGGGGGTAGAAAACAGAATGGCCGCTCAAGAGAATCAAATGGAAGGGATGCAAAAAGGGTTAGAGGGGTTAGAAAACAGTATGGAAGGCAAATTGAGGGACATGAGGGACCAAGCGGAAAGGGAAGTTAAACAAATGGAGCAGCAGATAGAGGGGGTCAGAATGGGGGTAGAAACCAAACTGGATGCTCACAGGGAGGAAATGGAGCAGATGAGGGTGGCATCTGGGCAGGAGATGCAAGTGATGGGAGAGGAGATCAGAAGAGGAGTGAGTGAGGAGGTCGGAGGAGTGCGCGAGGAGGTGAGGCACTGTGAGGAGCACATGGAAAAGGAGGTGAGAAAGGGGACTGTAAAGTTACAAGGGGGCATAGAGGACCTGACGCAGGAGGTGGAGCAGCTGACGGTGGGACAGACGGAGTTAGTGGAGCAGGTTCAAAGGAACACTGCGGTATTAGGAGGGTTGAAAGCGACACAGAAAGAAGTGGAAGAAGGGATGAGCGAAATTAAAAAGCGACGGAGAGAGGATAACAAAGAGATAAAAGAGGAGATAAAAGAATTGGTCCAAAGTCTGTGTTTGGATCGTGGTGTGCTCATTAACCGGATGAGGGATTCGCAGGTGATGGAGGAGAAGCGAAGAGGAAGAGGACCCGGTGTAAGTGGTGACCAATATGGTCGTGCGTATGATGCGCCAGGGGATTTAAGAAGCTTGGGGATTGGTTTGGATCCGGGTGTTCGTGAGAGGCCGTTGGTGAAGTGTGCGACAGGTCTGGTGTGCGAAAATGGAGGTGTGCGAGAAAGTCCGACTCTGGGGTGTGTGAGGAAAAAGTGCATGCCAAGGAGTGAGGGTGCTGGCGAGAGTGAGTCGGTCGTAGCGCGGGTGCGAGGAAGCACATGGGAGCGCGGTGTGGTGAGTGTTACAGAGGGTGTGACGGGAGAGTGTGCGCAGGAGTGTGCGCGAGAAAGGTGTGTGACGGACAGGTGCATGAGGAAAGAGTGTGCTGTCAAGAGTAAGGGTGAGTGCGTTGTCACGAGTGGAGGTGAGAGTAGTGAGAGTGACAAGGAGCGTGAGTTGGTTGTGACAGGTGAGCGAGGATGTACACCTGGGATGGAAGGATGCACACCTGGAATGGTAGAGCGTGAGTGGGAATGCACGCTGGAATTGGTAGTGAGGCACGTGGTTGGGTGTGCGAATGAGGGCACACCTGTGATTGTCACAGAGGAGGTGACCGAGGAGGGGGCGCGAAGAGGTGTTTTGGTCAGGTGTGTGACCAAGGCTGTGAGTGGAATGAGTGTACCTGGGTGTGTAAGGAAAGGTACGAGGAGCATGGGCACGGCTGGATGTGTGAGCAAGGAACGGGCTGCGGGGTGTAAGCGTCCAGGTGAAGCATCGACGTTACACGGGTTAGAGGTTAGAGCGACTTTTAGCCGAAGCAGGCCCTCGGTGCGTGCCGGGCCTCGCTTTGAACGGCCGCGTCCAGGCTCCACTAGGCGGAGCTGGCAGCCCGATAGAAAGGGTCGTCATGGCGACCACTTTTTGTTGAGGAATTCCGGCAGGTCGAGATCGGGACATTGGATGGCTCCGTGCCGAGAAGGTGCGTGGGATCTCGGGCCGGGTAAACCTCCTTCCCTGCACCGAAGGCAGGATGCAGCCAGCCACTGGCACAGAACAACCAGCATCCATTGCTTGGCTTTACGAAGCCGGGCTTTGGACAGGGATTGGCGCACCGAGAGGTATTAGTGAGTCGACTGGGTGATGAGGTTAGTGTTTTGGACCCAAAATTAGAGAAAAACAAAATTTGATGATTGGCAAGGGATTGGCAGTAGTGATTGGCAGATGATGGGCAGTGATTGGCAAATTTTTAATTTGTTGAAATTTGATGTACAAAATTGGTAGTGAGAGACCCCCGATGTGGTGGGATGGCAAATCCACCATCTTTCCCATGGTGGGGCAAAGGAGCAATAGCTTATGGGGTGTATGGCAGTGAAAACTAGCCCGGGTGGGTTAGGATATGGTGTGTAGGGATCTAGCGAAGATGACATTAGGTAACGTTAAGGTTAGTTAGTGACTGATACCTGTAGTGGGGACGCAGGTAGATTAGTGTGGATGATAATGACGAGGGAGCGCAATAGTTTAAAGGGACGACTGGGAAGCGCAAGTTTCAGAAGGGAGTAGTTAGCTGAGATGATGCCGTGTTTGTAAGAATTGAACAGGTGTGATTGCACAGGTGTGCAACTGGACAGGTGTGTGGAGCAGTGTATGAGTAGTGAGTGTGTGGATCAGCGCGAATGCGCTTGGGGAGAGAAGGGTGCAGGTGGCACCAGGTGTGAGAGCACAGGTGTGCAGGTACAGGTGTGTGGAGAGAGTTGGAGTAAGTGGTATGGAGTGGTGTGCGTGGTGCGAAGGTGTGGATGGGGGAAGAGTGGACCCCTTTCACGAGTACCCGGGGCGGGTAGTGTAAGTGTTAGGTAGAGGGTACAGGTAAATTGTGGTTGGATATTGGCATTTGTGGTGCGGTTGCAGAATGGTGTTGTGGATGGGTGCATTAGTGTTGTGGAAATGGCTGGGCGTGTAGCCTGTTAGTGTGTGTAGTTGGTTGGGCACTCCACCACTGTGAGGATGTCGGCCAGGTGAGGCCGCAGGTGGGCTCTGGGAGCCGGTAGAGTTGTGGATGGGGCCCGAGGATCCGGAGGATGGACCCGGGTAGCCCAGTGCCAGAGAGGGCACCGAGTGGGGAGAGTGCCAGAGGGCCTTCCCCAGGTAGTTAGGTTAGGGCAAGGAGCAGGTAAGCTCGGAGGCAACTGCAGTGGTGGAGGTGTGCAGGTGGGTAGACCCACTGGGAGAGGTACACGCCGCAGCCCAGAAATTGTGCGAGGGCACCGGGAGATGAATCGGGGGAGTGAGATCCCAAATTGAAGAGCACCACAGTTTGGCCAATGGGAATTGGTTTTTAGAACCCATAGTGTAAGAGGGCCAATGGTTTGGCCGAAGAGAGACCCCGGGTAGTGTAAAGTTGTTAAAGTCATTTAGGAGATAGTTAGGATTGATGAACCTGTCGCACCATACGCAGCCACTTACCTGTGGTGATGATGATGACTCCACACCTGTGTTTTCTTTGTTTGTGTCGCAGAAATGAGAATTGCTGTGAGGATTGGTGAGACGCATCACGACGTGGATGAGACATTGGGGTGATTCCATCTCTCCCTCCTTAGGAGGGACTGATGATGAATTGGTGATGGCAAATTTTGATGTTGAGTTGGAGATGGCAAATTTTGATGAGAGTTGGAAATGGCAAATTTGATTGGTTAGGAGGGAGAGAAGACGAATTTGGTATATGGGAGGAACGGGGAAGACAGTAGGGATGTTTGTGGATTTGTAAAGTAGATGTTTATGGGTAGTGTTGTGTTTTGTTGATACAGTAAGGGGTAAGGGAGGGGCCATGTAGGTTACCTGGTGGGGGGGGCGTACGGTAGGAACGTACCTGTCTCACCTGGTTCCCATGTGCCCCCAGTGTGCATCACCTTGCATTGCGTGCACTTTTGCGCCCTTACCACCTTGCTCACTTGTCTTGTTTTTGTCTCCCACCTCCGAGGATCTGGCTTTGGGGTAGAGAGAGAGGAGAGAGAGGTGCTGGCGACGCAGTTGTGGGCCTGCACTTTCGCTGTTCGCTGCCTGGATCGGTACACCATATGGACCGCAATGTTTGTGGCCACCCACAATGGACCGCAGTTCGTTTGCGGCCAAGCACCACCCGGGGATGGACCTATGGGTCAACGTGGCACCTATGCCATACAGGTGAACCACTTTTAGTTAAACACCAAGTGCACCACAAGAAGAGCAAGAGACACCTGCAGGGTTAGGGGTTGTTGAAGTTATTTTTATTCCAATGAACAATGGTGACTGCACCGATTGGTGGTGGGGTGGTGCTGTTGATGCTCGGGAAAGGGTGCTCTGCACGTTATTAAAGGCCGTCGGCCACAGAGCACTCGTGGGTTGGTGTATCGATGTTGGCAAGCGCGCTCTCTCTATGCATAACATCTGCATGTGTTCCTCCAAAAACAGGTCCTGGATCGTAGTGTAAATAGCAGCATAGTCTTGTAAATAATGCTCCCTACCGGCTGTATGTTTAGTTTGCGAATTCTTTCCGGATTCGGTTATCCTGTGGGTGTGTTTCTGTGAGGAGAAGGGTGCAACGTCGCAGGGGGACATATTTACTCATTTGTGAATATCTATAAAACTGTCGCACTCAGGGTAGAGTTAATAGTAGAGGGAACTACATTGCGTGCCACACTAAAGTAGGTAAAAATTTATCGGGTCGGGACGCCCCGAGGGTAGAGAAGGGTGCAATGTTGCGAATATGGAATTTGACCTCCATATCCGCTTGTAAATATTCCCCTATCTTCTCCGATACTCCCCAACTCTCCCCTTACCCCATTCCCTAGTCCCATTGTCTGTAAACAACACCCATTAGAGCCGATCTTCCCCTTCATTCCCCCATTAAATGTCGTGCCCAGGTCCCCCGCACCACACGTAGACAATTATAGGACATCTTGCTAGTTATTCTTAATCTATGTCAGTTAAGGACTTGTTTCCATTAATTATGACTCTTCGTTGCACCAGAATGTGATGATATGGCACCAGTAGGAGTTTAGGACCTTCCCATACCTCCCCGCATCTCTTCCCATCATCTCAAGCTCCAACAACAACCACAACAACAGCGGCTTTGCGTCCTCACTCCGGCTCGGTTGGCCGCCATTGAACATGTGCTCGACGGGGTTACCCAGAAGGGGGCTCCCTGTCGGCCCCTCGTCAAGGGCGGAGCCGGTAACCCCCGCACCCAATGAGAAGCCATGGGCCGATGCCATATGGGGCGGAGCTAACGAGCGAGGGCGTGACTCCCCGCCGGATATACGCGGCCCCGCGCCGGACGTGACGTCAGATGCGCCCCGAGCTTGGAAGGAAAAGACGCCACCCTCCCGAGCGCTGAGCGACCTCCCCAGCTTGAGACCAAAGTCGCGACCCACAAGCGCTGTGATACCTTCACGCATCTCTGGACACCACCGTACGTGATTCTGTCCCTGAGCCAGGTGCACCTGGAGCGATCGCTACCCGCTTTCCTGGCCATCAAACCCCGTGTGAGTGAGCCTTGTCCCGCGTTTACCTGTCGTCTGTCCGGGGATAATATAAGTGTGTTTAAGTGCCCACCTTCCTATGTTTCCCTCTTGTCCCTGTAATCTAAACCTTCCGCAATTGTAATAACAACCTTTGAGAACCGTATCCCTGGTGTCGTATTGTGTGATTGTAATCCAGCCGGGTGTCTTCTTTTTCTTATTGAGCCAGCGTAGCGCGATTAGTTAACATTCGGGCGCAATCGGGTAACTTGTACGGATACGGCGGCCATCCCGCTCGGCCCACCATACCATCAAAGTCGTATCTGTAACAATATATACACCCAGAGGCAATCCGCCGCCGTTGTAACACCAGACCTTTTTCACATAAATATCACCTGTTTTGATAAGGCATTTTGAACAGGATATCTAAATTTGGCAAAGAAACAAAGCTGAGAGACAATGTGAATATCCCCAAGGAAAATGAGAATGTGTAAATCAATCTGAATGTTCCATGAGGATAAGTTTGGGTAGAGTAAAGGAAGCGTAATGCTTACCTCAACCTTACGTTATGTATTCACAGGTGTTTGTTTGTTATGAAGAAGATTGAAAAAATTCTTCATATGTGGGTCTGACTCATTTGTTACTTGCAAAATCGAAGATTTTAAAAGTATATTGGTCGGTTCCGTTTGTGGTTCTGTCTGTTTGTTTGTCTGTCTGTCTGTCTGTCTGTTTGTTTGTCACCGGCCTACAGGTCACAATTCTAAACCGATCGTCACAAAACTTCACTAAGTTGTATAAGACGTCCCAATTGAGAAGCCTATTGATTTTGAGGTCAAAGGTCATCTGAGGTCAAATTTCTAAAATCGCCATTTTAAATCCGATTGACTTGAAAATTGAATAGCATTTGTATATCAAGTCAATAAATTGGGAAATGAACTATTTGAGGTCAAAAGGTCAAAGGTCAACTTTTGTAGATCATCAATTTTCATCTAAAAAGCCATCAATTCTCAACCGATTGGGAATTGGGAATTTTTAGGTCAAAAGGTCAAATCAAGGTCAAACTTCCAAAATCATCACTTTTTATCTGAAAAAAACCCATCAATTTTCATCCGATTGACTTGAAAATTGAACAGTATTTGCACATTGAGTCACTAAATAGGGAAACCAACTATTTTTGAAGTCAAAAGGTCAAAGGTCAACCTTCCAAAATCATCATTTTCATCTGAAAAATCGTCAATTTTCTTCCTATTGACCCGAGCTTTGATCAAGATTGTCAATTTTAATCTTGATGAAATGGACAATTTGCTGTATCAATGGAATTTTTTTTCTTGGGGAGGGGGGGGGGGGGCGTATTTTGCAAGTATCGTGCTCTGCATGACGTCTTCTTGTTTATTTGTTTGTGAGTGCAATAACTCGCGAATGCTTTCAACTATCTTCATTGAAACTTTGCTGGAGGAGTCTAAAGGCCAAAAGTGAGGCTGTCAATGTTTTTTGACTATATAGGTCAAAGGTCAAAGTTCTCTTGATTGTTTTTCCGGGCGATATCAAGGTCATATTTTGAGCTAGGAAGTTGAAATGTAGGCACAGTAATGAACAAATACTTTGACAAAAACGATATTTTTAATTTTCTTGTTTAAGCAATTAATTGATCAATTATTTAATTATTATCGGCATATGACGTACCTATTTTCTTTCTCATCTGGGCAATATCTCAGGCACCTTTTGAGCTAGGAAGCTGATATTCGGATAGGACAGTGCCCAAGTCATTTGGCTGTAAAGGATATTTTTCATTGAGGAAGTTGGAAAGATTGTATCTTCTCAGGAAGTTGAATTCATTCGGAGTTAACTCACGTGTGATGCGGATGTTGACAAATTCCTTACTGATCAGTGTTTTGTCATTTAATTTGATTTCCTGGTACAGTTATCTTAATGTGCCGAATAAGTCACAATTGAGAACGGTCATTACACTGGCATTTAAAGTGGGTGGGCCTTCACCCAATATGGAGTCTCTATACTTGCGAGCATTGAAAAGGAGGTCGGTGTACCGATTAGTCACTTCTTGGACTGACTTTTTGAAAAACTGCCATCAAGGAGACGCTTTTGTGTACGGAGGATGAACAACATTTTCAAAAGCTAATTTGTACCATGTACAATTCAAATGCTAAATTCAAATTCCTAGACATTTTGCTGTTTAGTCATCTTCCATATTTTATATCTTTTTATTTTGTTTTCTTATACCCTTTGTGTTTTATGTTTTTATGATGGTTAACTAATGGTGTCACCAAATAATAATTTCCCTGAATATGGGACAATAAAGATTATTATCATTTATTAATTAATCAATTAATAGATTAATTTTTTAATTGTTCTATTAACCACTTAATTAATTTTCAAAAAGTTACACATTCAGATGAAACAGCGGTGGTTTAGGTATGCTATTAGCCAATTGATTAAGAAATTCATTATTTCACGATTATTATTTATTTAAATTACACAATCAATCAATCAGTTATTGATTATCTCGGTTTTTGTCATGCCTGTCAGGCTTGACGCCGAACGTCTTCTTGTTTTTTTTTGAATGTCTGTTTATCTATCTGTGAGTTTGATATCTCAAAAAATTATGGACGGATTCAGATGAAACTTGGCGGACAGGTTGGGTGTGTGACAAGAACAAATTGATTAGATTTTGGAGAAGATTTGAATCCGAATATGAGGATTTTAAAGTGATTCTTCACCATTGAGAGATGGAGCAAAAAAACACAAAAACGATATATATCATGATATCTCAAAACATTGTGGACGTGTGATGACTAAACTTGGTGGATGAGTTGGATTGGTGGCAAGAACAAGCGATTAGATTTTGGTTCTGGTCCAGATCCAGATCCGGCCTATCAGTGGGTTGCAAAACGTAAACTGATCGGCTCGGCGGACGTATGCGCTCTGCCGAGTGAAGTTGTAGTTATAATTGCAATGCTCTGGCCATTGGAAATAAGAATAGTTTCTATTTGGTAGAATCGAGTAATATCAACACATGGGGATGACAAATCTCCAACAATTTCTGTCCATTTAAAAAATACTTTCAAGCATATGTTTGTGCATAATATTTCATTTTGGTTTGCTATAATCTGTAAATTGGGAAAACCACATGTCCAAGCTGGCCTCCAAAGCCAGTCGCTGGCTGGGCATCCTCCATCGTGCGAAGTCCTTCCTTGGCAAAGGAAGTCCTCCCCCTGCTGTCTGTACTCCGCCCCCCAAATATTCCTACAGGTCGCACAAGATCTGCCAGAAACCCTCTTCTGGTGAAACTGCCAAAACCAAGACTCTCTGCTCACCTTCTTTCTTTCATTCCTCTTTTCTCCCACCTCTGGAACAAACTCCCTCACTCTCTTCAATCCCACTCCTCCCTCCAGGTCTTAAAAACAGCTGTTCACCACCATCTCTTATCTTCCCCAATCGAAAACCTTGATATTTTCTACCCCCGTTAAAACACCCAAATCCGCCTCTTTCAATCCCAAACTTCTTTCCTGAAATTCCTAGACGTGTGCATTTGATTTATAAGGTGTACCCCTCCCTCCACTTCCATGACCCCCCTCCTCCCCCCACAGATCTACCGACGTCCCTGTCCTCTACTGTTGTTGTGCTTGTGTGCTTCCCTCTCTACCCCTCTTGTCTCCCGCTCCCTTCATTGTATGTTTTATGTGTCTGTGCATGTTTTCATGTTCAATGTGGTGAGCTCTTACAGGAGCCTCGATTCTGTATACAAAAAAAGAAAGCTAAAAAAGTATTTTCTTCCATCTGCGCAATATTCCAGAAATGTATCCATGCTTTACCGCTGCTGAAACTTTGGTTTATACTCATAACGTAGCTGCATTTATTGCAACCTGCTGTGTGTTCCCTCCCTTTTATCTCTGTTCTGGTCCGTTCTGTGTTCTAGCTCTTCTACGAGCCACGACTTGTGCAGAACATCAACTTAATATTCGCAGATTTACCTGCCTTTTCTATCAAACCCTTATAATACGAGTATATATTCAGAATATGGTAACAAGTGACATTCAATTGATGAAGCGTTCAAGTTTCCTCTCAGTATGTACAATCACGTGAAAAAGTAAGTACACCCCATGTAAAGTTTTGACTTTTTCAACATATTTCAACATACAGCTATTTGATCTTCATTTCAACAATATTGATAGATAAAGGTTATATAATATAACAAATATGAAACATTTACATTTTGTAGTCCATTGTAATTTAAATAAACATAAATGCAAATTTCGCATGTGGAAAAAGTAAGTACACCCTTGGCTCTAATAGGTGGTATTGCCCCCTTTGGCAGAAACAACCTCAAGTAGGCGTTTCTTATAACTGTCTACCAGTCTCTGACATCAACTTGGAGAAATTTTTGCCCACTCCTCCATGTAGAATTCTTTCAGCTGTGCGATGTTTGAGGGGTTTCTTGCATGCACAGCTCGGTTCAAATCCCCCCCACATCTCGATGGGATTTAGATCCGGGCTTTGACTTGGCCATTCCAGAACCCTCCATTTCTTTCTTTTCAGCCATTCCTTGGTGGATTTACTGGTATGTTTAGGGTCATTGTCATGTTGCAAGGTCCACCTTCGGTTGAGCTTCAACTTTCCGACAGATGGCCTCACATTATCCTCAAGCACCCTCTGGTACAATGAAGAATTCATAGTGGATTATATGATGGTGAGCTGCTCAGGACCTGATGCAGCAAAGCTGCTCAAAACCATAATATTTCCACCACCATGCTTTGCAGTTGGTATCAGGTTCTTGTTGTCAAATGCTGTCTTTGGTTTTCGCCAAACATATCTTCTGGTACTGTGGCCAAATAGCTCTACCTTTGACTCATCTGTGCAGAGCACATTGTTCCAGAAGTGCTGGTCCTTGCCTAGGTGTTCATTGGCAAACTTTAGTCTTGCCCTGATGTTCTTTCTGGACAGCAAAGGTTTCCTCCTGGCACACCTCCCATGGAGATCAAATTTGTGCAGCCTCTTTCTAATGGTAGACTCGTGCACTTTGACATCAACAGTGGCAAGACCTACCTGTAGGTCCCGTGATGACATTCTGGGGTTCTTAGAGACTTCTTTCAGCATCTTGCGGTCTGCTCTCGGGCTGAACTTGCTGGGGCGGCCTGGCCTGAACAAGTTGGCAGTTGTTTGGAATCTTCTCCACTTGTAGATGATCTTCCGGACAGTCGAATAATTGATTTCAAATTGTTTGGAGATCTTTTTAAATCCCTTCCCAGACTCGTAGGCATCTATAACCTTCTTTCTGAAGGCCTCAGATAACTCTTTTGATCTAGGCATGGTGACGCCACACACTTCAACAACAAAGAGCAAACCAAACTAAATGTCTAAGGTTTAAATAAGACAGGTTCCTCCAAGATCCTCTCTGACGATGTTCTAATCATTTGCACCTGAGCTGGTGCACCTGATTCTAATTTTAGGTATTTGAAGTAGTGATAAAAGTAGGGGTGTACTTAATTTTTCCACATGCAAAATTTGTATTCATGTTTATTTAAATTATACAATGGACTACAAAATGTAAATGTTTCATGATATTTGTTATATTATATCTCCTTTATCTGTCAATATTGTTGAAATGAAGATCAAATAGCTGTATGTTGAAATATGTTGAAAAAGTCAAAACTCTACATGGGGTGTACTTACTTTTTCATGTGACTGTAGATTGGTCTACTGACTCCAAGTACCCCCAATTTGTATATTTTAAAATATTGCTGGTAATCTCTAAAGGCAGCTCGCTCTTCCTATGTCTCAATCTCTGTTTCAAAAAATGCAAATTAAATTGGTTCCTGACTACGTTTCCATACATCCTTTTAATAACACGATCATATAACAAAGTGCATCTCCTGGTACTTCCCTGAACTTGTTTGAAGACTTGTCGATTGAGCATTCTATATTTGTGATCTTCAACTCGAGAATAAAATTCGCATTTTGCAATCACTCCTGTCTGTGTGTCTGTCCGGGCCATAATTATTTTTTTTTACCATTGGAGCTTTTGTCATCAAATTTTCAAAAAATCTTTATGATGAGAATATGGAGAAGACAAATTAATAATGTGGTGAAAAGATCAAAATCACAAAAAATCGTCAATTTTCATCCAATTGACATAAAAGTTTAAGAATTTGTATATTAGATCATTGAATTGGTTCACCAATCAAAAGTTAGAAGGCGATTGTTTTGAGATCAAAACGTCCAAGGTCAAGGTCACCAAATTTTTAATTTCCATCGAACTTGAGATTTCAGCAGCGTTTGCATATTGGCTCACTAAAGCCTATAGCTTTTGAGGTCAAACGGTCAAGGACACCTAAAATCATCATTTTTTTGGTACTTTTTACCTCCGCCACCAAAAGTGCATGGAGGTTATGTTTTCACCCCTGTCTGGTTGTGAACAAGATATCTCAAAAAGTTGTGGTCGGATTCGGACGAAATTTGGTAGAGAGTTAGTGTTTGTGACAAGGACGAAATGATTCGATTTTGGTGAAGATCCGGATTCGGATCCGGCTACTAAAATTTTAAAGAGATTCTTCACCATTGGGAGACAGGGCCAAAAACTATACATAGCAGGATATCTCAAAAAGTTGTGGTCGGATTCGGACGAAACTTGGTGGACCAGTTGGGTGTCTGACAAGTACAAATATATTTGATGTTGGTGAAGATCTGAATATGGATCCGGATTTGAGAATTATTTTAAATCTTTAGTGAATCTTCACCATTTGGAGATAGGGCCAAAAACTATACATAGCGGGATATCTCAAATAGTTTGGATGGATTTGGGCAAAACTTGGTGGACCGGTTGGGTGTCTGACAAGGAAGAATCGATTCGATTGTGGTGAAGAATGTTTCTACATTATATCATAAATCCTGCATTGTGATTTTCTGGTCTACTCTGGGATACAAAACGTATACACTGTTCACCAGGCGGAGGTATGCTCTCCGCTGAGTGCCGTTCTAGTTAAAGCTGTTTTCGTCATGTTTGGCATATGGAAGGAGAATAAGTCCGAATACAAAGCGGAGGCGGACGGGGCTTTGCATTTTCAGATGCTTTATAGTTTTACATATGCTTTACCCAATTGCGACTTCTCCTTTTTATCTGTTCTTTATTTATGAAGCAATTTGACATTTTAAGTTTAAAATCAATAGTGCCAGATAAGAAGTTGATTAAATGAGTGAAGTGAGTCAAAGGCATAATCATGTAGATTAATAGACAATTGACAGAAATAGCCCTTTTTTGCCAAAGCAAATATGGAATTAGATAACTAGATTATAAAGGATGTATAGCTGCCATGGAAAGGCTCCAGCGCAAATCAACTAGAATGATTACTGGGCGAGAGCGACTTAGATATAAGGAACAGCTGAAGGAGACTGTTTTTATTGATTATACTCGTAGTGGACATGCCAAGTACTTTTTGACTTCAAGTGATGATGCAAAGGTCCCCTTTGACATGGAAGTTCCTCAGGGCCCTATGAACAAAATTATCCAAAGACACAAGTTGTATCTTAAAATCCAAGATGGCTGCCATCGACCATCTTGGAAAACATGGCCGACCCATAGCCCAGAAAGCATTTGTCATATAAACTATTATGATACATGTTTCCCAGCTAATTTGAGGTCACCTAACTCATTTCAATGACTGCAGAATGGTTGAGGGGCAATAACTGCAGAAAATGTTTGAACTAAGCCCCTCCCACTCTCCCTCCCCCACCAGAGAATGCCAAAGCAGACTCCTCACTTTCTCCAATGTCCACAACCATTGATCTTCATCCTGATGAAACAGCACTTTCACGGAAGGAAGGAGTTCACCTCAGTAGGGAGGTGA
This sequence comes from Myxine glutinosa, assembly GCF_964187855.1. Taxonomy (NCBI): domain Eukaryota; kingdom Metazoa; phylum Chordata; class Myxini; order Myxiniformes; family Myxinidae; genus Myxine; species Myxine glutinosa. The sequence continues at coordinate 148,666,858 of NC_136263.1, forward strand.
CGGTGCAGTTCTCACACAAGCCTCGCGGTTTTGGGCTAGGGGGTGCAAGGTGGAGAGGATGTGGGACACGGGTTTGCCGTTGGGAGGAGCAGGAAAAGGTGACGTCAAGGCCACACCCACAAACCGGCAGAATATAATTTTTGAATTCAATTTAGCAATATTATTATTAGCCATGGTTATAAAAAAAAAAGTAGCCCATGTTCAACATGAGCTCCAATCTGGTCTATGTGTCACGTTTCGTGTCAATTGGCACAGTAGCTTTTAGTATGGTGTTTTACATACAGAAAGACACACACAGAAAATGACCTTTATTTACAAGACAAAAGGGTTACAAGGGGATCGGATAAAGATGTTTAAGATAATGAAGGGAATTTTTTTTTTTTTTTTTTGCATACTGAATCGAGGCTCGTGAAAGAGCTAACATTTACTTCACAAACAAATCAACCAGACAAACAAAATATATAAAAAGAGGGAGCGGAAGACAAGATGGGGGAGAGAAGGGGAAGCACACAAACACAACATTTGAGAGCAGGTAGATGTGTGGGAGGAAGAGGGCTTAGGGGGAGGAGGCGTGGGAAGGGGGGGGGGGGGGGTGGGAGAAGTATAAAACACAAGGACATCAAGGACTTCCAGGAGCGAAGTTGGTATTTCAAAAAAGTGGAATTGGGGTGAAATTAGCGGGGGTAGAGAAGATAAAGGTTTTGGATGGGGGAAGAGAAGAGATGGTGGTGAGCAGCTGTTTTAAAGACCTGGAGGGTGGAGTGGGATTGAAGAGAGTGAGGGAGTTTGTTCCAGAGGCAGGTGAGCAGAGAGTCTTGATTTTGGCAGTTTAACAATAAGAGGGTTGCAGGCAGATCTTGTGCGACCTGTAGGAATATTTGCGGGACAAAGCCCAAAGAGAGCTGGGGGGGGCAAGGCCAGAGAGGAGTCGGTAGAAGACAGAAATACCACCAACCTGCCTGCGGTGAGTGAGTGAGAGGCCCTTGGAGTTAGCTTCATCGCGGGAGATTCCAATGATTCTGAATGCTTTGGTTTCAACAGCGTGAAGACGAGCTATGTGTGAGGCAGGAGCACCAGCCCGGATGGGAGAGCAGTATTCCATTGAGCTGCGGATGAAAGCCTTGTATGTGGTGAGGAGCTCACGTGTGCCAAGGAAGGACTTCACACGACGGAGGATGCCCAGTCGGCGACTGGCTTTGGAGGCCAGATTTGAAATGTGGTTTTTCCAGGAAAGATCATGGCAGATAGTGAGACCCAAAAGCTTGAGTGACAGAACTTCTTGGAGAGGATTATTCAGAAAGTGGATGGGAGGGTTGTCCAGTCGGTCTTTTCATAGAGACATCGTAAGAGTGTGAGATTTGTCAGGATTGAAAGACATGTTCCACTTGTTTGCCCAGTCTGTGATTTTGGCCAGGTCTGCAGAGAGTGAGGAGGCTGCAGACTGCCGATCTGAGGGATGAAGAATGGAGCGACAGAGAGTAGAGTCATCAGCAAAGAGATAGAGAGGATTTTCAAGAGAGTCAGAGAGATCATTGATGAAGACCAGAAAAAGCACAGGGCCCAGAACACTGCCTTGGGAAACTCCAGCCTGAACAGGAAGAGGAGAGGAGAGAAACCCATTCAGGGCCACACGTTGACTACAACTAGAGAGGAAGTCCGCCAGCCATGCGTGGAGATTTCCATGGATACCAAAAGAGGAGAGTTTGGTGAGCAGAGCGGGGTGCCCAGACCGTATCGAAGGCACGTGATATGTCAAGGGAGACAGCTCTAATTTCCTGTTTGGCATTGAGGACCTCCATCCATTGTTGAGAAAGCAGAAGCAGCATGTCCAGAGTGGAGTGACCAGGTCTGAAACCAAATTGATGATCAGAGATCAAGCCATTGGAGAAGAGGAAAGATTTCATATCTGAAGCAATGATGGATTCCATGACTTTGCTGATAATTGGGAGAAGGCTGATTGGTCTGTAGTTGCTGGGATCTGTTTTTGCACCTTTTTTGTGCAAAGCGGTGATGTTGGCAGATTTCCAAGCAGATGGAAGATGACCTTGAGCAAAAGAGAGGGTGAAGAGAACAGAGAGAGGGAGTGAAAGAGCAGAAGAACAGGATTTTAGGACCCGTGGGGCTGATGCCGTCAGGTCCAGTTGCAGAATCAGAGTCGAGGGTTGACAGAAACTTTTCCACCTTGTCAGGAGGAAAGGACACAGAGTCCAGGAGCAGTTGGGTACGACTGGGTACGGTGGGTACAGAGAGGGATGGGTTTGGGACACAAGATTTAGAGGCAAACACAGAGTTGAGGCATTCAGATTTTTCACGTGCGGAGTCAGCCGTGTGGCCGTTTGAGGTGAGGGAGGGGATGGAGGGGGAACAAACACCAGAAACAGATTTGACCAGACGCTACCAGGATTTGGAAGAGGGAGACAGAAAAGAGAGTTCGGTCCTGAGAACAGAGAGATATTGTTTCCTGGTTCTCCTGAGGGTGGACACACACTTGTTTCGGGCTTTGTGAAAGGAAATGAGATTTCCTTCTGTTGGATTTGCTTTCCAGGAGATGAAAGCAAGTTGTTTCTGGGCAATAGCCTCACCACAATATTCCATGTACCATGGACGGGAGGAAGGGTATGACAACTGAAGACGAGATGGGATAAATCTGTGCATGAGAGAGAGCAATTTACTTTGGAAGAATTCCCAGGATGAGTTGATGTCAGAGGCGGTAGAGATGGGAGACCAGTCCAGATGATTGATGGCTGCTTGAAGACCGTGCCAGTTAGCCTGAGTGAAATGCCAGACTCGTTGACGCTGAGGAGGCTCTCTGAGAATGGTCAGAGAGATGTCCACTTTAACAAGATAGAGAGAACAATTATGTAATTTTTTTTTCAGCACAATAGACAGTGATAGGACCAGGGGCCAAAGCTTGACAGTGAAGAAGACGAGGTTGGGATGACATCAAGGCAAAGGTCTTTCATTCAGAGGGTAGTTAATGCATGGAATGGTCTCCTTGGAGCAATGGTGGCAGCTGAAACGATAGAAGGGTGCAATCTCGAGTTGGATCCATCAATGTTGTCGATGCTTGTGCATGAACTTAAATCAGGAACAATTAGCAGAGTCAATCACCGATGGAAAATAACTCTGTTGTACCATTTTCAAAGAAAGCCATAAACATGGACGTCTGTTGATCCGAGTTGATGCCCACGGTAAATCTCGCGAGATTATGCCAGGAAAAAAGTGAGATTACAGGAAGACTTGACGTCACTCCATACGAATCATAATTATTGACCTCACTCGCTGACAAACCACAGAAGTCAATTCTCATGTGTGTTAACGTATATGGACACACCTGCATGTTTATTGCATAATTTGTTTTTTGTTGTTATAAAAACAGATTCCACAGCTAAAATAGCAGCAACCATTCGATTTTAATATGATTCTTAAGAAATACAACATACAGAAGATTATATATATATATATATATATATATATATATATATTGTTGCGGATTTGAGAATCTTGTTGTAAATATCACCCTGAGTAGTGTAATGATTCCTTGTAAATACCTCCGTTTTGTGTGTAAAGGTCAAAGGTCGTCCTCTTAGTTACTCCATCGCAAGCACGTAGGCCACCATATACACTTCGATTGTTATTTCCTTATTATGTGTATTAGTTTAAGGCTGTGTTCCCCATTAATTGACTCTGCATTGCACCGAATTGAAATAAGATAGATTCCCCTCCATTCCCAAAGCCTCCATTGCCAACAGCATTGGGTGGATTTCTTCACCCCAAAACTCCATTGAGCACACGGTCAGCTCGGAGAAGAAAGGCGTGTCTCCGCCCCTCGTCATCGGAAGGAGGAGTGAGCCAGCCCCGATCAACCAACCAAGCACGAGGGGTTTGGCTTGAGAGGGCGGAGAGAGAACGATCGGGCAGGTTCGCGAAGATTCCAGGGTGTGGCCCTATATAACCCGTCACGCGACGCCCCCACCAGAGAAGGGATGAGTTCACCCAAAGGAGTCAACCGCAGCTTTGAATAAACCGCAGCTTTGAACAAACCGCAGTTTTAACCACCGCAGCTTTGAGCGTCGACAGCGGTGACGGCAGTTGCGGCCACGAAGCAACGTCACCGTGCGGAGACGATTGGGGAGAGTCGGCGGCTGCTCAACTCGAGCCGGGATCAGACCAACCACCCGCACCCTTCCCACCTTGTGATCCCACCTCCTCGTCCGTCCAGCCATTCGTTCCTGCCTTCATTCCCCATTTGTGTAAGTCTGATTGTCGTCCGTCTTCTGTCTTGTCCTGGGGTATAAGTTAAGCCTGTTTAGATAAGTTAGTATTGCGCTGTGTCTTCTGATCCTTCCATCCTTCTGTCTTTATTTTCGTATCCTTCCTTCTCCTTGGTTACTTTTGGTCTTGTACATAATAGTTAGTAATAAATTATATTTGTTCTTCCTACCTTGCCTTTCTTTCCTTTACATCCGTTTCGTTTTAGTGATTTCCCCATTGGATACCTGTGGCACGATTTGGCCAACGTTTAAGAATCGGGTCAGTTACTTGCTAATGGTTCGTGCCGCGGCTGCTAATCCGCTCGGCAATTAACATCTTGTCCGCGGTCTCGAACGGGGTTGCTCACCTGCCTCTCCAGAGGGAGCTGGGCAACTTCAGGACTCACGTCGGTCAGTCATAAACAAGGGGATTAATCCCCCCTTGGTTAGGGGAAAAAGGGCCGACGTTGAGATTCGCAACATTTGGTGTCAGGAGCGAGATTCGGACCTGAAGTGTGCTTAGCGCACTCAAATTACGAGTGGTAAATTTTTTTATTTATAACATCCAAATTTAAATCGTGCCATGGATAATCAAGGCGATCGGGTGCCAGTGGGGGTAGAGTTAGAAGGGGTAGAAGCGACCCAGGACCCCAGGGAAATGTATATGGGGGAGAGAGAGGAGGAGAGCAAGGAGGATGTGGTTGTGGGGGTATCAGGTACACGTGATGGCGGCGCCTCGCATGAGGTGGGAGGCGCACAAAATGGCGGCTCGCACGAGGTTGCAGAAGCACCAAATTGCGCCGCGCACGTGGTCGCGGCAGCCGAGCCCGCAGTGCCAATGGACTTTTGCCTATTTATGACGCATTTCATTGCATCTATGAAGGGTGACAGTAGGGGATTGGATGCAATGATGGCTACCTAGGGAATCGACATGGAAAAAAGGAGGAAGGAAGCAAGGGACAACCTGGAGGGATATCGGGAGCAAATAAACGCCAGCATAAAAAAAATGGGGGAGATCGTAGACGGCACGGGAGGCGTGAGAGGCACATCGGTGCACAGCGAGGTAAAGCAGGTCGAGAAGCGCTGGTGGAGCGAAGCGGAGCAAAGCGCGGGTAAAATGATGGGTATAGAGATCGCGACCCGGGGTATGGGGCAGCCAGCGACTGCTGAGGTAGAGGGAATTTTAATAAAGCCAGCGGTCGTCAAAGAAAAAGTAGTGGGCATTGAAATTGAAAAGACCGGGGACTTAGAAAAGCACTCGCGGCAGGGAAAGATGGAAAATGTGCAAAGTCCCTGCTCACATCACGATGCTGTGCTTAGTAACCAAAATGAAAGTTTGCAGGTGGTGTTGGAGCGAAGGAGAAGAATCCCCCAGGTGAGTCGTGCTGTATATTGTGCGGGGAGATTTTGCAGGAGGATGTTTGGCGCAGAAAGAAGTCACGCGATTGGGATCGAGAAAGCATCGGGCGTTGGTGAAGGGTCCCCTGTGAGTGGAAATGGGCGCGCTTGTGGAAAAAGTGTGCATCCGGGAATGAGCGTGTTACAAAGTGCGAGTGTGAAACCGAGTGCGAGCGAGAATGCACGTCGGAGGGTCTGTGTGAAGCAGAGTGTACGGAGTGTGACACAGAGAGTGAGTTGGTGGTGGCGTGAGTGCGAGAGCGCACATCGGAGCGCGAGTGTGAAACCGAGTGCGAGTGAGAATGCACGTCGGAGGGTCTGTGTGAAACAGAGTGTGACACGGAGAGTAAGGTGGTGGTGGAATGTGTGCGAGAGTGTACACCTGAGTTGGTAGTGGCGCAGGTGCGAGAGGGCACATGGAAGCGCGTGATCGGGTGTGCAAAAGAGTGCACACCCATGGTTGTCACAGAGGATGTGACCGAGGAGTTGGTGCGAGGATGCACGCTTGGGATGAGTGTGCGAGGAAGCACACCTGAGTTGGTTGTGGCGCGGGTGTGGGAGAGCCCATTGAAGCGCGTGAGTGGGTGGATGCAAGAGTGCACGCCCATGGTGAGTGATACGGAGTACGTACCGAGGGAGAGTGCGCAAGACGGTGCGCGAGGTGTGTTAAGGAAGTGTGCGAATGGCGAGTGTGCACGAGAGGTGTGGTGTGTAACAGGGAGTGCGGTGGTGGAATGGACGGAGTGTGTGGGATGCACTGGAGGTGCCGAGACGCCGGGTTTTGTGAGTGTGAAAAGGGTCGCGTATGCGAGTAAGGCATCGACGTTAAACGGGGCAGCGTTTAGGGCAACGGATAGCCGATGCGAGCACTCGGGGCGCGGTGCGCTTTGTTGGATGCGAGGCCCGGCGCGGGTCGGTGTTGCGTCGCTTCTCTTCGAAGCGTCGTGGCCGATTCGGGCCTGGCTCTGCCCCGCACGGTCGAGTCCGGGCCTTGTCGGGCAAGGCGACCGGTCCGGTTCAGGGGCAGCTAGGAGGAAGCGGCACGGTGCCCCCTGGTGGGGGCGGGGTTCCGACCGGGCGAGATTGAGCCATCGGGCCGGGGACCGGAAGGTTCCACGCCGAGATGGTGCGTGGAATCTCGGCCTGACCAAACCGCCTCCCCTGAACCAAATGCCGGACGGATTCAACCTGCAGGCGACCAAACCACCCGAATTCATTGCTCGGCTTTGCGAAGCCGAGTTTTAATGATGTCATGACGCACCGAGGCTCAGATATAGTGGACTGTGATGATAATAGTGTTTTGATCCGAAATTTAGAATAGTGAATAGGATTGGCAGTGATTGACAAATTTTGATTGGTTGAGATTTGATGGCAAAATTGGTAGTGAGAGATGTCTGATGTGGAGGGATGGCAAATCCACCATCCCTCACCATGGGGCACATGAGCGTTAGCTATGGGGTTTATGGCAGTGTAAGCTCGCCGAGGGAGGGTTAGGATAATGTATAGGGATCTAGAGAAGATTGACTATAGGTAACGGTAGCGTTAAGTAGCGACATTGGACAGGTAGTCGGGGACATAGAGAGGTTAGAATGGATGATAATGATGTGGGATGTGCTTAGTTTAAAGGGAAGACGGGGAAGCGTGAGTTTTAGCAGGAAACCAGGTAGATCAGATGATGCCGTGTGTTTGAGAATCAAAAGTGTATGAAGTAGCGTATGAGTGAGTAATGGTGATTGTGTGCTGTGTTGAGCAAATGGACCTGGAGGAAGGAGGGTGCAGGAAGCACCAGGTGTGATGGCACAGGTGTGCAAATACAGGTGAGCATGGTTGTATGGAATACATGGAGTATGGAATGGGTGGTGTGGAGTGAGTATGGTGGAAACTGTGGAGTGGAGTGGATGGTGCGAAGGTGTGTATGGGGAGGATGGACCCCATCACGAATACCCGGGGAGGGTAGTTTAAGAGTTAGGTAGAGGGAGTAGGTACATTGTGGTTGGATATTGGCATTTGTGGTGCGTGTGGAAGAATGGTGTTTGGATGGGTGCATTAGTGTCGTGGAAATGGCTGGGCGTGTGGCCTGTTAGTGTGTATAGTTAAATGGGCACTCCGCCACTGTTAGGATGTCGGCCAGGTGAGGCCGCAGGTGGGCTCTGGGAGCCGTTAGAGTTGTGGATGGGGCCTGAGGATCCGGAGGACGGATCCGGGTAGCCCAGTGCCAGAGAGGGCACCGAGTGGGGAGAGCGCCAGAGGGCCTTCCCCAGTTAGATAGGGTAGGGTAAGGAGCAGGTAAGCTTGGAGGCAACTGCAGTGGTGGAGGTGTGCAGGTGGTTAGACCTGCTGGGAGAGCCACACGACCCAGTCCTGAAATTGTGCAAAGGCACAGGGAGTTGAATCGGGGGAGTGAGACCCCAAATTGAGGAAGCACCACAGTTTGGTCAATGGGAATTTGGTTCTTAAAACCGCATAGAGTAAGTTGGCCAATGGATTGTCAGGGAAAGACCCCGGGTAGTGTAAAATGTGTTAATGTCATTTAGGAAGTAGATAGGATTGAAATCTCCTTGCACCATCTACATCAACTCACCTGAGGTGACGCCACTCTGCACCATGCCATGTTTTTATTTTTTTGTGCAAATGTTCGGGATTGTGAGACGCATCATGACGTGGGTGAGACATTGTACTTTGTTGTTCCATCTCTCCCTCCTTAAGAGGGATTGATGATGAATTGGTGATGGCAAATTTTGGATTAGAGGGATTGTGGTGACGAATTTGGTATAGGGGAAATATAGGGAGGATGAGACGTCGTGACGGATTTGTAAATGTGTAGATTCTTGTACATATGGGGGTAAGGGGCAAGGGTAGAACAGGTGACGGGTGGGGTGACGTACGATAGGGACGAGCTTTTCTCCGCTCGGTCTCCAGGCGCACCTCACCTTGCATTGCCTTTATTGATGTGTACCCTTGTGACCTTACCCCTCGCTAACCTGCCCTCTCTGTCTTCCTTCCCCGACCCATGGGTCGTGCTATTGGGCACTGAGGGGAGCGTGCGGGAGTCCACCATTGTTTGCCCGAACCCCCGCAACCAGCTGCCTGCATCGATGCACCACTTATGGACCACATGTCTGTGGCTGAGCACCACTCATGGACCCCACGGGTTGGGGCATGGCCCCTCTGCTGGAACCGGCCACGATGGCCCAGGATCATGCTTGCGGACCTCGGTGACGTGGCACCTATGCCACACAGGTGAACCACCCCTAGTCGGCCCCTGTGGGCCATAAATAAAAAGTGGACACGTTTTGTGCTTTTATTATGTCCAAATAGGCCGCCAGCAAGAAGAACAAGAAAGACAACATCAAGAACGACATTGGCCAGCAGAGGGAGCCGAAGAGCAAGACCACCAGCAGGGTTTGTATATTTTTGGTTGAACTGTGGTGACTGTGCTCTGGTGCGTTTATGGTGTTTTATACCCTTCGATAGTTATTTCCTTATTATGTGTATTAGTTTAAGGCTGTGTTCCCCATTAATTGACTCTGCATTGCACCGAATTGAAATAAGATAGATTCCCCCTCCATTCCCAAAGCCTCCATTGCCAACTGCAATGGGCGGTTTTCTTCACCCCAAAACTCCATTGAGCACGCGGTCAGCTCTGAGAAGAAAGGCGTGTCTCCGCCCCTCGTCATCGGAAGGAGGAGTGAGCCAGCCCCGATCAACCAACCAAGCACGAGGGGTTGGGCTTGAGAGGGCGGAGGGAGAATGATCTGGCAGGTTCGCGAAGATTCCAGGGTGTGGCCCTATATAACCTGTCACGCGACGCCCCCACCAGAGAAGGGACGAGTCCACCCAAAGGAGTCAACCGCAGCTTTGAACAAACCGCAGCTTTGAACAAACCGCAGCTTTGAAGAAACCGCAGTTTTAACCACCGCAGCTTTAAGCGTCGACAGCGGTGACGGCAGTTGCGGCCACGAAGCAACGTCGCCGTGCGGAGACGATTGGGGAGAGTCGGCGGGTGCTCAACTCGAGCCGGGATCACACCAACCACCCGCACCCTTCCCGCCTTGTGATCCCACCTCCTCGTCCGTCCAGCCATCCACTTCCAGCCATTCATTCCTGCCTTCATTCCCCATTTGTGTAAGTCTGATTGTCGTCCGTCTTCTGTCTTGTCCTGGGGTATAAGTTAAGCCTGTTTCGATAAGTTAGTATTGCGCTGTGTCTTCTGATCCTTCCATCCTTCTGTCTTTATTTTCGTATCCTTCCTTCTCCTTGGTTACTTTTGGTCTTGTACATAATAGTTAGTAATAAATTATATTTGTTCTTCCTACCTTGCCTTTCTTTCCTTTACATCCGTTTCGTTTTAGTGATTTCCCCATTGGATACCTGTGGCACGATTTGGCCAACGTTTAAGAATCGGGTCAGTTCCTTGCTAATGGTTCGTGCCGCGGCTGCTAATCCGCTCGGCAATTAACATCTTGTCCGCGGTCTCAAACGGGGTTGCTCACCTGCCTCTCCGGAGGGAGCTGGGCAACTTCAGGACTCACGTCGGTCAGTCATAAACAAGGGGATTAATCCCCCCTTGGTAAGGGGAAAAAGAGCCGACGTTGAGATCCGTAACAATATATATATATATATATATCTGCCTTTTTTATCTTCTGAAAATAACATTGGCTTGACACACCTGGGACCCACATAGGGTCCAGTTCAAAGCCCACTCACCAGCTCCAGCCAGCTTTGTAAGGTGGGATATGCCCTCAAAGAGTGTCGTTCTAATTGCAGAATGACATCAGCAGCCCAGATGAGACCCATGTGGAACCCAGTTAAAAATCCGACCAAGAACCCAAGCTCACTTCAGTTCATCCAAACCACCTATTTTCCAGCTGAGCACCAGCATTGCGTGCTGGCAGGAGATAGGTACCTGGAGGCATTGAGGATAGCGGATATGGGGGAAAATGCTCGGGCATGATGGGATGGATCGCCTCCTTCTGTGTCAGACATCCTCGTTCAAATCCTTTTATACGACTAAGTTCGTAACGGCGGTGATTGTAACCTGATTACATCATGGCCCGGTGATTGGGCGAATTCTGATGCTATGGCAACCATCTGGTACCATGGCTTGTTTACGTGATATTTCCAAAACCATTGAACATTTAGCTTTCATATTGCAGATATGTATTCCTCATGACATTCTCTCAACCCAGTTAGGTCATGGCTGTGATTGGCTGAATTATGTTACCATGGCAACCTTCTCAGTAACTTGGATTGTGTACACGACATTTCAAATACCATTGAACATTTAGCTTTCATGATTGCAGATATGTATTTTTCATACTGCCCAAAATGTGGGGGCCTAGAGTATAAAGGCCTTGTTTAGTGTAAAAATGAAAAGGATCACAGAAGACCTGAAAATGTGAGGGTTCAGTACCACACACATTAACAGCAGAAAGGCAGACTCATCTTTTTTTTTTTATGGTGTCTGGCTGAAATGTAGGGAACTTGCAAGGGAATGAGTAACTACTGTATAAAACTGATAATATAGAGTAGGAAAAAAAATCATAAATAGACGTGGCATTTATCATAACGATGGTGAGCTTTCACTTCAAAGAGCAAGACTTTGAAGGATGTAGATCGACACACCTGGGACCATAAATCAGTTCCATACACAAAATATTTCATGGTTCAGCATAGGCAGTTAATAAAAATATGTAAAGAATGTTCATTCGAAGTCCATCACAAAGCTAATACAGTATAGTCTTTTAAATACTGTCGTCTAAATTTCCTCCGAAGTGATTCTCCTGAATTAACTGCAACACCTTTCAAAACTAGAGAGTTCATGGAACATGCTACTCCACGCTGTGCCGGATTACCGCATAGGCCAACTATTCCCAGGTCTAGGGCCCACGCTTCAGTGGGAGGGGGATAATTTTGTATACATACATATATATATATATATATTGTTGCCGATCTCCAAACGTCGGTTCTCCCCCTTATCAAGGGCGGAGGGGGGGGGGGGGGGGAGGGTTAATCCCCTTGTCCTTTTATCTGGCTGACGCGAGTCCTGGAAGTTATAACGTTCTTTCCGGTCAGTGGTAAATAGGGTTGTTGGTCGATTTTTAGTCCTATTACCTAATTACGACCACCGACCGTAAAGCAAGGGAATAACTCCCGCTCGAACCACGGATATTGATAGGATATGCCGAGCGGATAGCAATCCGCGATCCGAGCTGTTAACAAATGACTAGACCCGATTATGGCGGTATATATGTATATATATATATATATATATATATATATATATATATATATATACATACATACATATAAAAATATACATATATATATATATATATATATATATATATATGTATATATATATATATATATATATATATATATATATACATACATACATATAAAAATATACATATATATATATATATATATATATATATATATGTATATACTATATATATATATATATACATATATATACATATATATATATATATATATATATATATATATATATATATATATATATATATATATATATATATATACATATATATATATATATATATATATATATATATATACATATATATATATATATACATATATATATATATATACATATACATATATATATATATATATATACATATATATACATATACATATATATACATATATATATATATATATACATATATATATATATGTATATAGATATATATATATATATATATATATATATATATATATATATATATATATATATATATATATATATATATATATATATATTGTTGCGGATATGAGGACTGTATATTTCTTTTATTGTGTGAATTATTATTATTGGTTATTCTGCGCCTCCTGCCTCCGGAGCTGTGTAAAGATCAAAGGGCATCCCATAATTAGTCCATAAAGCATCCACACCACAGCCAATCATAGAATACCCCTGTTCAATAGTTATATCTTATTCTGTGTTTTAGGGTAAGGCTGTGTCTCCCATTAATAGAAGTACTCCATTGCACCAAGTGAAAGAGATAGATTCCCTTCATTCCCATTCCCAAAACCTCCATTCCCCCTTTTCGTCGATTAGAAACTACCTTCGCTCCAATTACCGCCATTGACCACGAGGCAGGGTCGGAGAAGAAAGGCGTGTCTCCACCTCGTCATAGAGGGGAGGAGTGAGCCAGCCCCACTCGACCAACCATGAGCCAGGGGTTTGGCTAGAGAGGGCGGAGGAAGAGCGATCGGGGAGGTTCGCAAAGGTTGAGGGGCGGGGCCTATATAACCCAAGGCAGGGCGTGTCCAAGAGGAGATGAGCTTTTACCGGCAGACAAAAGGGAGCCCAAGCCGTTGAGAAGAGAGAGGGTCCAAGAAGCAGAGCTGAGTTGTGTGGTTTTGGTCGTCAGTGGTTGCGTTGTGGTGGTCAGTGGTTGCGTTGGTTGCGTTGAGTTGTCGGTGGTGAGGAGTGATTGGACCAAGAGAACATAGAGAACATCCAAGGAGAGGACATCCCAGAAAGCACAAAGCCTGTTGTAATCCTGGAAAAGCACGCGACGTCCACAGCAGCAGCAGCAGCGGCGGCCACAGCAGCAACAACACTAAACAGCCGCTTGGGGCCTGGACGGCGGTTTTGAGCAGGGCCGCGAAGGAACGGCGGCTGCTAAACGCGCCGATCGTGCTGCACAATACAACTCCAAGCCATCCTCTGCTTCCAACCAATTCCTGTCATCATTCCCCGTGTGAGTCTGTCTTTTGTTTGTTCTGTCCCTGGGTTAATTAAGACTGTAGGTAAGCTAGCGTTGCACTGTGGATCTAATCTCGTCTGTAAATAAACGTGACTGCTTTCTTTTTGCTTGTGTGTATAATAAATCCAATTACTCTTCTGTCCGTCTTCTCGTCTTATTCCTTTTCCTCTTTGCATTCGGTCGTTTTAGAGTTTTCCAGATTGGGCAGCTGCGGTGCGATACGGCCAAAGTTGGGGGTGAATCGGGTGAGTTGGGGAAGAATCGGGGGAACTGTTAGGTCGCGGTCATACCAACCGCTCGGTCAAAAATAACATCTTGTCCGCGACAGTAACAATTGGTGTCGAGGAGTGAGATTCGAGGCCCGAACCAAATTTTTAAAAAAAAAACATCTAGGAAAAAATTTGGTCAAAATTATAAAGTACCGAAATTTGATTTTGTTTCAAAGAAAAACCCGAATTTTGAAATCACGCCATGGCTGGTCAAGGCGATCGAATGCCGGTGGGTGAGCTAGAGGAGGGGTTAGGAGTAACCCAGGTTCAGAGGGACGAAGTAGAGGAGAACATTGGCAATATGGTTGAGGGGGTATCAGACGCACAAAATGGCGCTCTCGCGCACGAGGTTCCAGGCGCGCAAAAAGGCGCCTCGCACGTGCGCGCGGTAGCCGAGCCCGCTGTATCAGCGGGCTTTAACATGCAGCCGATTGACATGCAGGCCCTCATTGCGACGCTACATGCAGCTGTACAGATGAGTATGGGAGACCAAATTGGAGGTTTGAAAAACAGTATGGGGGTAATGAGGGACGAATTGAGGGCTGATAGTGAGCGAATGAGGGACGAAGCGAGGGCTCAGAGTGAGCAATTGGGGGTAATGGGGGGCAAAATGGGAGAAATGGGGGAGCGGCTAGAAGCTAAATTTGAGGGATTAGACAAGAAATTTGAGGGATTAGACAATGGGTTAGAGGGGGTGAAAAATGGGTTAATGGGGTTAGAAAATAGGATGGAAGACAAATTGCGGGAAATAGGGGAACAATCTGCCAGGGAAATCAAACGAATGGGGAACCAGATAGAGGAGGTGCAAATCGGGTTAGAAAGTAAACTGGATGCTCAGAGGGATGAATTGGGACAGATGAGAGTGGCATATACAAAAGAGAGGGAGGAGATGAAAGAGGAGATACGACGAGGTGTAAGTGAGGAGGTCTCGGGGGTACGCGAGGAGGTAAAGCGAGGCGAAAAGCGTATAGAGAAAGAGGTGAGGAATAATACGGCAAGGTTACAAGGGGGAATAGAAGATCTGACGGAGGAGGTGGAACAGCTGACGGAGGGACAAAAAGAACTAGTGGAGCAGGTTCAAAAGAACACTGCGGTACTAGGAGGGTTAAAGGCGACACAAAAAGAAATTAAAAATGACTTAATAGCAACACAGAGGCAATGTCAGATGGTACATGAGGGGTTGACGAAGAAGTTGGAGGAGGTGACAGAAGTAATGGAGACAAAGGACCGGCAGGTGAGGATGCACATAGAGACGGTCACGGTAGCCTTAGAGGACGAACTTGAGGAGACGCACCGGGAAATAAAAGAGGTGAAGCAAAAATTAGAGGAAGTGGAAGAAGAGGTGAGTGAAATTAAGAAGGGACGGACAGAAACTAAGAGGGAGATAAAGGAGGAAGTAATGGAATTGGTACAAGGTCTGTGCTCGAATCGTGATGTGGTGCTCACTAACCAAATAAAAAGTTTGCAGGTGGCAGAGGAGGTGCGACGACGAGGTACGGAGGTGAGTGGCGATATAATCGGAAATGTACATGATGTGAGGAAAGCTTCAGTCGGCTTGGGGGTTGTTGTGGACCCGGGTGTTCGTGAGAGGCCGTTGGTGAAGTGTGCGACAGGTCTGGTGTGCGAAAAACGAGGTGTGCGAGAATGTCCGACCATGGGGTGTGTGAGGAAAAAGTGCACGCCAAGGAGTGAGTGTGCTGTCGAGAGTGAGTCGGTCGTAGCGCGTGTGCGAGGGAGCACATGGAAGCGCGTAGTGAGGAGTGTTACAGAGGATGTAACGGGAGAGTGTGCCGTCAAGAGTGAGTTGGTCGAAGCGCGTGTGCGAGGGGGTACATGGAAGCGCGGTGTGGTAAGTGTTACGGAGGAAGTAACGAAAGAGTGTGCGCAAGAGGATGCGCGAGAAAGGTGTGTAACAGACAGGTGCATGAGGAAAAAGTGCGCTGTCGAGAGTAAGGGTGAGTGCGCGACCGAGAGTGGAGGTGAAAGTAGTGAGAGTGACACGGAGCGTGAGTTGGTTGTGACAGGTGAGCGAGGATGTACACCTGGAATGGAAGGATGCACACCTGGAATGGTAGAGCGTGTGTGGGAATGCACACAGAAGTTGGTCGTGAGGCACGTGGTTGGGTGTGCGGGTGAGAGCACACCTGTGATTGTCACAGAGGAGGTGACCGAGGAGGGTGCGTGAAGAGGTGTGTTGGTGAGGTGTGCGAGCGACGAATGTGTGCCAAGGTGTTCGGTGGTCAGGTGTGTGACCAAGTCTGTGAGCGGAATGAGTGTACCGAGGTGTGTAAGGAAAGGTACGAGGAGCATGGGAACAGCTGGAGGTATGAGCAAGAAAGGGGTAGCGTATGCGTGTAAGCATGCAGGTGAGGCATCGACGGTAACCGGGTTAGCGGTAAGAGCGACTTTTAGCCGAATCGGGCCCTCGGTGCGTGCCGGGCTTCGCGTGCCGCGAGAACCAGCGGGGATCCGAGCCACGGCGGGTTCGAAAGGACCGCCGTACGCGATCCACGCTGGGCCTCGCTTGGAACGGCCGCGTCCGTGCTCAACTAGGCGGAGCGGGCAGCTCGATAGGAAGGGTCGTCATGGCAACCACTTTTTGTTGAGACGTGCCGGCAGGTCGAGATCGGGACATTGGATGGCTCCACGCCGAGGTGGTGCGTGGGATCTCGGCCCGGGTAAGCCCCCGTCCCTGCCCCGAATGCGGGACGTATCCAGCCGCTGGCACAAAACAACCCGCATTCATTGCTCGGCTGTACGAAGCCGAGCTTTAGAAGGGAATTGGCGCACCGAGAGGATCTAATAAGTAGACGAGTGATGAGGTTAGTGTTTTGGACCCAAAATTAGAAAAAGGCAAAATTTGATGATTGGAATAGAATTGGCAGTAATTGGCAAATGTTGGATTGGTTGGATTTGGTGACCAAAAATGATAGTGGGAACGCCCCCCATGTGGTGGGATGGCAACTCTGTCATCCCTCACAGGGGGGGGCAAAGGAGCACTAGGTTTATGGGGTTTATGGCAGTGAAAACTAGCCCGGGTGGGTTAGGATATTGTGTGTAGGGCCCTAGAAGATGACATTAGGTAACGTTAAGGTTAGTTAGTGACAAGGATACCTGTAGTGGGGACGCAGGTAGTTTAGTGTGGATGATAATGACGTGGGAGCGCAATAGTTTAAAGGGGTGACTGGGAAGCGCAAGTTTCAGAGGGGAGTAGTTAGATGAGATGATGCCGTGTGTTTGAGGATTGAACAGGTGTGATTGCACAGGTGTGCAACTGAACAGGTGTGTGGAGCAGTGTATGAGGGAGTAGTGGTGATTGCGTGTTGTGTTGACCAAATGGTCCAGGAAGAGGAGGAGGGTGCAGGTGGCACCAGGTGATTGCAAAGGTGTGCAACAACAGGTGTATGTGGCTATGTGGAATAAATGGTAGTGTGGAATATCTGGAGTATTGGAATGGATGGTCGTGGAGTGAGTAGGATGGGAACTGTGGAGTGGAGTGGATGGTGCGGAGGTGTGAATGGGGGAAGCGTGGACCCCCCTCACGGATACCCGGGGCGGGTAGTGTAAGTGTTAGGTAGAGGGTATAGGTAAATTGTGGTTGGATATTGGCATCTGTGGTGCGGGTGGAAGAATGGTGATTGGATGGGTGCATTAGTGTTGTGGAAATGGCTGGGCGTGTAGCCTGTTAGTGTGTGTAGTTGGTTTGGGCACTCCACCACTGTGAGGATGTCAGCCAGGTGAGGCCGCAGGTGGGCTCTGGGAGCCGGTAGTTGTTGTGGATGGGGCCCGAGGATCCGGAGGACGGACCCGGGTAGCCCAGTGCCAGAGGGCACCAAGGGGTGACAGAGCCAGGAGGGGCTTTCCCCAGTTAGATAGGTTAGGGTGAGGAGCAGGTAAGCTCGGGTGGCAACGACAGTGGTGGAGGTGTGCAGGTGGGTAGACCTGCTGGGAGAGCTACACGCCACAGCCCCGAAATTGTGCGAGGGCACCGGGAGATGAATCGGGGGAGTGAGACCCCAAATTGAGAAGCACCACAGTTTGGTCAATGGGAATTTGGTTTTTAGAACCCATAGTGTAAGTGGCCAATGGATTGGCAGGGAAAGACCCCGGGTAGTGTAAAGAGTGTTAAGGTCATTTAGAGGATAGTTAGGATTGGAGTCTCCTCGCACCATCTGCATCCACTGTGCGAGGGAGCACCTAGTACCGCAGTGTTCTTTTGAACCTACTCCACTTCACCAACTTGGAGGTGTGAGCCTGGGTAGATGATGAGGATTGGTACCTGAGATGAGGTAACTCCACACCATGCCATGTTTTATTATTTTTCATTAATGCAAATGTTTTGGATTGTGAGACGCATCATGACGTGGGTGTGACATTGTGCGTAATTCCATCTCTCCCTCATTATGAGGATTGATGACGAATTGGGTGATGGCAAATTTTGGATAGTGGGGGAGTGAAGACGAATTTGGTATAAGGGAAATAAGGGGAAGACGTGACGGTAGTGACGGATTGGTAATGTGTAGATTTTTGTACATATGGGGTAAGGGCAAGGGTAGTGTAGGTGACAGGGGGGTGACGTACGGTAGGGACGAGCTTTCTCATTTCGCTCTCCGTGCGCATTTCGCCTTGCATTGCCTTATTGACGTGTACCCTTGCGACCTTACCCCTCGCTCATTTCTCTTGTCCCCCTTTTGTCTCCCACATGACCTGTGCGCCATGGGGCGCCGAGGGGAGCGTGCATGAGTCGGCCATTGTGCGCCCGGAACTCTCAGAACCAGCTGTCTGCATCGATGCACCACATTATGGACCACATGTCTGTGGCCGAGCACCACTTATGGACCCCATGGGTTGGGGCATGGCCCCTCTGCTGGAACCGGCCATGAGGGCCCGAAATCTTGCTGGCGGGCCTTGGCCACCGATGCCCCACAGGTGAACCACACGTAGTCAGCCCTGTGGGCCATAAATAAAGAAAATAAAATGGACACGTTGGGCACACTTTATTGCAAATAGGCCACCAGTAAGAAAATGAAAGAAAGACAACAACTGGAAGACAATAATAATAACCAGCAGAGGGAGCCGAAGAGCAAGAGACACCTGCAGGGTTAGGGGTTGTTGTTTTTATTTTCATGAACAATGGTGACTGCACCGATTGGTGCTTGGGTGTGTATTGGTGCGTTTTTGGGTGCTTTAATGGTGCATTGATGCAGAGCAGACTGTCTCCCCCCAGAAAGAACAATCGCAGGGCCTGGGTTAGTCTTGTAAATAAAAATAGCGTCATTGTAAATAATGCTCCCCACCGTCAGTGTGTAGTTTGAAGACCATTCCGCAATTCGGTTAACTGTGGGCGTAAGTCTGTTAGGCAGGGTGCAATGGAGCAGCGGGACACATTTATTTATGTTTTAAAACTGTCGCACTCAGGGTCAGGTTAAAAGTAGAGGGAACTACACCTACGTGTCACACTAAATAAAAGTTGTAGGCCCGGGACGTGCCTAAGAGGAGGAGGGTGCAGTGTTGCGGATATGAGGACTGTATTTTTTTTTTATTGTGTGAATTATTATTATTGGTTATTCTGCGCCTCCTGCCTCCGAAGCTGTGTAAAGATCAAAGGGCATCCCATAATTAGTCCATAAAGCATCCACACCACAGCCAATCATAGAATACCCCTGTTCAATAGTTATATCTTATTCTGTGTTTTAGGGTAAGGCTGTGTCTCCCATTAATAGAAGTACTCCATTGCACCAAGTGAAAGAGATAGATTCCCTTCATTCCCATTCCCAAAACCTCCATTCCCCCTTTTCGTCGATTAGAAACTACCTCCGCTCCAATTACCGCCATTGACCACGAGGCAGGGTCGGAGAAGAAAGGCGTGTCTCCACCTCATCATAGAGGGGAGGAGTGAGCCAGCCCCACTCGACCAACCATGAGCCAGGGGTTTGGCTAGAGAGGGCGGAGGAAGAGCGATCGGGGAGGTTCGCAAAGGTTGAGGGGCGGGGCCTATATAACCCAAGGCAGGGCGTGTCCAAGAGGAGATGAGCTTTTACCGGCAGACAAAAGGGAGCCCAAGCCGTTGAGAAGAGAGAGGGTCCAAGAAGCAGAGCTGAGTTGTGTGGTTTTGGTCGTCAGTGGTTGCGTTGTGGTGGTCAGTGGTTGCGTTGGTTGCGTTGAGTTGTCGGTGGTGAGGAGTGATTGGACCAAGAGAACATAGAGAACATCCAAGGAGAGGACATCCCAGAAAGCACAAAGCCTGTTGTAATCCTGGAAAAGCACGCGACGTCCACAGCAGCAGCAGCAGCGGCGGCCACAGCAGCATCAACACTCAACAGCCACTTGGGGCCTGGACGGCGGTTTTGAGCAGGGCCGCGAAGGAACGGCGGCTGCTAAACGCGCCGATCGTGCTGCACAATACAACTCCAAGCCATCCTCTGCTTCCAGCCAATTCCTGTCATCATTCCCCGTGTGAGTCTGTCTTTTGTTTGTTCTGTCCCTGGGTTAATTAAGACTGTAGGTAAGCTAGCGTTGCACTGTGTATCTAATCTCGTCTGTAAATAAACGTGACTGCTTTCTTTTTGCTTGTGTGTATAATAAATCCAATTACTCTTCTGTCCGTCTTCTCGTCTTATTCCTTTTCCTCTTTGCATTCGGTCGTTTTAGAGTTTTCCAGATTGGGCAGCTGCGGTGCGATACGGCCAAAGTTGGGGGTGAATCGGGTGAGTTGGGGAAGAATCGGGGGAACTGTTAGGTCGCGGTCATACCAACCGCTCGGTCAAAAATAACATCTTGTCCGCGACAGTAACAATACATATATATATATATATATATATATATATATATATATATATATATATATATATATATATATATATATATATATATATATATATAGATATATATATAGATAGATATATATATATATATATATATATATATATATATATAGATATATATATATATATATATATAGATATATATATATATATATATATAGTGCGTATCAAAAAAAAGGTAATCCGAATTCAAGGGGTTAATATGCAAAGGTTATTTAGTTTGACAATTTACATGTGGTTTACTAAATTATGAGGAGATCCTCAGTTTTCCATTGATGCCTTTCATGCATCATTGCTGTCACACATGACCGAGTACATGTTCATTGAAAATGACAAGTTCAAATCGCATTTTTACAAGTTTGGCTTATCGGTGCAAGACAGTTTTAAATGGACGCATTACTTGTCGACTACCAAGTTGATTATGTAAAATTGTTAAGCTGGTCTGGTAATCGTCGGTTGCGTCATCCTTTGTTTAAGATGGGTATTTAAGATGGGCCTACAGTTTATGGGTTTAGAGACAGTCTGAGTCATTGAAAAGATGGTTCAACTTACGACTGAACAGCGGACCTTCGTGGTTACAACCTTTCACCAAACTGGAAGTTTTCAGCGAACTCGTGATGCGTTCAGGGAACGTTTCCCAGAACGGGAGCTTCCAGCATCCAACAACATCTGGGCAAATGTTACAAAATACCAAGAGCATGGCACTAGCCTCAACCGCAACAAGGGGAATTCTGGTAGGAGGCGCACTGGGTGATCGGAAATGAACATTGCAGCAGTAAGGCTGCAAGTTTTGGAGCATCATAGGGATTCCAGCACAAGACAAAATTGGACGGGATTGCCTTCGGTGACATTCAACCGAATCACAAGACTGGACCTCCACCAACATCCATATCGGATTCACATCCGGCATCAACTTACGCCAGGGGATTTTGCCAGGAGGCTGGTGCTTGCCGGATGCACGTTGCGAAGCAGATGTCAATTTCCTGCGGTATCTCGTTATCGGCGACGAAGCTGCTTTCGCCATGGACAGCAAGGTCAATCCCCATAATGTTCTTGAATATGCACCGACAGGACAACCCCCAGAATTTAATTTTGACACCAACATGAATCGACAAAAGTGGACTATTTGGTTGGGACTTTGTGGAAGTGGTCAGGTGATTGAACCATTTTTCTTTCAAAGGAATGTCAATGGTAACAGGTATCTGCAGATGATCAATGATGAAGTTTTACCGCAGCTGGAGGAGAACTTTGAGCGACAGGTTTGTGGTGTCTTCAGATATCTCTGGTGGGTCCAAGATGGCACCCCAGCACATCGTCTTATCGCTGTCCGAGATCGACTGAGGGAACTCTTTGGAGACCGAGTCATCACCCTCAACCATGCAGTGGAATGGCCGCCAAGATCACCTGACCTCACACCATGTGATTATTTCCTTTGGGGACATTTAAAGAACAAGGTGTTTGTAACTCCTCCCCGTGATCTTGACGAATTGCAGGGCCGTATTCGACATGAAGTGGATGCTTTGCGCAATGACCCGGCTATGGTGAGACGAGCAGTTCAGGGCATGCTCCGCCGCTGTCAGCTTTGTGTTGAAAGGGGAAGTCGACATGTTGAAGGTGTGGGTGCATAAAGGTCAATCATTCCTGAGAAAAGTTCACATCTGACGTTCATTTTGCACCAAGTATCCTGACTTGCATCGATTAGCCAAACTTGTAAAAATGCGATTTGAACTTGTTATTTTCAATGAACATGTACTCGGTCATGTGTGACAGCAATGATGCATGGAAGGTATCAATGGAAAGCTGAGGGTCACCTCTTAATTAGTAAACCACATGTAAATTGTCAAAATAAATAACCTATGCATATTAACTCCTTGAATTCGGATTACCTTTTTTTGATACGCACTGGATATATATATAGTCGGAAGTGGAATGCAAGAGCAGAGGTGGATGAGATGGAGGGAGGAGCGGTGGCTGCAAAAGGAGGCCGTGGGGATGGTACAGCACAGGAAGCATGGCTTGGGGTGGATGAAGCATGAGCGATGGGGAAAGGCATGTGTGAAAGAAAGGAGAAAGATGGTTGAGAGGGAGGTGAGAGAAAGGAGGAGGAGGGGAGATATGTGAAAGCAGTCAGACAGGCACAGCAAGGTTTTTGGACGTGGTGGGAAGGTGTGCTGGTGAGGACATTGAAGTGGCAAGAGATTTGGAGGGTGGAGCCAATATTGGTGAGTTTCCTGTTGCAGGCAACATATGATGTGCTTCCGTCACCAGTAAACTTGAGATTGTGGGGGTTGTTGCAGGAGGATAGATGTTCTTTGTGTGGAGGTTTGGGAATGGTGCAGCATGCACTGAGTGCATGCTCAGTAGCAATGGCAGCAGGAAGATACAAGTGGCGGCATGATCAGGCGCTGGCGGTGGTGGCGAAGATGGTGCAACAAGAGGTGCTGAGATCGAGAGAGAGAAGAGTGGAGAAGGAGACAGATGGGGGGAGGTGTTGTTTGTCAAAGAGGGCCAAGTGGTAAGAGGTGGAAATAGGAGGAGGTGGAAAGCAAGAGGGCTGTCAGATGCTTGTGATTGGCAGGTGGTGGCAGACCTAAAGCCACAATTGGTATTCCCAGAGGAGATCTGTGTGACAAGGTTGTTACCTGACATTGTCATCTGGCCAGGTGCAACAAGACAGGTCATCTTAGGGGAATTGTCTGTAACTTGGGAAGAGAACATGAAGGAGGTGCAGTGAGAAGAAGAGAGGAAAGTACAGTGAGCTGGAGGCAGAGTGTCAGGAGAAGGGTTTGCGAGTTTCTCGTCAGCCATTTGAGGTGGGGTGCAGAGGGTATATTGGCAATTCCTTTTCTGCATTTTTTGCTCGGCTTGGAATGCGTGGGACAGAAAGAAGGAGAATGTGTGACAAAGTGGCCCAGGTTGCCTTGAAAGGCTCACTTTGGATATGGGGGAAATTTATGGAGGCAGGTCGAACGGTATAGGTTGAGGTTATGGGTGGTGGCTCATTACAGCCTAAAGGGGTAATGACTGAGCACGGAAGAGAAATGGAGATGTGTGAATGGTGTGTGTGTGTGTGTGTGGTGTGTGTGTGTTAGTGTAGTAGCTTCGTATGTGTGTGTTAGTGTAGCCACTCTGCCATAAAACCCAGATCGGTGTGGTGCTGCAGTGATGGTTGTCCTTCTGGAAGTTTCTCCCTCCTCCACACAGAATCTCTGGAGCTCAGCCAGAGTGACCATCGGGTTCTTGGTCACCTCTCTTACCAAGGCCCTTCTCCCCCTATTGCTCAGTTTGGCCGGGCGGCTAGCTCTAGGAAGAGTCCTGATTGTTACAAACTTCTTCTATTTAAGAATTATGGAGGCCACTGTGCACTTGGGAACCTTCAATGCAGCAGAGATTTTTTTGTAGGCTTCCCCAGATCTGTGCCTCGACACAATCCTGTCTCTGAGCTCTGCAGGCAGTTCCTTCGGACTCATGGCTTGGTTTTTACTCCGATATGCATTGTCAGCTGTGAGACCTTATATAGACAGGTGTGTGCCTTTCCAAATCATGTCCAATCAATTGAATTTACCACAGGTGGACTCCAATCAAGGTGTAGAAACATCTCAAAGATGATCAAGAGAAATGAGAGGCACCTGAGCAAAATTTAAAGTGTCATAGCAAAGTGTCTGAATACTTATGTCAATGTGATATTTCAGTTTTTTCTTTTTAATAAATCTGCAAAACTTTCTAAAATCCTGTTTTCTCTGTCGTTATGGTGGTAATGAGTGTCGATTGATGAGGGAAAAAAATGAATTTAAACGATTTCAGCATAAGGCTGCAACATAACAAAATGTGAAAAAAGTGAAGGGTTCTGAAAGCACTATATATATATATATATATATATATATGGCCACACAAACACACACATTATATATATATATATATATATATATATATATATATATATATATATATATATATATATATATATATATATATATATATATACATACATACATACATACATATATATATATATATGTCCAGTCGTCCCTCGCTATATCGCAGTTCACTTTTCGCGGCTTCGGTACATCGCGGGTTTTTCTCGCTAGTATATGTAAAATTATATCGCGGATTTTTCGCTATATCGTGGGATTTTGCGGTATAAATGTATTTTTATATACTATTATTTTAAATATTTTTGTGGTAAAATAAGCATTTTCTAGCCTAAAAAATAAAAAAACGTAAAAAAATAAGAAAAATACAGTAATTAAAACATATTACAAGAAATAAAATACTGTACATAGTGTACAGTAGAAGGGTAGACAAAGAGACAAAG